>NC_067284.1:102647317-102950348 GCF_020740795.1 Apus apus | reverse complement strand
TGGTTCAAAAGCATGGATGGAATGCTGCCTAACTTGTGAAATGCACCAGTGGGAGGGAAAAAAAAACACTGCAACTTTTTGAGGAAACATCGAAGTGGGAAAAGTAAGGTCTTACCTTTGCATTGATCGGTTGAAATATGCTGAAATAAGTGAAGAATGGGGCATTATCTGCAGCTTGCTTGGTCTCAGCAGCTGGAAAGAGAAGGGGACTGGTCTCAGGGGAAATCCCCAAGATTCACATTCAACCCGTAAATGGAACCACTTGTTCCATGAGCTGTATGACTCTTACAAAGCAGGAAGCAAGGCCCTGTTCCTGCCCCAACTCCTCATAAATTTGGGAATGGAAAAAGCAAGAAAAAGGTTGTATCATGAGTTAATTTTTCTTGGTGGAGATGTGATGATTGAAGAGAAAGGTCTGTTTCTGTACATCTGATGAATTCTGATACTGAGGACTACTTCATGTCTCTGTGTCATGTCTATGAACTGAAAAAGTCCTTGTCAGACTCCAGTGGAACCTCACTGCCTTGGGCATCTTTGGCTCATATTGACTTAAAACCTATGGAAGATGGAAGAAGGATTTCTTACACATGGCACAGAAGTAAAAAGTTACAGTTTCATAGTTTGATAGACTGATCTTACACAACTGGGCAAAGCTAAGAAGAAAAAGCCAGAGAGTAATGGAAATAAATCAGCTAATGGGAGACTTTGATCAGTCAATAATTCTGATAAATGTCTCACTTCACAAAGAAAATGTATCTTTCTGGTAATTTGGAGAGAAAGACAGAGAAAGAGACAGCAATAAGGGCAAAATCTTGGCATAAGAGAGTGAAAGACTATGAGACTACATCTATAAAAAATGTGCCTGTCACCATTATCTAGCTCTGAAGCCAACTGGCACAGACTGACGTGTGTCCACATTATTAAATTCTTGCTTTCCAGGCAGTGTGGTTGAATACAAATTGCCTGCTGGGATTGGCCTTTGGCCTAAGGCTATCCCCAAACCATGCATGGGCAACGTTCAGGAGAGACCTAGTTGTCTGGAGCCAAACCAGGCCAGGAACCATTATAACAATTTGACTCCACAAATAGTTGAGCTTCAGTACCTCAGAAAATCATGTGGCACTGTTTAATTTACTAGGAGAGATTAAGTCCATGTTCCTAGCCTGGAGAGGAAATCTTGGGCACCTTAGAGCACCCTGAGAAGTAGAAAACCCTGGAATGTCCAAGAGACACAAGCGAGTGCTGATGAAACGGAGACAGGCATGATTTTTCGTACAGCTGCACCTAAGTGCTCTGCAAGTGACAGCAGAGAATATCTGGTTTTTGAAACACAAAACCAGTCTCCTTGCTTTACGAACATACCTGCTTGAAAAGCTGCACCTGGAAAGCCCACAAGGCTGGAGACGGGGGAAAAGTGTAAGTAAGCTACTGAGGATTCACCACTGATCCTCAGGATCTAGGAAAGCACAGCCAAAGGTCTTATGGTCCCATTTTAGTGAAAGACTGGGACATGACGGTTATGGCCAAGGGCATTATGCAAGGAATGAGGGCTGAGCTGATTCAAACTAGGGACAACATAAGAGAAAAAGGAGTTGGGATAGGGACACAAACGCAGCCAGATGTGTATTGCTGAGAAGGATTTGGGTTATCCCACTCATACAGAACAGCGTACAAGAGCTGGAACAGCCATAAATGAGTCTTGATAAATAAAACCCAGGTAAAGTTCTGGTGACAGATGACTCAATTTAGCTATGCAAAATTATTCTTGATCTGCTAGTGTCAGCCAACTTGAAGTCCAAACTGAGATATATCACCTGGTTTACACTACAGATTGGCTCAGAAAGATGCATTATCCATTGAAGGTGATAGGCAAATAATTTCCATCACACTTTATGAATTAATAAAACTGTGCAGAAGTATCATGATACATATAGGCAGGTGCTGTAAGTTCTGAAGCAGTGGATGCTGAAAGTCACATGTATGCAAAATTCTGGGCACCAGCTGAAAACTGAAAGCTCTGGAAACTTGGTATGACAATTGACTGAGCACATTATGGAGAAAATCTTCTGATACATCTGACAGTCCATCTCTGTAAGTTGCATAAAGAAAAGCTCATCCAGGCAGAAGTAAAGTAGGATATGAAGTAGTGGGGGTGTATGTTTCCATCTCTGGAAATGGAAGGGAAAAGGGGTGGTGCTGGAGAGCCTAGGGAATGACGAAACATGGAAGGGAAGAGCCTAGAGCTTTGAAAAGTCTTCACTCTAGTGCTTTTGCAAAGCATACCTCAGTTTACTTTAAAACTGAACACAGCTAAACCTCCCAAAGGTACTCGGTGAGAAAGAAGAGATGCATGCACTGCTATAGGTAGATGATATAGATATGCAAATATATAGATATGCAGTGATTACAGATATAGTCTTGAGGCCATGAGGAGCAGGCAGCGCAGAGGGCTGTGCAGCCTGTGGGCTGAAGCTTGGACAGAAGGCACACTCCAAGGCATGTGGAGCCCCTCAAACCTAACCATGCCTGGAGGTTGGCCAGGTTGCAGGCACCTCAGAAGACCATGGTCACAGCACTCATTTTGGGGAAGACATTGAGAAGGTGAGGCAGGGAAGGCAGCACACACCAGCCTTGTAGGTAGTCTGCAGACCACTCCTGCAGAGCAGCAGTGACACAGCTGGACTGCCTGTAGAAAACTGTAGCCCCCCAGTACTGGCTTGCAACATCACCAAGCAGCTTAGCCACAATTGCTGCTCTAGGATATTCCCAGAGCGGATGTGCAAAGACAGCGTGGATGTATCGAAACTTTAGTGACAGAGATCTGGAAACTACTGCATCCACCTCCCACGGAAATGAAGCCTTCAGACCCATCTGGTTTTCGTCCTTTATCAATTTCTGTGATTCAAAGGTGTTCAAAAACCAGAAGGGATCTTTGCACAGAAAACAAGAGTATACACAAGGCTTCCATGGGGTGCAGCCCTGGCAGGTCTGTTTCCAGTGAATCTGCAGCCTGTTATAAGTATTCACATTTACATGGTGTGGTCCAAACTCACCATTTCTTAGTGTACTCAAGGGAGTCACCATCACACCAATGATCACCACAGTTGGGACTAATTTCTGTTGCTGTCCCTTGCACTTTTGGAAGGAAAGATGAGGGCTGAAGCTGAGGATAGAAGGTGTCCCAGTAGATGTTTCAAACTGCCTTTCCTCTAGTGCCTGGAAACTCACTTGCTGTACAAGGATCTGACAGCACAGGCCACCAAATGGACTGTGGCAAATTCCTCTGTGAAGCCTGAGGTAGGAGGAGCAGAAGGGACAAACTACATTTTTAGTAATCTGCTTCCTACACAACCTTTCACAGATCTGTGTTTATCACCAAAAAATAAAAGTCTGGAAATAGAATATTTTATGCGGTCACTTTATTGTTCTTCCTCTGATCCCACAGATGAGGACTCATGACTCCTTCAGGCCGAAGTTCTGATTTTGTAAGAAATAAAGTTTTATTAGTCATGAAATGTTTCTCTGCTTTTATAAAAATACAAGTGAATTCTCATGCTTCTCAGCCAGCCTCCTAACAGTTTGCAGATGAAGCACAGCAAAATAGTCAGAGCCACTGGTTAGAAACCAATGAAAATAAAATAGAAATATCCAAAAGAAACAAACAAACAAACAACACAAAGTAAAAAAGTTATCAGAAAAGTCGTTGTGAAAAAGAGAATAAATTTTTATAACCCAAGCGTCAACTTTCCTTTAGTTAATAATTTGTAAAATGTTTTCTTGCGTGGTGTAACCAAAGCATCACCACATCTTCATGTCCACCCCTGACACAGCACAGGCATCCCTGAAACTGACACATGCAACCATAAACAATGTCTCCTTCCCTGCCCTGGGAAGTTCTGGGGTTGGCTGTCTTGTATTTAAAGCTGCCTTTGAAAATATTGCATCTGACATTATAGAAATAAAAGGAAGCTCCTTTTGAAGATCTACGTGTTACTTATTATAAAGATCACAAAACCCTATGCACTAATATTTAAGTACTAATAAACCTCCCCCTCATCTAGTTGGTGTAAAGGACAGCTGAGGGGGATATAATACTGCTGGCTACTGCTCCTGTTCCTACCTGCTGTAACCAGGAGTTTTTGTGGCCTGACTCTGTTGGACCATTATCTCTGTCTTAAGAATTGAGTCTTACCTGCATTTAGAAGCTTATAAGAAACCAGGTCCTGTGCAAATCTCTTTCATTGTCAGGCCTCTACACATTTTACAAGAAATCCACTGGTTTTTGATTTGCAGGTCACTACAAATCACCTCCATAATAAATACTAAAATTACTGCATTGCTTGTGGTTTTTCTCTTGACCATCTGGCAAGGCCCAATGCTCTTCTGTCAGGTAACTTTCAAGATGTACATGTCAAAAATCACACCACTTTCAGGGAAAGAAAACAAACATTAAAATACTAAATTAAAATATTAATCTGTGGTCTTCTGCCAGGGCTGTATAAAACCACATCCTGAACCCACAACAGCTGCAGGAGGTGGAGGAGCTGGATACAGATTTTGGTCACATGGTCTCAACTGAAGCTAATAAATTTTAAGTTTTGCCTTTCAGCCAGACTTTACTTTTCTGCAATGTCCTTACATAGGTGCTTACTTCAATTTTATTTCAAGCAAAATGGTTTTGTTTCAGGTTCAGGAGAGGGCAATGGAGGGCGGGAGAAGGAGGACTGGTTGGGATAAGCAGGCTGCAGGAACTTCCATTCACTCTTCTGGTGTCTTCAGTTAAGTGTTTCCTGCTTAGCTGTTATTGGATGTACAAAAGGGAGCACACCTGCTGCTACAGCTCCACCAAAAACTCTACCACCTCCCCGATGTGATTTAAGATTAGTAATTCCTCTTTATTTTTTTCATTTGACCCTTAAGCCTTTTATGATTCTTTACTTGAAAAATCAGAGAACACAAAATGACCAACAATCAAGGCTTAGTTCAGCCACCTAAATAGGTCTTTAGTGCCACTGAGATATCCTGGGATACCTCACCTGGCCTCTTCTGCTGATTCATAGGAATATGAGTGTTGTGCAGGTTCTGGGTGATTTTTGACAGCCCAGCGTGTGTGTCTCAAGGCATTTCTAATGCCACTAAATAAAAAGCAACAAAGTCAAATCCTTAAATTTCACTCAAGTCCAGTAAAAGATGTCTGCTTACATTTTAGTATTTAGTTTGCACTTAGCTTTTAGTTTGCTGTTACCATTTCAGACCTGAGAATGGGTTTGTGTGGCCTCGAAGCACCCATTTTCCCCAAATATATCACTCCATCTAGTGAAGGATTATACTCCCCCTCTCAGGCTTGCCCCTTTGTTTTCTTCGGCAGCAGCACGATGTTATTTTGTGACAGTTCTTTCCAGCTCAAATCCGTGCCTACCTGCATCTGCAGGAGGGGAAATGAGCTTGCAAAGATTAATTAAAAAAAAAAAACACACAAAACAACCCCACAACATTTGGATAGGAGCAAGTGGGAAAACGCATAAGAAGGTCGGAGGGAGGAAGTGCAGAACACATGAGTTTTAAGAGGCACGAATCTGTGATAAACCCCTTACTAGTTTTGCTCAGAGAGCTGAGCCCCAGCTGGGGCAGCCCCCGCCAGAACCAGGCAGGCAGCAGCGAGTGGATTCGGAGAGGGGACAGCAGCCTATTAAGAAAATTACTCTTCCTCCCCCTTTTTTCCCCCCTCTGCGGCTTCAAAGAAAAACTATTTGCTCATTTGGTAATAACTGATGGGGACCATGAATTACCGAGCTAGCCCCCAGCCTTGTGTTTATCTCCTCGCCAATAAATCTCTAAACTGAAGCAATGAAGCTAAGTGCTGCTGCTATTTCTGCGGTTTATTTACATATTAATCAAAACACAAGCCCACCCCCGCCTCCACCCCGGCCCCGTGTAGCTGGGGAAGAGGCACCCACCCTGTGGGGGACAGAGCGAGTCGGACTTGTCAGATGGAGGGTTCGGTGGGATGGGAGAGGAGAGGAGGAAAGAAACCTCACATCCGAGGGAGTGAAATCAAACACGGCCTGGGGGATTGATGGAAAGTCTGTGGCAGTGTCCTGGAGGCAGGGGCCCCGGGGTCCTCCACTGTCCCCCATGGGAACTGGGAAGGGCTGGGAAGAGAAGGATAACTGTTTCCCCTGGGACGAAGAGCAGCACCCGCCATACCAGCGTCACCGGGCGTGACGGGACGTGGCGGAAAGCAAGAGGTGCACAGCTGGAAATGAACGGGGTCCATGCACCTCGGATTTATATATATTTATATTTGTATTGACATTGACATTTATGTACACCAGTATTTATTTTATATATGTGCACGCAGACATGACTTATTTCTGTGGCAAAAAAAAAACCCCAACACCCTAATTTCCTGAGAGCGCCAAGCCCCCGTCTCTCCAGGGGGAAACAGCCCGTGCCGGCCCGGGCTGCCCTGGTGCCGGCTCCGCAGCCCCGCCGCGTCCTGCCCGCCCCGTCGGGCACGGAGGAGCTGCCCCCACCATCGGATCTTCTCCCTTTTTCGATTTCTGTCTCTCGACTCTATTTTGTTTCCTTGCCCTCTTTGCCTTCTAAAACATTTTATTTATTTATGTATTTATTTATTTATGTATTATTATTTTTTAAGTATTTTTTGTGTATTTGCCAGGTGTGTCTGTGGAGGCTTCTCTCCCACGGGCAGCGCTTCTCCAGAAGTTATTCTGCTGTGCTCCCCCTTCCCCACAGTATTTGGGAAGGGAAGGGAAGGGAAGGGAAGGGAAGGGAAGGGAAGGGAAGGGAAGGGAAGGGAAGGGAAGGGAAGGGAAGGGAAGGGAAGGGAAGGGAAGGGAAGGGAAGGGAAGGGAAGGGAAGGGAAGGGAAGGGAAGGGAAGGGAAGGGAAGGGAAGGGAAGGGAAGGGAAGGGAAGGGAAGGGAAGGGAAGGGAAGGGAAGGGAAGGGAAGGGAAGGGAAGGACTATCTCTCCTGCCGCACAGGTGCAGAAGCCCGAGACGAGGGATAGGACAGGGAGAGACTTGAATTCCTTTTAACAGACATGTCTTCTCTGCGGCAGAGAGCAGCCGAGGACACCCCTCGGGGCACGTGTCCTCGCCCATAGCATCGCGTCTCCAAGTCACTCGGGGTTTTCTCACTCGAGCCATCGGGAAAGAGAAGGAAACTGCATATATGCGGGTGCTCTTTCTCTTTTCCCCTCTCCACTGGCCAGGAAGAGAGAGGCAAGAAGCCTGGGGTTTCACTCGCACGGCCCGCGGCACGGTGCTGCCGGGTTGAAGTCGGAGGGACGCGGGACAGGACATGTAATGTACCTTTCCTGGGGACTCAAAACCTCTACTCAGTCTCATGCGGCTGCTCATTCCCTTCTGCTGGGGAAAACCACGAAAGTAGCTTGTGCACCCTCGGCCCTCTGCGGCTGGAAAGGGGCTCGGGACTCCACCTTAGTGGAAATGAGGAATGCGGGACAGATCCCAGGGAGGCTGCGGGTGGCTGGATGCAGGATGAAATACCCTCAGAGAGCCCTTTTGCTTAGGGATGCTTTAGGGAGTGAGTCCGGGCCGCAAGGAGACGGGGAGAAGCAACGCGGCCGGAGAGGGCAGTGCTTTTCGGGCACCTGGCTGTGGGCTCCGGGCTGCTGCCCCAGCCGGGGGGGTGACTTCTCCCTCCTCTAGGATGTAATTTACAGCCCAGCCCCGTCGCAGGTTCTGCAAACTGTTGACAGCTGCAGCTGGGGGCCAGCCCCTGGCAGAAGCTGCCCCATCCTCTGAGGCTCCGCTCCCCCCGAGGCCGGGAGGGAGGATGCGAAGCAGAGGAGGATGCGGAGTCGGACAGGAGGGTGCTGGGCCGGGAGGAGCCGCGGCTTTGTGCCCCAATGGTGTCAGCCCCGCAAGGAGTGGGGAGCGTCGGGGACTGTTGGATCGGCGGCCCCGCGGCCGAACCTGCACCCCGCAGCCCCCTCCACAGCGCCAGAGCGGCCCCGGGCAGAGGGTCCACCCCAGCCCGCCTCCTCGGCGCCCTGTAGAGAGCCCGGAGCCCAGCTCCGGCTGTCTCGTGGGGCTCACACCCGCCGCACCCCCAGCCCTCCTCCCCAGGCCCAGGCCGCGTCCCGCGCTCCCCTGCTCCCCTTCTCCACCCCGTGCTGCGCCCCCTCCCAGGGGAAGCACGGGGCTCCCCCGCTGCTGAACCCCCTCCCCGCTGCCTCCCAGCAGAGCCACCGAGCGGGAGAGGCGTGCACCGCACTGACCTGGGGCAGGGGAGAAACTCCCCCTGGAAGACAGAGGAATTCTGCACAGCTGAAAACTAAACGGATGGAAGGGAAGTGGGGAAGGGGGCAGGAAAGGGGTGAAGAGGGGAAGGAAGGAAGGAAGGAAGGAAGGAAGGAAGGAAGGAAGGAAGGAAGGAAGGAAGGAAGGAAGGAAGGAAGGAAGGAAGGAAGGAAGGAAGGAAGGAAGGAAGGAAGGAAATTTGCAATATCTCTTAAGCATGTTGCTCAAGTACAGGAATGACTTTTTTTTTTTTTTTTTTTTTTTTACAACACGATTCGTTACTTCAGTATGTTTTGGGAGCAAATATACATTCTCCGTATGATTTTCAAATGTTTGTGCCTGCGTGCTTATGCCTTAACGATTATTTGGTTACTGCAGTATTGCGCAGCCCTTTCACCAGTGCAATCACCCAGAGGTCCCTTCTGAAAGTTGTTTAGCACCTCCGTTTAAATGCCCTCCCCTCTTCCCGTCACTGCTCAGCTTGCGACTAAGGACGGAGTCGCTTTCCCCGTATTTCTTCAGGTTCCTCCTGGACACCCCTCTGTGTAAGGCGGAGGGCAAGAGGTGCTGGGTGCGGGGGTGCAGAACCCGCTGCCATGAGCTCCCATCAGCTGCGCTGCCCCGAGGGTCCCGCTCCTCTGCCCGCAGCAGCACCGCTCTGTTCCCTGCCGAGCATCGCCTCCCGGCGCGGCAGAACTGCCTTGCCCAGACCTGTCCAGCTTGCTACTTCCCTCCCGGAAAAGGACTGACAGCTGAATCTCCAGGAAAAAAAAGCAAAAGTTATTACCCCTTTTTTACCTATAAATGCACCTGCTTCCCCTCCCATCCCCTCCCACCCCCCCTCTCACTAGCTGGGTACGGGGCCCGTCCTCCCGCCGCCTGGCACTGGCTGTCGAACCATCCACCCATCCGTCAATCCATCCATCCATCCATCCATCCATCCATCCATCCATCCATCCATCCATCCACCCTTAGGCTGATGAACTCCTGCCGACTTCCAGCCCTTTGTGGAACGGGGGAGCCCGGCAGCCCGCACACACCGGGGGACGTTCGGGCAATCGCTGCTTCCGAGGCAGAGCGACCCCCAAGCCACACAAGATGATTTTCCAGCCGCCTCCGGCTGGGTCAAGAAAGTGGTGGCAAGACCCAGAGCGATCAAATACGGCGCTTTTTCTCAGCTTCCAGTCCCAAACAAAGGCGAATCGGGCAGCTTGTAATTAAATTTTTATTTTATTTGGAAATCTCTTCCAGAAACACTGGTCAATAATAAATATATCGATAGTTATCAAGAATATATAAAAAATAAAGACACGGTGTTATCTTTGAGGCCCTAACGAAAAACAAACAAACAAACGAAATCAATAATAGCAGTACTTCAAGCCAACGCTCAGGAAAAAGTACCGAAAATGAAATAGACAGTAAGAAAGGTTCCGATTTAGTTACACAAGTCACTGATCTGGCAAGAGCCGAACTTGCATGCAAAACCAAACCAAAGCAAAAAAAAAAGCAGCAAACCAGAACAAACTCAAACCCAACAAGAGAATTAAGAGACGAGGACCCCAGCCAGCCGAACTAGCACACTTCACCGAGAGGAGGTGGGAAATTTGGCAAAACAGACCCGCAGGAGGGTTGTGCTGTGTTTTGCACCATTTCCCTCTTTTTTCTCTCTTTCTTTTTATTTATTTTATTTTCTTTTTTTTATTATTTTTTTTTTCTTTTAAGCATACACAGAGGGAAGAAGAAAAAGAACCGCAAACAAAACCGCATCGAAACCAAAAAAACTAACCCGACCAAGCAACACCAAAGCACCCGAAGAACTTTAGTGGATTCCTTCGAAAGCCCCTGTAGCCAGGGGAGAGGCCAGTGGCAGGTGCCCTCGGGTGGGAGGGCCAGTGGGCTGCATGCACGCACCCTCCGGGCTGCCCCTCACCTCCGCGGGCTGCCACAGCCGCCTGTGCGGCGGGAGGTTTCGGAGGTGCCGCCGTGAGAAAGGAAAGAAAGGAGAAGCCCGCAAAAAGAAGAAGCAGCCCCAAACCGATCCCATCGTCTCTGCGGAGACTACAGTGACAACCATGTCTTTCCTCCCCCACCCTTTTGCATCCAGTTTAAGGAATTATTTACATTTGATCACCATCCGTGGCATCATCGTTATTATTCTTTTTACAACAGGGACTTCTTTTTTTTCTTTTATTTTCTTTTTTTTTTTTTTTTTTCCGGTTTAGTATAACAAGAAAACATCGCCCGATGACCCGGCTAAAACATTACCTTTGCAAGGTCCTTACTACACTAATCCCGTGTTACAGGGAGGGGGCTTGGCGGGGCGGAGGGCAGCGGGGGCAGGTCCGGCGGCGGCGCGGGGGGGACCGGCCGCAGCCCCCTCCCCGCCCGTGGGAGAGCCGGCTCCGGCGCAGCCCCTGAGGTCGGGGAACCCCCGCCGAGTCACTTTAGCAGGTCCTTGGTCTCCCCTGAGATCCTGGCCATGTTGGAGGCCGTGAGGGCCGAGAGGTGGGGCGGGGGGGGCATCTGGCAGATGGTGCAGGGGCACGGCAAGCCCGCCCAGTGCTGGAAGCCGCTGCCAAGCTGCAGGGCGGGAGGGGTCGAGGGGGTCTTGAGCAGGGAGTGGGGGGGCCGGATGGTACCGATGGCCGGCAGGGAGGCGGAGAGGGAGGAGGAGGTGTTGGCGGAGGACAAGGCACTGCCGAGGATGGGGTGCACCTGGTGCACGGTGCCTGCTGCGTGGGGCGGGTGCCCGGCAGAGTGTCCCACTGTGCCGCAGTGAAATGCCGAGTGGTGCCCCCCGTAGATTTCCCCAACCAGCCTCTTCATCTCCTCCAGGGAGCTGGTGAGCATCAGAATGTAGTTTCTGGCTAGCAGAAGGGTGGCGATTTTGGAGAGTTTTCTCACGGAAGGTCCGTGGGCGTACGGCATCACCTCCCGCAGCCCGTCCATGGCGAGGTTGAGGTCGTGCATCCTCTTACGCTCGCGGCCGTTGATCTTCAGCCGCAGCTGCTGCAGGTCCTGCTCCGAGAGCTGCTTCTTGATTTTGTACTTGCTGCCTTCCCCTCCGGCCTTGGAGCCGTTCCTGGAGAGGCCTTCCCCGGACATCTTCTGCACCAGGTCATTCTGGGTGGAAGAGACGGAGTTGAGACGGCTGTCCTGGTGATGGTGATGATGGTGGTGGTGGTCTCTCAGGTACATCTCATCCATGTCTGGTGAGGAAGCTCTGCTGGAGACAGAGCTGGAGTCAGAATTCATTGTATTCGGGCTTCTGAGCAAGAAACTCTTTCCTGCTCTGGAAGTGGCAGAACGAGACAACTCTCCTTCAAAAAGCAAAGAAAATGGAACGAAATAAAAATAAGCGGACGGTAGACTCTGCCAGCGAAGGGCTGAAAATGCTGAAGGAAGAGGAAAAAGGCCCCTTAGCCCCCTCGCCAATCTCTCCTCTCTTTCTTCCCCGTTACTCAGCCTGTTTACAGGATGGCTGGTTAGTGTATGCTTGGACTAACCTCAGCCTGAAAAAGAGGGGCTTTTATAGAGCTGCAGCAGAGAGCAGAGACAAAAGGAGCCCTCCTATGTATAATGGTCTAGTTAGGATGACGTGCCATTATTCAGGGCGGTGCGCTTTGACTGTCCCATTTAGCAAGGACCCCTATTCATATTCATTGTGGTGCCACCCGGGACACCTCAGCCACGGACCATCCGGAGTCAAGGAGACACAAAACCCCTCTGATTGACATCGCACACTCATCGTTCCGTGTGCGCGCCATCTCCTCCCCCTGCCCCTCATTTCCAATATAAAACCACATCCCGTCTACAGTAGGGGGGCGAGGGGCTGCGGGGGGGTGCGCTTCTGCTCGGGGCCGGCAAGGAAACCCCGGCCGCAGGCTGCGGCGGGCAGGAGCAGCTCGGGGAAGTGCCCCCGCTCCTGCGGGAGGGGGTGGGGGACGTCGGTCGCCCCTGTCCTGCAGTGTGCCCGGCTCCAGGCGCAGTTCCCCGCTTTGTTTGCCTTTCCCTCCCCCTCACCCCGTCCCCCCCCGGCCGGGGTTTGTGGTGCGGCACCGGCTGGCCCTCGCCCGGCAGGGCTGGCCTCAATTGGCTCGTACCTGAGTCGCCGCTTTGTTTAAATGAGCGATGACTCGGGCAGCCGGAGGGCAGCCTCCGCGGGAAGATGCGCGCTGGGAAACCCGCCTACCCCCGGGCCAGCGACTCCTTTTAAATAAACGGGGAAAGCCGGGGTACGGCGGTCAGTCGGTGTGCTGGCGGCGGGAGGGGCTGCTGTTCGGGAGGGCCGGCTCGGGGGCGGGCGGCAGCCCCCGGGGCTCCCGCTCGCCCCCAGCAGCGGCGGGAGGGCGGCGCGACCGGAGCAGCCGTCGGCGGGACCGAGAGGCCGCGTTCAAGGCTGGACCGGGCCGGACCAGGTGGGAAGGGAGTGGGCCCCGGGGGGCAGAGCCACAAAACAGCCCCAGGCGTTCTCGCCGGTAGTAAATGGGCTCCGGGCACCGGCTGCAGCCTGGGCGGGACCTTCTCTTGCCGGCGGCGGGGCGGGGAAGGGAGGGGTGCATGGGGCAGGGCAGGTCGGGACTCTGCCGGGCAGGGCTGGCGGGACACCTACGGCAGGTGTCACCGCCCTAGCTCACGGCTCTGATGTGTGTCGGCCGGGCGCTGGTTCTACCTCTGCCCCGGGGACGACCGTGACCTCCTTCGGGTCTCTGCCGGCTTGGGGAGGGGGGTGAGGATCCCAGGGCAGCAGGGACTAGCAGCCTGCCCCAGCCGTGTACGTGCCCGGGGAAGGGAGAGTGAACCTCCATCGTATCTTCCCGGCCCCCGGTGGTGCCTACGCCGTGAGTGCAGGGCTGCCAGCCTGTACGGGGCGGTAGTGACCAGCAGCGGGCCGGCCCTGGCGCTCCCGGAGCCGGCCGGAGTTGCCTCCGTGCCGGGGGGAGCCGTCGGGCTGAGTTTTCCACAGGAGCGTAGGGGCAAGGAGAAAACTCCTTGACAGGACTCTGCTCCTCCATAAAAGGTTGTCCAGGCCCTGAGGAGAGCGAGGAGCCAGGAAAGGACACTTCTCAACCCACTGAGTCTAACTGTGCTTATTCTGCTGAGCAAAATTAAAGCCTGCCGATTTTCAGCACTGCTAGTAAGTTCCGCAGTGAGAAGGAGAAGAGCTTACGAAAACACATCAGAAATAACTGAATGGCACCTCAGTTTATCCTGGTTCCGCAGAGAAAGCCATAAATTCATCCAGACCTTAACCCCCACCTCGGGGCCGAAGGCTGCCCGAGGGGCGGCAGCTCCCACCCCTGCCCCCGCGTCCGCCGCTCCGGAGGAGACCCTCAGCTCGCTCGGAGGGAGTTCGGGTCCGACGGGGACAGACAAGAGGAAGGCGAAAAAACGCCATCGGGGGAAGCAACAGGAGGGATTCCATTCCCCCCTCCGGCAGGGCGGGCTGCTCGGCGAGTCCCGCTTCCCTCCGGGCCTGGGCTCCATCGGATGGGGGCGAAGGGCGATGCCAGCCAGCGGAGCCGCCGGTGCACGGCGGGACGGAAAGAGGCGGGAGTGGGGACGGGAAGGAGGGTCAGGTAGTCACTTGGATTAATATTACAAATATTTCCTCTCTCCCCCTTCCCGGCGATGTCCCTGCTCCCGACGCCCCCGGCTCGGCTGGGCGGGCCAGTCCCGTCGGCACGGCCGCAGCATCCACCTTGCGGGACGGGGTGGAGGGGCTCGGCTCAGCTCCGCTCTGAGTAGCCTTAGGGCAAAGGAAGAATTTGGGAAACACGAGGTTAAATCCCGGGCACAGGGAGCCTCGCCGGGGAAGTCGTTTCGGAAAAGGCAGCATTGCTCCAGCATGATTGCTGGTCGTAACCCTGCCTGGCGCGTCCAGCCACCCCCGCTGCTTTCCTTTGCCGCTTTTACTTTGCTGATGCTAGAGAGAGAGAGGGAGGGAGAGAGAAAGGAGAAAAAAGAGAGGAAAAATAAATAATTAAGCAAAGAAAAAAAAAGAAAACAAGAAAAAGGGGAGAAAAAAAAGAAAAATAGAAGGAAAGAAGGACTGAGAAAGAACGGGAAGAGGAAAGGTGGCAGCTTAGCGGAGCGGTGCATGGAAGGTGTCACCCCCGGGCGCAGGCAGTGGGAGAACAGCAGCTCGGGCACTTGCTGGCTGAGCCGCCGACAGCGGCGGAGCCTTCTGGTCCCGTCCCTGCGGTGAGCGGGGGCTGCGGGGCTGGGGCTGCGTTGCCCCGGCGGGCTGGCTGCTCCCGCCGCTCCTCACCCGGGCAAGTGCCCGACACTCCCACCGGCCAGGGGCATTTCGGAGAGAGCTGCGGAGAAGCTCTCGGCATTCCACTATTCCGGTTCCGTCAACAGCACAACTCTCCCGAACAACGAAATTAACCCCCGGGAGTCAGAAAATCAAGTGTTTGCCTACTCGGGGCGTAGGAGGAGGGCGAAGATGGTAGCTGAGTGGTAGCTAAATCAAATTAACGTGCAGTCCCCGGCCTTTAAAATCCTTTTTTTCAGAAAGGCAGAGACATTTAGTGAAAGAGGGGGGATGTGTTTTCTCTGGAAAGGCAAACTACTCGGGAGCAGGCAGAGTATGAGGTGCCAGAGCATCCCGCACCGCGCCCGCGACAGCATCCGACGGGGCCACGGGAACCGCCACCCACTCGTAACCTAAAGTGTCCCGGCAGCGCCGCGCGGCTCACGGGGCAGATTTGATTTTTACAGACGTCTCGGACTGGAGATAGTGCGTTTTCACGTATCGAATTTTAATTAGTGGATGCACTTTCAGGCAACGCCCGATTTTGAAATCTCCTGGAGTTTGGCATAGAAATTGGATGTACTTTTCTCATGCATAGCGTTGCTATGAGAGAATATTAAATCTTGGACTTCCCTTGACTTTATTGACCTGTCCGGCAACACAGAGTCAGGTTCATTATAGGAAGGCTGGTTAAATCAGTATTATGTATTTTTCTTGTTGTTTTATTAGAAGGCTATTAGCTTTTATGATTTATGGCGATCATTTTTTGCTGTCTCTGCTTGCTTTTAATTCCATTTGGACATTTGACAACCGTGATTTCAGTATAAAAATAGTTATAAACGTTATCATTACAGTAAGGTAGCTGTTGATCCTATTGAAGAAGCACAAACCACTGCGTTACAAGAGAGCTCTGCCAGCTGCCTGTGAGACGAGCGCTGCTGTGAACCGGTAGTTCTGCACCGCGCTGGGTGCTACAGCCGAAATTCGGTTGTTTCCAAACGGCGTTCGTTCAATTTAGAGAGGACAGCCGAGATTCCCTAACCACATGCTGGTTTCTCTCAAAATATACTACTGGGTTACATTTAGACTGAGGATATAATTCAGATTGATAGTGTCTCGTCATCTAACACTTTGGCATCACCGAAATGAATAAATCAAAAGTCTATTTTAATTCATGTGTTCATCACGAATTTACTTTCCAGCAGCAGGGCAATACGAGTGCAACGTCGAGTTCCCTTCCGATTGGAGGGGGGTGAGAAGGATATCCTGGGCAGCTTTGGTCGAATTCTCTAGTCGAGGAATCGGGGAAATACTGTTCCTCTGTCTGGACACTGGACATTAATTTTCCATTTATGTAGTTTTAAATTCGTTGACAACCAGGATTCAGAAAAAAATTCTCCCTGTTTATGAAGTGTGAAGCTGGAGCCCTTACTCAGACCTTTAAGTACCCTGTGGATGATGGCAGGATCGGGTCCATACCAGGCACTGCTTCTGGGGAGAATAAAACCTTAAAGAAAAAAACTGATAGGCATTCCAGTGCAGCTAATTAAGGGTGTTTTGGGTTTTTTTTTTTTAATTTTCTGTATTTAAATACTGATTTGCAAAACTTCTGGAAAAAATACGGCATAAAAACTTAGTAATAAAATTAAAAATGTCGAAGACTATTTGATTAGAGATGTGCAAATTGTTAATCCTCTGGTATATGACATTTGCTACCAAAAGCCTGAAATTAGTTTCCATAAACAATAAAAAGCCACTTAATCAACAGTTTGCATATTTTATTTTATTTTTCCCCTGCAGTGAATTCACTTGAAACCTGCATTTTATTTAGAGGAAAGGTTACAGAAAATCAGTTTGAATGTTTCTAAAACTATCAATCATGCCATGATATTAGTAAATTGTGAGATATTTTGCTCTGTTTGGAATTTAAGAAGAAAAAAACATGTCAGTATCGTTGAATACGCATCTATTAAATTGTTTATTTTTAGGTGCTTGATTAAACTTGCACTACCTCCGAAATATGCACTACAGCTGAGACTGTGATGCGTATTTCCCATACATATGGCTCAGACAGTGGTGCACACTTCACACATGCAGGCTGGGCTAAACCTGGCATTCCTGGCAAACAAACTTATCACATACTTGGAAGTCACAACCGGATTGTAGCTGTTGAAGGAAAATAAAGCTACTCAAGGGCTTCTAATTTTTTTTATTTTTTTATTTTTTTTCTCTTTTGCCTTTATATTCCGAGCCTATATTTGCAGCTAAAATGTTAACAGTCTCAAAAAAGCAAGTTTTCTTTATCTTTCTTTCTGGCCTTTCACATCACTTGCAGTTGTTTGCACTTTCATTACTGTGATTACATTCTTGATCTCCTACAATCGGTACCGAAACTCACCCACTGATTTCTAAGAGTCCTCTCCCTCACTGCTTTAGTACATAGTCAATAGTTACTGAGTCAGTCTCCAAGTCAGGTAGGCTATTTAAACATCAGCTATGAACAACACAGGAGATAGAGAGCACACTAGAGCTCCCTCTACTCCTCCCCAAATTCTCCCCATCAGAAGCCCCAGCTGTGCTGCTGTTTAGTCAGCTTCTCGAATGTCTGAAGTTAACTTAGGATAGAGGGAAAACGTTAGTATTATAACAACTAAAGATTGAAATATTTAGCCCTCTCAGACACAAAGAAGTTTAATACAATTTATTTTTCATAGTTACAGTGAAAACAAATAAAGCCATAGAAATTATTAAATAATTCTTCCACTAGACAATTGAAAGCATGGAAGAGCCACTAAGGAGAAAGAAAAAAAAAATCCTTGTGTCTCAATTTTAAACAACTTATGTCTCAAGTGTGTATTTATGGGTTGTTAATGGGCTAGTACAAATTCTAGAAGACACAACAGAAATTATCTGCAGTCTATTCACAAACCTTTTCCACGTCTCAGTGTTTGGGGATGGGCGTATGGGCTGCCTTCACCACCCCTGAATAGAACTCCATTGTGTGGGCTTGTTCCATTGGGATCAATGGGACGTCATGTGCAATGAGATGCTAATGAAAGCCAGAAATGATGGTAAAATCTGGCCTGGCTAAAGGGTAAGACTGTTTTTATAAATCACTTTAGAGTCTCTTGCTATACTGATTTTAGCTAAGCTGTTGAAACTTCAAATGTTCAGGGAGACTTGACTATATAAGGGTGTTTTTTTCATCATTTAAACCACATTTTCCCACCCTTACAATTTGAATCACTCTGTTCTCATCTTGTTTGAAGTCGCAGCTGAAATGAGGCAGTCCGTGCTCAGTGGCAAATGCGCCGTTAATGCAAAAGTGGTTCCACAAATGGAAAATAAAATACACTGGAGGAAAAGAATGTCAAGCACAAGTGCAAAAGAGAAGACAGATGATCAGAAAGCAGGCACACAGGAAAGGGTGCTGTTGGCAGAGGGTAGCCCAATGTCCATTGCCCCCCACACACACTTGCAGGAAAAAAAAAACAACAACAAACCCCAGTCTTCAGAAATGTTCATGTATCGCAGAGGGGGACAAGAGTCCATCGCAGACAAGTGTAACTGCAGGGGAACTGTGCAAGGCGAGTGGCAAAGCCCAGGCACAGGGCTGCGGTGCCGTGGGACACCGGCGGCTGCAGCGCCCTTCAGCGCCCTTCCTTGGTCCTGCAGTTCTTCGGCGCGCAGTGACATGCAGGGTCGGGTTGGGTCCTTTGACCAGAAATCCTACAAACCTAGGGATGTAACACTGGGGAGCCCATGATTCTTGGCAGCTTGGAGCAGGCTTAGAAGTGCTCAGACACAATAGTAATGAGGATCATAAAAGTCCCACCTCTGTCTCTTTAAAAGAGAGAAAGGAGACAACACTAGGTCCACTGACACCATCTTTTCTCAACAGCTTATGGCAAAGGTTAATAATTAACTATTGAAACGCTGATGAACTGTGGTGTTTGTTTGCTTATTATGAGGCCTGTCAGGGCCAGAACCAAACCTTGCTGAAGCTGACTGATGTGTCTTGGTTTCAATAGACTCAGAGGTCAGGCCCCTAAAACTCAAATCACCAGTGCAGTTCCTTGCAATAAAGAACCAGTGAATACTGTAAGGAAGGGCTTAATTACTTCAACGAGATGGTTAAGTTTTTAAACAAAAATGCTTTAACTGGGTGCAGGTCCTTTCATATTTGTTTCCCGAGCAGGAAATTGATTAGCAAAATGTTAGTAATAATACTTTAGGAGAGCTCATGCCACAGTCAGCTAAGGGAACTCACAATCCCTTTCCAGCCACTGCTGCTGAGCAAGGCTCCTTCCAGGGAAGGAGCTGGGAGTGAAAAGCAAGCTCTCTTCTCCAGTTTGCTAATACTGCTTCTGTAACTGTTTGGCCTGCTATTCCTTTGCATCTGAACCAAAGGTGAGCGCAGCAGTTTTGTGTATCCACATCTAGCCTGAAGTGATTATCTCTTTTTCTTCATCAGGAGTACACTTCCTTGCAGGTGTGCTTAGCTGGGTCCCTGGTAAACATCTGCCTTCACATGGAATTCAGTGCCTTGAGATACTGGCAGCCAATTTAACTTGGAGATGAAATACACAGGACATGAAGGATTCCTCAGAGAGGTTAGTGTCCTGAGTCCTCTGTCTGGCCTTTGGAAATGCTGCTGGCTGGGGGCATAGTATGGAGCAGGATTTTGTGAGCTACAGCCCCTTTTCAACCAGTTTGTACACAACAAAACAAGCAGTCAGCACTGCTCCTATCCTACCTCCTTTTTTCTTTCAGATATTATGTATAATGACGGAAGGTGAGAGCCCTAAGGTTCTTCCATTCACAAAATAATATCATTCTAGAGTGGGATGACACACACAAAACAAGGAAAATCCTTTGCCTCTTTACTGTCAGAACACCATTTTGCACAAAGGCCAATGCCTATTTTATCTTACCCTCTCATCATTAACTCTTGATAATGATTATTACCCGTAGTTCAGTGAGACCAACAGACACAAAAAAGACAGATTTCTTCAGATGTGTAACACCTCCACTGAGGAGAGTTCTGTGCAAATAGGTAAGATAAACGGGAAAGACTGGGCAGCAATAAGCAGAATGTTAAAAGTAAAGGGTAAAAGTAAATATGTGTTTTGGATGACTAATGTTCACAGGCACAGTGGGAAGTAATTATTCTTGCTATATATGAAAATCAAATTATATTTAAACATAAGTTCATAGGTGTATATGTTTTGGGTTGTCTTCTGTTCTTTGTATCATCTTTGTTACTAAGTAAACCTCTTCTCCCCAGCTGGCAGACACCCAAAATGGGTAATCAATGTGTTGCAATTCTAGATTTTGCAGATTTTGGTACCTCTTTCCTAAATTAGAGGCTCATTCTTTCAACACGAGTGTGTGTGAACTATTCAGAGCTGCCTGAAGATCTGGGGAACATATATAGATCTGATAGCTTCCCTGCTTTTCATTATTTTAAGGGTTTCCAATTACCTGAAATCCTATGAGTCACTTGTAACATGCAAAACTTTGTGACTTATCAAAATCACTGGAATTCATACACTTAGTTCCTTCAACCTGGATATTCATGGCACTCGTTCCCATGTATTTTTATTGAAGTAAGATTTGGAGTTGCAAAAAAGGCAAGTTAACAAAATACTAGCTCAATCTCAGCCCATTTTATTCACGATAATAAAGACCTACTGGACTTTATACCGGCTTATTCTGTTATTAGTTGATTAACATTTAACATATTGAGTTTAGCTAATGGTTGCACCCACCTTTTTAAGATGAACGTAAATGGAAATAATTAGAAGATTATCTTTGATGTTTTGGCAAATTTTGAGTTTCCTTCAGCCTATTTAATATACAATGATATTTAATTTCTGGGCTGAAAATGGTAGGAAAGTATACACTTATTGCAAAATTTAAAAAAATCACTTAAAAGATACTCTGCGGGGTATGAAAAGTTGTGTTGATGTGGATTTTTTCTTTATCTGGTTGTATATGTTCCTGTCTTTTATATGTCACAGCAAACAATGTAGTAACCCACAAGAGCCTTTATCCCAGTGGCTAGAAAGTGAGCAGAAAGACTGAACAAAAGAATGAATGAATTAATTAATGGATGAATGTATTAAAAAAAAAAAAAAAAAAAAAAAGAAGCTCCACCTGCTCTGTTCCAAAAATTTCTCACTATACTACAGAGAGTTTTGTTACACTGACTAATATTAAAGTCCTCCTCTTCATTTTTGAACAATGTGATTTGTTCACATTTGGACTGATTGACAAAATGCAGACTATGTAACATAGACTGTGCCTTTGCTGGTGTGTCTAATACCAGGAAATCACCACTGTCATTGCCCTAAAGGCAACGAGGGAGGCAGTCTATAAAAACGGAAGGAGAAAAAGCAGGTTTTTCTACTGCTTTATCAGAAGTGCCTAACACACTTATTTAATCTTAAGGCCTTGCCTTGCCCATAGAAACAGTTCACTTACATTTGTAGGATTTAACTCAATATAAGCAATAGCATTCTTCGAAGAATTTTGTGCCATCATGTTTCAACTCCAGTGATGCTTCCTTGTCTTCCAACAGACAAGAAACGTTGCAACAAACTGCACTGGAAAGGACCTTGATTTGCCTACCAAATCTCCAGCAGGGATTGCCACAAGTTCACAGAGGGGTTGCTCTAAAAAGAAAAGCAGGAAAGCCACTGTCTTCTTGTTGGGGCTCTAGCAGAGCCCCACTGGTGGTGAAGGGAAAAGGAAGGGAAAGAGGTGGTTGCTGAGGGGTGCGGGATTAAGGGGGGGGGGGGGGGGTGTCAGATTTGTGAGTGTCCCCCCCGCCCCCGGACAAAGATCCCTGTCCCCCGCAGGAAGGTGCTGAAATGCAAAGCGAACTCCCAGCTCCTTTTCTCTCTTGGTGGCATTTGGAAGTGTAAAGCTTTGAATACCAATTGCTTGAACTGGACATATGTGAATCTCTTCTAATCCTACTAATCCCGTCCCCAAGTGCTTCTTTGTATGTGGAGGCAACACACATAGATCTAAGTGAAAGTGGCCGTAATCCTGGAAATGTGGAAAAATGTCCCAGTGTGGGAGTTGGGAGAGGGAAAAGCTCCCTAGCGGAGGGCACCCGCTGGAGGAGCATTGTGTTTGTGGGGTGAGCCAGGGGCGGCAGTGGGGGCAGGGAAGAGATGAAGGAGAGCTCTCACCTTCCCTGGGCTGCGAGGAGGAGAACCAACCCACCCAGCAGGAAAGCTCCCTTGCAAACAGCCATCGCACACTTGAGCAAACCCGCAGAACTGAGACAAAGTTTCCAAACGCTGGGAAATTCACCCACCGGCCGCTTTCAGCGGTGTGAGCTCAGCAGGCTAGTCATAATGTGCTGACTTCATTATTTCCCAACCTCGCTCTGCTGAATGGCAGATTTGTTTAGGGAACGGTGGGCTACCGGTCTGTCCTTCCCTGGCCACAAAGATAGGGAGGGGAGCTGGGATCGTGGCCCGGGTCAAGGGCATTGGCTCTGCCTTATGAGGGACCCTTTTACTCTGAGCAGAAGTGAGAATCAGACCAAGTAAGCAGATGTCTTTGCCAAAAGCTAACAAGGCAGCAGAGAAGAAGTCAGCTTGCAAGTGACCAGTCACACCATCTCCTCAGCCTCTCTGAAAACTGATTTCAGAAACCAAATCCTCTAACTGTGCCTAGGTAAAAGGGTAGAGACAGGCAAAGTTTATACATACTTGATTCAACACTGAAATCTCAGCATTTGACCAGGCTGATACTTAACATTAACATCAACACAGCTACTAAAAAACCCTATAGGTTTTCCAAATATACAAGTCATATAATTCAGCCACGCAAATTTCCCAAATGTCAGACAGCTAATTTACATTTTCCTGGCTAGTCACTGAATAAAGCGTGTTTATACCCCACAGTAGATAGTGTACAAGGAAATTAATCTGTTTCTTGTATGTGCTTTCAAAAGATTTTAAAATATGGAGCAATTGATAATGTTATTTGCCAGCCAGATCTTTATTTTGCTTAATAAATCTCTAGATAAAACCATGTTAGGTAAGAAAATCTAAGGCTATATATTCTCTGGGAGTTGACTTTTTTATTACCTCACCAGACTTTGTGCTTTCATAAATAAGTGTCAGCTGAAATTAACCTGCTGTTTAGAGATAGTATAAAGCATCCCAGAATCAGCTTGGGGACTGGGAGTCCATTTCTTTTTTTGCACATGAACCCCCTGAAAGTCACAGGGACAGAAAAATGAGGATAGTTACTTAACTTTGCATAGATAAAGCAATAAGATTGTCTCTTGGAAACATGCTAAAGCCAAACCGTGCAAAGCACTAAACCAGCTTAATTAACAAGATAACAGCTCAGGGAAGGGTTTTGCTGTGTGCACCAGAGAACATGTAGGATAAAATGGAACGAGAATAAAATGCTAGCTAAGCCTGGTCCCTGTGGAGCTGTGTGGACTTGACCCTACTGCTTGCCACAGAAACACTGCCCACGTGAAGACATGTTACTAGTCCTGGCAGTCAGGAGGGACCGCTGATACCACAGCTGCAGTCTGCTCCCGTTCCAGCAGTGCTGCCCTGCCTGTGGCACGGCCAGCATGCTGTCCTGTGGGCTGGTGTGGGAGTGGGCCTGGAAGAGCCCAGTTTGGGGCAGAGAAAATCCCCAGGGCCAGGAGATCCCGACGGTTAGACAGGCACTCTCACTTCTTTACTCTAGGCTTCTCAGATGAGGAAGAGACAGGAAACAATTTATCTACAGGGAGGTTGGCTTCATTTGTATTAAGTGGCCCTGTGGCCCACAGGTGCCTGTGGTGCTCACTCCCACAGGTCCCTGTGCATTTTACAGATGAAGCAAGAGGATTTTGTTTTCTGAAAGCCTCACATCCACTGCCCTCCTGCCAGCTGCCCTCACCAAACAGCAGGTGCTGTGGGGCTGCAGCAGGCTCAGTGCTCTGTGTCCTGGCTCCACAGCACTCGAGGTGCCCACAGGCCCAGCCTTCTGGATGACAGTGAAAGCTGTGGGGGGCCTGGCACCTCCCTGGCTCAGTCTGCACTGGAAATTTGGGGCTGCTCAGTCCTCATGGTCCGTGTTGTGAGTGGCTCATGTGGTCAACCCTGAGGGCTGCCTCTGGGGAGCAGAGGAAGAACCATTTACCCTCTCGCCCTTGGGCTGCCATCTCACCTGGCCAAGCCATGGGACAGCCCCTCCTGCCCGGGGGGACCACAGGCCTCCCCCTGCTCCCAGCAACAAGCCTGCTGTTGCCTAGCAACCCAGGGCTGCCTAGCAACCAGGTTGGATGGGGCTTGGAGCAACCTGGTCTAGTGGGAGGTGTCCCTGCCCATGCAGGGGGGTTGGATCTAGATGATCTTCAAGGTCCCTTCCAACACAAACCGTTCTGTGATTCTAAGCAATTGCCTCACAGCCCTGGCCAATGGGAGCCAATTGGAGTGTCCCAAAGCAGGCAGCTGGTGCCATTCTGTCTCTCAGTGCTGGGAGATGTAATGGATCCAAGATAGTCTCTGGGCTCTGAGGGTAGCAGGCAGGGAGTGGTCTCTGTCCTTACCACTGAGGTCCATGGTCCTCCAGAAAAGGTTGGCCATATGTGGACTGCTTGATGGGCAGAAGTCATGGCCATGCAGTGTTCCAGGGGTCATTCCAGGGCATGACTGATCAAGTCCTTGGCCTTTCTTGTGCTCCAGACACTAGCCAGTCTGTCAACATGTGTGGTGCTGTGGTGTCCCTCAGCTGCTGCTGCACATGCCATGGCTGCTGGCCCGTTCCCATTTCCTTTTCCTCCAACTTGCAGGGGAGACTCCTCTGTTCCAAGGTAATTTTGAACAGGTCTCAGTGGTCTCCACTGTCTCAGTCCACACAGAGGGGTGGTAGAGGGACCTGAGCAGTCCTCTGCAGTGTGAAACACACGCTGTACAGTGCCCTGATGGAAACTGGCTCCTGCATGTGAAATGGCAGCTGAAAACTGCCAGGAGCTGGAAACATACCTCAACCTGCACTGTTTGCTCAGGTGAGTGGCAGTTGTTTGCCAGTTCTCTCTCCTGATCATCCTGTGTGCCTGGACAGGCAATGGTCAGTCCAGGCTGGGATGCCAAACTCGTAATACTTGCAGAACTGGATATATCTCTATACAAGTGCCACTGGCATATCAGCACAGGTATTATATGGAGGATTGCAGCTGGACAAAAATCTTATGTTGTCACTTTTGGCTTGTGGACCCTTCTTCTTGAAGACTAGACCTGGCTTTTCTGTAGGCCATGAATTCCAGTGCAGTCTGGCCTGGCTGGAGCTCCCTGCCTCCTTGCTGGCTTTGGCAGGTTTCTCGGTGACCAGAAACCATGCTACTGGCTTCTGGATTGTACAAGGCCTTTTCTCTTCAATTCCCTAAAGCAGGTGAGACCCAGATACCAGCTTATATGTGTGTCTTGGGCGAGTAGTGCTGGAGGGGATGTGGGAAGCATCTGGAAAGGCTCCGTTTCGGCTTGCAAGGACTCAGTACGGTCTGTGGTGACATTCAGGCTTCAAAGGCCAACAGGTTAAGCATTCATTTAGTCACTCTGCCAAGTTAGCTAAGACAGGCCCTGAAGGATTGTTGCGGCTCCAGCAAAAGGCCCAAGCTGGGGAAGTATCTAAGTCACACCAAGGCAAATCTGCCACCTATAAAGGGTGGTGAGAATACAGGACATGGGGCAAAACTGACTTGATATCAGGACAAGATTTAAGGACAAGGTCTTTCTAGGAGCACTTCAAAGGCTGCTTGGCAAAGGGCCATGCTTAGGAGAGATCCGAAGGGTAGGACAGTGCAGGTGTAACCAGGACAGCCTCAGCCTGTGCAGCAGCTGCACAAGGGAGGGAGCTACTGTTGGTGTAGTCCTCATTTCCAATCAGATCTGTACCACATGCACTGAAATGTGTCACAATGAAGGGAATAAAGACTAGATGTTGCTATCTCTGCTTGTCTACATGTTGGAACATCTGTGTTCAAGCTTGGGCATTTTTTTTTCCCCTAATACTACTAAAAAGCAAGAGCATTATAACCAGGCTACATAAGCAAGGATCCTCATTGTAATTTTGTTGATTTTGATAGATTAACACTAGCTAGGGATGTGAGCTTATTTCTATAATCTGCCCCGAATGCCAACAATTAGGGTCTGTTTCAGTTTAAATCAATGAAGCATTAATATCTTTTCAATGATTTTGTTTCAAATGGTTGCAAATACAATGAAGAGATGTGGCACCTTGTAGGCCGAAGGAAAACCACTGAAATAATTGGATAAATTTGGAACTTAATATTTACAGCTGGGATCTACACAAATTCAAGAGCCAAAGGCAAGATTGGTTGGATTAGTGCTTCAGTGGTCCTTCATTACCCATTTCTCCCTCAATTACATGATTTGTGTCTTCTGTTAACTGTGCTTATTAAGTGAAAACAATGAAGGGTTGAGGCAAAGATACATATGTAGAAGGAGGATGTTGAATCTTGTTAATCTTGTCAAGAATGTTATTGCATTTAATTTCATAGGAAATTTCACTGATGTTTCCTGCATATTCATCCAGAGTTAAGTCTCAGAGCCTCACTCTGTCATAGGAAAATGGAGATGCAGAAATGTGCTACAGTTCAGCTACTTGCCAGGCAGAAAGCAGAATCAGATCTGCCTGAACACAGGGGTTCTGATCACAGACCACTCTTTGCTTCTTCCAGTTTATATTGCTTTCTAGGCTGTGATAACAAGTGGAGAACTACCCTGGGTAAGAGGATCCCAAGCTGCTCCTCACTCTGTGAGAAAGCAGAGGGGGAACCAGCCCCATAACAACGTGAGTTCAGACTTAGCTCTGCTGCAGACACATTCAACACTATGCCAGGTTTACAGCAGTCTTGAACAAGGAGGTGCTGATGCGCTGGAGAATCAGGCTGCTGCTCTGGAGGCTGCATATTTATCATTTCCAACTCTGTTGTGGAAAATTCAGAATCATGTAAATAACTTGAACTCAGCATGATCTCTTGATATTGGAACAGTAGCCAATATGAACTAAGAGGCTGGATCCAGTCAGAATAAAAAGAGGGAAGGAGATTTGCATGTGGCACAAGCAGCACGGGACATGAGCATAATGTCTGCTCAAGTCTCGAGTTAAATCTGCAGATGAATCTGAAATTATCCCATCCATTTACTCATCGTATAGGGGACATTTTAAACAGCCTTTTAATAGCCTGTTAAACAAAAATAAATACAACCACATTAGTTTTTTAATTTCTCCCTGTTTCAAACCAGGTTTAATTAGGCACACCGCAACCTTGGAAAAACCTAAGAAACAGGAAGTTTTATTAATTCTTTATTGTCACTTTAATTGTCTATTCTGATGTGTTAAAACTGAAACAATCTTCCAGCTGCAATGTCTAATGAACTCCAAGATCAAACAAGATCTTGCTAATTATGGAGTTAATGAGGACAAGTTCACAGGCAGAGTTAAGTTAGTAATTACATGTTTCAAAGCATCTTGAAGCTCAATAAGATCTTCATTTGGTGCTGTAATGGTATAGATTTTGCATTTCTTCTTTCTGTAACATGTTACAAAAGGGCACCCTATGTATTTTATATGCAGCTAATCATGTACAAACAGCACAAAGCAGACTTCAATAAATTAAGAGACTCACTGTTTATAAATCAACTCAACACTGAAATCTCATTTACATTTTTGCTATCGCATGTAATGTGTTTACACACAAATAATGTCAATATTAGCATGGGAGGGGGATGAATTTAAATTCCACAGCATGTTTCCAAAGCCAAACCGTCAAGGAAAGACAATCAACATTTTAAATGAGCGTACAGGCAACAAGATTTTCAAAAAGAAGCACTACTAAATCAGGCCTTTGAACCCACGGTAGCAATATGAACCTTACAGCTGTATCCATTTTGAGGGACTGCTAACACTGGGCACAATTGGGATAGGGCAACCAAAGCAGTGCTGTGTTTAAAGTAAGTTATTCTTCTTGGTCCTGTCAAGAAAGCTCGTAACTAAATAATATTGTTTCTAGGGCTTTTTTTTTTTTTTGTGTAATTGGACTTTACTCTTTGTTTATTCCCTGCTTTCCCAAGTTTCTCTTTTAAAATTGGTGGTAACCTTGAACTGGTATCTGTACCTTCTGTCCTTGCACAATAGACACTCCTAAAGGGGCCTGCAAGATTTGTAATTGCATTATAAACCCCAGACAAGAAGATTGCTGCACGTGCATTGCTTAGTGCCAGCAGTTTGTCAGAGTGGCAAGAGTCTGACTGCATCCAGCAAATAACGGTGCTGGATTCAGTAATCTGTTTCATCTGCCTTGCATTAAACAAATTATGTCACATTTAAATAAATATAATCTGACAAAATGTTGTGGTTGCTTTAGTTCTCACAGTCTTGGACCTAGAACAGTAGAGTGGAAGATACCAGAGACAGCCTCAGGGCTACCAGCAATGCCCAGGAGTCCTTGTGAGGTCCAGGCAAGCTATGGGGCTTGTAGTAGTGCTGAGTGTCACAGCTACCTCTTGGTTTAGAACTATTGAAAAAATAATAAAAAGCTAACCAAAACCGAAATAATACAAAAATACATAGAGAAAATGTAATATTTCTTTTACAAGTATATAGGAGATACATCTCCATTTGAAGAAGTGGAGAAGGCCATCACATCTTTCCTGTGCTAGGACTGGCAAAGCGAGCCAGGACAGCTCTTGCACTTCTCTCTCCTTAGTGCTGCTTCCCTTTGCTGCCCAGTGCTTGGCTCCCTGACATTTCTGCTAGTGGGTCTGGTAGGGTTTCCCTTGGCCATTCTCACTTCTTCAGGCAAGTGGGTTTCCATTTCATGGCTCCATGTGGCAGACTTGGGGTCTGAAATACGTATCCTTGCAGTCCCCTCTGACCATGGAGGAGGGCATGAGGTGCCCAGTTCAGGCTCTCTCAGCACTGCCTTAGGCACATTTTTGTTCAGCACACTGACTGCTGTTCCTTTTGTTCTGGTGCAAAACTCTTCCCTAGGCCTGGTCTGAAGAATCGAAACCCCTCACTTGGGAATATGAATATCATGGAGAGGAAAATCATGGTGCCTGCAGTGTAGCAGTGCCAAAGGTGACCATCCAATTCCTTGTGTGAATGTAGCTTTCAAAAATGGCTCTTAGAGCTGGAAGTACAAAAATCTCCTGGAGAAGATCCTGAGTCAGGTAAAAACCTTGAAATCACACCGGCTAGACTGAGTCTTTGATTCTGTGTTATGCTTGATTAGCTTGCATGACCAAAAACTGGTGCAGCATGACACCAGTCCTTCCTAAACTGAGGAAGGAGCTGGCTGTCTAATAGATGTGAATCTTTATCCTATTACTTCCTCATGGAATTGAAAATTCCCCAAGCATAATTTGAACCAGAATTACCTTATTCCCAATAGCACAATTTCTAACTCTTCATTTTACTTGGTACAGATTTGTGCAACAAGCCCTTCTGAGCGGCCCAGCAACAGCACCAAAGCTTTTCTTATACCACTGAAATGGGGAATACTTTTCCCATCCTACGTGGTCTTTGGTTTCCATCCCTTTCAATGTGATTTCTGCTTTGTTCCTTTTCTGTGCTAGGAGATGATAATGAGGTTCACACACCTTCTGCTCTGGTGCTTGGAAATCTTCCCTGGGTTTAGCTCAGCTGCCGTGAGCCTGAGAGGTTTCCCTTGCATGCCGCCAATTTTCAGTGCGCTCCTATGTGGCTAGCGCGGTAGGGGGCTAATCCCAACAGCAAACATTCTACTCTTTCCTTACTCACTTACACTTTGGAATCAAGGCTAAAAAGTTCTCTTTGAAGCCCCTTTTCTCTGAACGGTCTGGCAAGCTAATGTGGACTTCCCAGTCTCTGGCCAGAATTCAAATGTATCGCAGCGCAGCTCAGTGACTGTAACAATCGTCCCAGGCCCTCCCAGTACAGCAGCCTTCCCGTGGCACGGGATCAGAAGGACACACTTATTTTTCAGGAAGTAGGAAGGCATTTATTTAAGCACAGCTGCAGCCAACATTCTTCAGCAAAGTTTACCCAGAGTTAACTTGCCTATTTTTATCCGTTTGCTCCAATGCCTGACACTGCAACACGCACCAGTATGAAAACAGAAAATAGTGGATTTAGTAAAACTATTGCTGATCACTGGGCATAGGTTGAGCTGGCAAGTCTGACCAGTGGAATAATGTTCAAAAGCTCATGCCCTTTTCCATTTCAATAACAATAGAGACACATTCTGTGCTCAATCTGGAAACAAATGTTGCCCATATTTGGGTCTCAGTGGGAGCTGTGCATGTGGAATTTGGCCCAAAGAGCCGTGTTGCAAGATGCTGTTTCCCCTTGCCCTGATCCAAATCTTAATTCTTGCTATTTGTAGACAAAAAACAACTGATGGCAACAGAGGCCGTGTTTAAGCATTTGCCTGAAAACAGGTATTTGCTGCAGATGTGGATGGAAATTTGGAATAATTCTACAGATCTCCTGGAGGTTTCTCAGAACTGGACTGGCACAAGTGAGAGCTGCATTGGGTTTGTTGTGCATCAGGCTTGGACATTTTTATATCAACTTATTTTTACCAGTTTCTTGACTTTGCTTAGGTAGATCTAAGGAAGAGAGACAATATTTTCAACTTTATAAATTTACAACAGTTTCTTACTTTGGTTTGATTTTATTGGAACTTTAGTAATTTTTTAGATTGTAGGAAATCAGATGATGCTTTATGCATTCAGTTTCAACTCTTTGAAACCAGGAAAATAAAAAGGATCACATGCAGGCATGTGGGAAGAAATCCAATAGGACAATTTCAGAAGAGAGCCTAAACTTCTTCAGTGTGCACATTATAAGCTGTAAACATCACCTATCTAGGTTTCTTTTGTACTCACAGATAAATTTTCTATAGAAAGTAGAGTTGGACAACTGATACATAGTGATAAAAACTGGCAAGTAAAGGGTTGATTTCTCTCAGTCAAAATGATGACTTCCACACGTGGTTCCCACCTCCTCTGGGTGTGCAGAAACCTTGGAAGTGAGGCAGTCTCCCTTTAAAGGAGGAAAAATGGGAACATGTGGGTTGTGCTTTACCTCTTAATTTTTTTTCTTCCAGGTAAATTTACTTTTCTGAATTTGACCAAAATGTTTAACTATATTGGGATGAACCAGACTTCATTCAGAGGTGAATTTCTTAGCAAGCATATGAATTTTTTGCTAGTTCTCTCTCCACATTACGACTGCATCTGAACCTTTGGCTCAAAATTAAATCCTTGAGGGCAGAGCGTTCTCCCCTTCCTCTGTTAGAGCCACAGGAGAGTCACAGGATGTCAATGAGAACAGTTCCATAGTTAGGCAAACTTAAAAGTGATGACTTTGCTTTCCCACAAGGTCAGATCCCCCAGACTTTACATTCTTGCAGGTTGGAGGAGTACGGGCTCACATTTTTCTCTTTTGGATCAGTCACTCGTCTTTGCCTTGTAATGTTTTTCCAAGCAGGAAGCTCTTTATGGCAACTTGCTCTCAGTGCAACACTCCCTAGACTTCCTCCATAAATGTGGTTCTGAAAACTTACCTGAGAGCTGCTGGTGCATCGTGATCCATCTGAGCCCGTTTCCATCACTCGGAGCCACTCCAGCTCTGATGTGTGCTGAGGGGTTATTAGAGGTTAAACCAATGCAGAAAGACACTTCTCCACTATTCCACACAGTCTCTCTTGGAACACTTAGCAAAGCTTATGTAAATAAATCTGATCGTGAAAAATTCAGCAGCCACTGTGCAGAATGTAGCATTAGCCTTGACATTACTTGGGCATTAATGTTGGAGCTCTCAAGCACACTCTTGGCCTCCCAGACTCCACAAATGGAGGAGCACATGAAGAGGTTATGCCTGTGCAGGAGGATGTAGTTCTTTTCTGACACTTCATGTGTTAGTTTTCAGATGCATTACACTAATGAGAGCAAGCACTTCCCTGCTTTTGAGGACCTACCGTATAGGGCTTAGAAATCCTTCCTGTGTAGCTGCCTTTTCAGCTTGCTTGATTACTTACCAAGGTCTTTATTTTTTCTTCCAGGGAAAAGGAGGGAGGAGGGGACTTTTTCCCTAGACCCCTTGTTCTCTCTGTTTTGCTTTGAATGTTGCAGGGTGTTTGGTTTCCCCCTCCCAACGTGCTCGGATAACCCAAAAGAAAGAGAAGCCCTTTTTTATTTTTTTCATCCCTTTTCCCCGAGGAGACTCAGAGAGGGAGAGAGGGGAAAAAAGAAAGATTAAGATGTAAGCTGGCTAGATAAGCCTGGAACTGGGTTTATTACTACTGCTGAATGAGAGTACAAGGATATAAAAGCAAACCTGCTTTACTGGAGCTGGAGCGAGGTTGGTGGGAGACCTGCACTGATTGTGTGCCACTCCGAGAAGGGATGTTTCATTAATTACACATTAACTATGTGCACTGAGGAGGAGGCAGAGGATAAAAAATGCAGATGTTTCTGCTGCCCGACAGAATGAAAACCACTCTTGATCCTGTCAAAAGAACATTTTGAATCAAAGGACTCCACAGAAGTGGAAGAATGAGTTTTGTGGCTGAGTGCAATGGTCCTGCCTTTTAATCATTAAACCCTTTTATAGCGGTAAAATGAACATCCATTGTCATGGCCACTCCAATGGGGCCATCGGAGCTGGTGAAAAGGGAATGCTTTACGAAGGGCACTAAAACAGGACACAACCAGCCCCACCACTGGATTTCTAAAGGTAACAACAGCAGTGCATGACAAAGAATGAAAAGAAGGCCCAGGTTGGTTTGCTTAAATTACTTTCCTCCCCAAGCCCTCCTTACAAGCTAAACATGCACCAGATATAATGAGCATAAGGACTTCACAGGCTGGTGGTTCCCCTGCTTTGTTTCCTCAGAGTTTTACTGTCTTGGTTTAATTTTTGCTGTTCTTTAAGTGAAGGCTCCTTAAGAAAACGGACTGAAATGTTGTTTTATTCTTAATCATTCTCTACAGTCCATGTAAGGCCATTAGCATTGTGGGAGGAATGATCCTCTCTTCTTGCACCTACACCACCCCCAGCTCCCCAGGTATGCAGGGACAGCAATGTTTTAAGATTGTTTTTCAAATAAAACATAACCAACCCATTTTTAGAAAGCAGACTTAATTTTAATTTGGCAGGCCATGACCCTGGAGTTTTAGTTATATCCCTTCCTTGCTTCCTTCCTCTCCTTCCCTTTAATTTCTCAGTAGAAATGATTCAATGAACTATTTCTCACATCAGTCTAGGAAGAATTGAAAGATTTATTTCCCAAAGTTCATATAAGCCTTAGAAAATCGTATTGTCAGGTTTTTTGGAGCAGAACTTGCCAGAGAAAAGTAACCTCATTTCATGGGGAGTTTAATTTCTAGGTTTTGTTCTGATAGGAAACAAAAGGGAATCAAATCCTGGCTCCTAGGTAATCCATTTGACGGACAGCCCGGTACCATGAATTTTGACATTCTGGACTGTGAAAGAAGCCAGATGATGAAAGCTAAAGATAGCAAGGCTTTCTGGCTCCCAGCCAGTCATCCAAATGAGCTGCTGAGGACGTGAGCACTTTGGAAGCTCCAGCTTTAGAAGTGGGAGATGAATTAGTCAGAGACATCAGCAATTTTCTGAATTTGAATGCCAAACTCTGAACAAACTGAAAAATTGTCAATGCAGCTGAAGCAGCAGAATGGGATGAAGAATATTTTTGATGGACTACTTTGGACCAATTCTTCACGAATAATTTCTAGGATAGGACTGGTTTTGAGAGTATTATAGTTTCTGTGGCATTTGGAGTACAAATGTATTTTAAATAGTGTATATATTAATCCTCATATCAAATATAAATCCAAGTGAATAACAAGATTTCTCTGGAGTCTTGGAGGCTATTTGTGTACTAACCACTGTTTAACTATGTATGCTATTTTATTTTTAGTTAAGGAAGAAAGGAAAAAGGACTTATTCTTATGATGCTTCGTTACTGCAGGTAATACAATCTGAGCCACGTGCTTCTTATCTAAATTGCAGAAGCCTGGAGAAAGTAATGACCAAGGTCCATATGAAGGCGAGATCTTTATGGCTCATGACTGGTGAGGAAGGTTGGTGGGATCATTCCCTGGTAATATCACTGCAGGAATTTTCAGGGCACTTTAGCTGGAGCCAGCTCTTCAAAGCTCCAGAGAGGTCTAAAGTATACAGAAAAATGATTCTTTCCAAATTCATCTCATCCTTTCTATCAACTACAAATTTCTCAAAGCCACATTTTCATTTTTGAAAGGATTCAAATGGTGGCCCTTAATTATTTAACTGTGGAAGAGGCTCCAGAACTGGCTCATTGCTATGCTGGAGAGAAAATGCAAACCCCTGCAAAAAGAAGTAAGCAAAGGGTAAAGAAACCACTTCATAGAGAAGCAGCAAAGAAGACAAGTGCTATAAAAATGCTTCTTCCCTGGCAGCAATCCAAAGGGATTGACAGGCAATTCTGGATGCAGCTCTAAGGGGCAAGAGAATCCAGTTAAAAACGGGTCATCACAGTAGGCTGGCCTGGATGGTGGGGCGATAACTGAACTGCTGGGAGCAGTGATCTGCAGGAAATATTATAAAGATCTATGCAGAGACTTTCTTCAGAATTACAGGTAACTTAATTGTGCAGAAGGGTGCTCTCTGTGCCCCATCATGTTTGGCTAATTGTACAGTTCAGGGAAGGGCTTGGACAGCTAAGGCCACTGATAAAACCTGATTCAGGATCAAACATGGCTGTGACGTCATAAGAAGAAATGAGACACATGATGCCCAGCCCAGTTCCTCTGCAAAAAACTAAAGGAACATCTAGCCAACTTCCACTCCTGCACTGCCTACAAAGGCAAGAACCTATAGTGGACAAAAGCAATAAACTCTGGCCTCTAAGATGGCCTTCATAAGGTGGAGTGTTAAGCAGCAACAGCTCAGGCTGTGTGCCCTGAAATTCTGCAGTGGTGCTGACCCAGAGTAATGCTTATAAAAGCTATACCAATTTGAAATATTTATAGCTTTTCTCAGTTTCCCATGGTAAGATCAGTGTTGCAATTCTTAGCTTCCTGTTTTGCCTCCTCTGTGCTATCTGTAAGCTTGGAGCTGCATTTTCAGAAAAATGTCTAAAATTAAAATGGCAGCTTCCTACTATGTTAGCATTAGTAGTTCCTTGCTTCAGAAATTTCTGAGGCATGTCGAGATGGAAATAGAGCTAACATAAGCACGGTCCAAAGTAAAGTAATTCAGAGCTGATGGCCTGTGACCTGCAAGGAGGAAGGATGCTTTCCTCATCCTGGCTGAGCTAATATTCCTGCCTTTGCTGAATCACACCAAACGATCCCTCTGCAGCTTCTATCAAGCAGCAATGCACCAATTCTTTGTTTTGGCTGTGGTCCATCTACCAGGCAGACTAGTGCTTTTAGTCACCTTCATCCTGATACCTCCTTGGTCAGATGGCAAAACACCCACTGCTGGAGTTCAGCTCAGGCAGGAGGATTTACTTGGTCAGAGCTGAAAAGAAATTCTGTGTTTCTGTAAAACTGCTACTGGCATCAAAATAAGAGGCTTCTTACAGCAAGTCATGTCAGTCAGTGATCCTCCCTTCTCCTACAACCAAACTGGTAACAGTGCTGACATTTCAGTCCTCTAAGCATCTGAGCTGGGTGCAGCTGCTCAGACCTTCCCTGCCACTCTGAGCTTGGCCTGGGCTCAGCTCCTGCAGACCTGGGACATCCCAGACGGTGAGTGGGAGTCTAAGGAGCTGGACCAGACTTTGCAGCTATGCTCTTCGTCCTCATCCAGCCCAAGCTCTGCAGGGGAGCAAACAACATTTGTTTTAACTCAGAGGGGAGGAGAGAAGAGTTCACTGAAAGAGTAAAACAGTTCACATGGAAGTTACAAGATAATTATTTTTTCATTTGTTTCCTAAATTTATATTAGGTTTTATTCTCAGTTCCTTATTCAGGTTAGCCCTGAATTTAACTACTGAACTTCCAGCAATGTTACTTATTTCTGACAAGGAATTTGGCTAAATCTTTTCATACAGTTTGAATAGGTTCCTGTTAAAATGAAAAGAATATAAAGACCTATTTTTTGTTTGTTTGTTTGTTTGCTTTTTAAAATGTCTGCAGCAGCTCTATATCAAAATGCAGTACCCTGGAAATGATGGAAGATGTGCCTGCTGCCTGAATTGTGAAGACCCAAGTGTCTCAGATTCCTCTGGTCTCTGCAAAAATAAACCAGCTCCCCCTTGACTCTAAGCTGTACAGGATGAGACCACATGTTCCAAAGTGCCCATAAAAGAGAAATTATTCTACGGGTTTAAATGGAATAATTAGAAGTAAATAGAACTTTGGAAAACAAGGGAAAGAGCTACTTAAATAATTTATATTCTACATCCAGAATCCTAAAAACATTTTCAACAATATTTTTTTTTGTGCTCAGCATAGGTCAGGTTAGGGCACCTTGATTTTCAGAAATGTTATGCTTTGGAATTCCAGCGTCTTGATTTGGCCACCTAACCATCAGAAGACATCCCCAGCTCCTGCTGGCTTTGAAACCACCATCACAAGGCTTTGTCAGCGATGCAACAAGTGAGGGTGTTGAGAAAGTCACTTGTTTGTAAACAAAGCATTTTACAATTCCTTGTGAGACATTTTAAGTGAGCCTGTGTTGCATAAAGCTCCTCGGGGATCTGTCGCAGCAGCAGCACACAAAACAAAGTCACTTCTTCTGCTGCACTTTATTCTGTTGTCATGTTAAAAGCAATGAATTTATTTCCCCCTCTCAGCCCTCCCTCAACTGCTGCAGCCCTGCAGTAAATCAAAAAAGTAAACTCTCATTCTCATTGTGCAGGGCTTACTTCCAGGCCTCTACAGTTTCCACAGTAACTAATTAGAAATTTGCATCTCTAAGAGAGAATTATTTAATACTGATGTAAGCCCTTTTATTCTTTGGAGCTTGGCCTTTTGCTACTCAACTTCTGGTAGATGTTGGGCCTTAAGGTCATACTGTACAAACTCTGAATGTAGGTGGCCCTAGTCTTGTTTTTTTTATTTCGGATGATTCATATCCTGTGAAGAAAATGTCTTGCCAGGTTTTTGTTGAATGGCATAGATTTGAAAGGCAGCACCCAATTCATTTAGTAGCCATTTGTTTTAAACTGTTACATCTTCCCCATTCCTCATTAGCTAACTCTTGTGTAATTGAGTCATGCATTTTTAGCCTTGTTAAACCAGTGGAGTTAGGTCACACTGATGCACCTTTCCCATTAGTTCCATTTGCTGCCTCTGGCTTCCCCTGTTCAAGCAGGCCTTTTATTCCACATGGCAGGAAAGAAAGCCTGGGATACTCCAAGTGCACAGACATGTGTTTTATAGCTCAGGCATCGGTACTGTAAATCCAAGCTACTGTCCCACAGTCTCAGAGAAGATATAAATACTGAGAGAAGAGGAAGTGGAGGCTGCAAACTGAACAAAAGCCTTTCTTCATGTTCATGCTAGAAAATGGCTTGGAACAGTTTTTGTCCCAAAGCAGCGAGTGCCCCTCACACAGCTGTGCTACCTCAAGCTTCAGCTGAGTCCCACAGGCTCTGCATCAGGCTTGCAGTCAGTTTGACAGCTCAGGCTCAGCTATTTTTCAGATTTTGCACTTTTCTACAAGTGATCACTCAAGAAAGAAGCACAGTCATCACCAGCTCTTTCTACTATCCCACAGGCCTTGCCCATTCCCTCCTGTCCAAGCTTTATACTTCTGTACCTTAAAAAACTTCAGTAGGGCTGCTTTATAAACTTGTAATCTTATAATGTTATCTTACAAACTAATATTATATATACTGTGTTTAAAATGTTACATGTATAACCTGGTCTCATGTACGTACACACACACGCACATATATATGTAAGATTATAAAAGCTTATAATGGAAGAGGAACAGGCATTATGGTTTCTTCTTCCTTGCAATTATTTCCAAAGAAGATATCATAATTGCAGAGGAATGACTGTCTCAACCAATAAGTTTCTGATTCTAGAGTTGTAAATAATCCATTATTGTAACTTAATGTAACTTAAATTAATTGAGATTTAAACAAATGGAAGTCCAGAGCCCTTCCATTCACAATGCTGTCTCTAATGGAGGAGGTGTTTGAGAGCCATAAATGTTCTGCACTTGTTTAAATGAATAACAGAGTATGCTTTTTTCCCTCTGTCTTCAAACAAATCCTGAATCTAGAAACACACCTCAAATATTTGAAGCACATTGTGGACTGAATATTGTGAAAGGCAGCCCAAAAACATGATTATGGGCATCCTGGCTGAGACCCCAGATCCATCTAGGTCTGTACACAGCTCCAGGAGTCACAAAAATCTGATGAACAAAGAAGGGTCCAAGAGAATAAATGCAATACTTTCAGTGCCCAGGTCTGTAGTGCTGCAGGAACTCCTTAACAAAAGTCATTTTTTTGTGTTCCCTAGTGTAATACTATAGTAGCCTTTGATGGTTTCTTCTTCCATGAGTCTGCCCAGCTGCTTTCTGAACTTCAGTAAAATTCTGATACCCACACCATCCTGTAGCAAGGAATTCCACAGCCTACATATATATTCAAGAAGCCTTCTTGGAAGACATTTTCCTATGGCAAGTATTAGGAGATGAAATTCACCCCGTCTTTTTTCCAATCCATTTTTCCTTGCATTGGAAAGAATGCCTAGAGCTTTAACCTTCAATATATTCTTCACTTTGATTCGGATTCAGCCTCATTGTGTTACTGTCTCTTGTCAGCAATTGGCTCTGTATTTGATATTAATAGCTTAGGGTCAGGATTTGTAGCCTATGTTCTCACACTCTCACAATTCTTGCTGTGACTAAAGGATACAATGCCATTCTCTACACACAGGCATCTGATCCATTTAAGAGGCTTTAGGGCATCCTGTCTGGTTCCAGTTGTTTCTCCCACATCTACTTTAGTCTTGTGTCAATCTGCCATTGCCTTGTCAACCCACTGAAGTGTTGCATCTTCAGGTTAGCAGCTGTCTGATGATATTCTAAAGAGATTGCCAAGATATGACATTCTGAGCGGCATCGGAAAAGCCTTTGCCTGTTGCAGCCTAGGATTCTTCTCCCTCTTCTACCTCTTACTACTGAAGGGGGAAAACCGCACACAGAACACTGAGCAACCATCAAAGAAGGATGGGACTGGCAGAAATTTGCCACCCATCTCCTAATAAGTCTCCTCAGAGTCAACTGGTGACAAAACAAAACAAGATGTAGAGAGTTTATCAGGGTTCATGTGCCCCATCCCATCATGTCAGGAAGCCACACTTGAAAAGATGTCCTGAAAAAGTGTTTTTATTGCAGTCTATATGCTAACTCAGTAAAAACTCAGCACTACGCAGCCTGGCAGTTCAACAAATTAAATAAGAACTATAGGAAAGGGACAAGCTTTCACTAACATGTTCGGCATTTTAAATATCTGTGGGGAAAATACTCTTCTTTTGGATAACCAGCCATTGTGTTATTCAAAAACAAAGAGGTAAGTTTAATAACAGTGCTTAAGTTCATCCTAAGAACCAAAAACTCCTGTCACTTATCATGCCATCATGTAAACAGCCAGAACACAGAATCACCTTCTTGTTTTGACACCCAAAAAATCTGACTTCATATCTTTAAATGGGAAAATAACAGTTATATATACATAAATATGTAGAGAAGGCATATGAACTCATCCATGTTCATGAGTTTCCTACTGACTTGTCTTGATAACTGTTCACTACAATTTTCTGATTTTTTCAAAATCAAACAAAACCATTTCTTTGGCATGAAGCACAGCAAGGAAATGGAAAGAACTTTAAAAAAAATGTTATTATTCCAGTTGGAACAGTTATTTCTGAGTGCCTGCTGAGTAGCTCTTTTGTTTTGCCCTGGTCACTTCTCTGCTTTCCCAAGAACATTTACTGAAATGGATGTTTCCACATGAGCATGTGAACAAGTGGCTATATGCATGGGCAAATTATCACAATTAGGACCAATATCTTCCTTTATTTTGGAGCAATTTCTGAAAAAAACTGCTTTCATTCTAAAAAGCCTTGCTCATAGCCTGTGCACAGGTAAATCATACCCATAAAACTGGCAAAACCCATCATTTGCTCACCAGCAAGTAAGAACTGGAAGAGCCAGGGAATTTCAGTCATGCCTGCATCCAGACCTTGGCCACTGACTTGTGGCACAAAACAAGTGGAAGAGATCCCCTGACATGAGCCAACAGGCTGGCTGGCTGTCAGTCACCAGGCTGTAACTGCTCAGTCACAGAGAGGCAGTAAAATGGGCATTTCTTATTAAGAACAACCCACCTTCACACCATTCCTCATCTCTCTCCCTTGAGACACCTCTGTTCATTCCACCTCATTAACGTCTCCTTGTTGAGAGCAATTAGGTGGGCAGGTAGATTAGTAGGTGCAGGACAGGAAGGACCAGCCAGCTTTATGTGGCCAGGATTACCTAACAAGGTCTTTAGAGTGAAGTTCAGGCACCTGCACACCAGAACTGGAAACAGGCTTTACAGAAAAGGGAAAAGGAAACGTATAACTGAGGTCATGTAATTAGATTAGTAGGTTTTGGTGCTTTGGATGTCCCATAATTCAGACAATTAAACTATGCTTTAATAGCAAGGTATTTCCTGCATGTATCCCCAGGCACCACACAAAATAATAAAATTAACAGCTCATGTAATTAGTATGGAGTGTTACTACTTCCTAAGTAAGATTTCATTCTTTCCACCATGAGTCTTGTGCTGGCCTTGCTGTCACCAGTCACGTCACAAGAAATTTTCCCATCTTTATCAGTAAAATGTAGTCAGAAAGTTTTATAACCCAGATTTCAAATGTCTCCAAATGATTTCCTGAAAATTCCAGTTCTTTTAATTGAAAACCTCTGGCTTAAGTCCAGGAAAGCTACCACCAATCACATCACCAGCATGAATTTTTGTTTTTTAAATAATAAGCTCTATTCACAAGGGTGAATACACACCCTCACTTGCTTTAACGTTGCCTGCAATACAGCATTTCTTCACTGCAGAGTTCAGAAACTGCCAAAACATTATCAGATGCTTGGGAAAGAGTTCTCTATGCACTTGAATATCCTGTGAGGCACCTGAATGGTCAGAAAACAGTTTGTCACTGCAGAAGTTGGCCAGCTTGATGCAGCTCATCTCAGCACTTGCAGACAGGACAGTCCCTGCAGTTGGGATGGGAGTTTCTTGTCTCATCCTTAAAGTGGCATAACCAACACAGAGCCTTCAAGGAACTTGTGCTGGACTTGCATCCTACATTATATTAATACCACATTAATATAAATATCACATTAGTTTAATAAATTAGGCACCTGACAGTTATTCTTCCATTTTGTTTGCATTTGAGATTGAAAGTTCCTGAAATTTGTACCTGCTGTACTTGTATGCCATGGGTTCTAGAGAACCTAATCTCAATATAAAAATGTTTCTGCACACAGGTGTGGTATGGAAAACTAGACAGAGAAAACAATGTTAAATTTCTGTTGAGTTTAAGACAGTAGTGAATACCATGGCAAATAGGGATGTTGTGCTGGGTTTTGTTGTTGGTTTTTTTGGTTGGTTGTTTTTGTTTCGTTTTGTTGGGTTTTTGTTTTTGTTTTTTTTCCCCAGAACTGAGTTTAGCTTTAAGTTAATTCATGACTGTGTTCACACCTGGAACCTCACATTTGAAACACAAAGCAGACATGGCCATGAAGGTTTCAGCATATCGTTTCCTTATTTGGGACCTGAAGGGACTGTTCAACAAGTGTGTGGAACATGCCCCCTACCTGTGCTATACCTCTGTCACCACATCTGCTGCAGCAGCCCACAGGGCTGTGTTGCTGACTCCCACTCTTCTCTTCACAGGGCAGTGGAAGATGACCAGTTGGTTTTAATCATGACCATACTGGGCTGGTTTACAGTCTGGGTGCTTTATCTCCTCAAACATCCTCCTAATTTGAGCTATATGTCATGAATTAGCTCACTGCCAGGGTGATCTGGCAGCTGATGCTCTGTTCTAGGATGTTGCCATACCAGGAGAGTATGGGATGGCATCTTTAGTGGCTTTAATATGGAAAAACTCTGGTGTAGACCAGAAGAGCCAAAGGTAGATGAGAGTTCAGATGTGCCAAGGATGCTACTCAGTGCGTCTCTAAATATTTCACAAGGTACAAGATGACATGAGGAGGCTTTGATGTAAATTTTTGTTATTACATTACAGTTCTGTATTTCAGACAGTTCAAGTTGTTTCTCATACTTAAATGCCTGGTATGGTTTGCATTCATTGCCAGGAGTAACTGCCTGACTGGAAAAAACCATCAGGAAATGTAAAACCAAAACCATCTAGCCCTTCTTTCCATTTGCTTCTTATGAACAGCCAATACGTAAACTCATTTTATTTGAATTCAACATGACGTGCTCCTCCACTTCAATCTAATATGCCATGTGTTGCACCCCTTCCCATGTTTTCAGCTGAGTCATGAGCCCTTTAACTCACTTTAGGGTATGACCAGCTGCTCCACCTTAACTGTCCTTAGTGGTTTTGTCAGAGACAACTGAAATGTGCTGTACTGGAGAGCTGGGAAGCAGTTCTCTCTAGTTCAGAGCCTGGTATTCCTGCATCTGCTCGGATGACTTCTGCAACATGAATTATTTCCTTTTAAAAGGATCTGTGTGCTTCCTATGCCAGAGCTGTGACAAACCTTCCCCAGCCTGCTGTGCATCACCTAGAGCTCTGTAAAGTCCACAGCAATATCTCTAAAAAGTTCAAGATTAAAATAATAATTATAAGAAAGCAAACAAGCATCAGTCGGGGGAGGAAAAAACCCCAACCACCTCCTACTCACCACTGTGTCCCAAAGAAATTATGCTGTTCCTTCTTATAAATAATAGGGGTGTGCAACGTGTCATTCCTATTCAGTGTTTGTGGGTTTTTTGGTGCTTATTGATGCTGCATCTGTTTTGTCAATGCGTCAGCTAATGGAGAAAGTTAATTGTGTTGGTTGTAAGGCCACCTGTCACACACATGCCTCATTTCCATACTAATAGCCCAACAGTGGCAGGCAGTGTACTCCTCTGCAGTAACACACACAGCCTCTTTGGCAACCTGGGCCAAATGTGCCTATGCAGCAACTGCAGCCCTCTCCTCTGAATGCCTCCAGTGTTGTGGCAACCCAGTCATGCATTAACCCCCCACGGACCTCCCCAGCCCGCAGGGGTTTTTTAAACCCTGGCAGACACGCCGGGCGTCAGGCGTTGGTGTGGGAGGGCGGAGGGCACAGCTCAGACCCCCGGCACGCTGGGTGCCTCACACCCTCCTGGACAGCTGAATATTTTGCTCCCTTTGCTCTGTCAAATCAGGGACCCATCGCCAGCAAAGCCTGGCGAGCACTGTCAGTAGTGATGTTCACATCGGTGGTGAGGGCCAGTGGAAAGTCCATCTCTTTTGTCCCTTCTGTTAGCATTCTGAACAAGGGAGGCGACGTGGATCAGAGCAGGAGAGATGAAACATGCCCACAGCTGATGCAGGCACAGCCACGCTGGGCTGCAGTGGGTCTCAGAGAGATGTAAATAAAAAATTCACTTCACGGATATCATCAATGCCAAAAAAGCTAGAATTAATGAATATTTTATTTTAACATATGGGAAACTATTCTGCTCAGCCAAAACAGTCAGAGGTTCCTTCATTCTTGTTTCCCAACCCCCTTTTTCATATGGAAGATTATGTGAGTAAGGGAATTTATTTTGAACTACCAAGCATGATCTTCATGAGAGTTCATGACTCTCATTCATGTTTTGCTCTGCTCTTCAAAAATCCCTTACAAACCTCTGATGGAGTTTACACTGAAGACATGTTTCATGAGGTAATACCTGGTAAACTGATGGCTCAGGGGGAATCCTTCATGCTTTTTAAATCACTGCAATTAGAAATGTCATATGCACCTGTTGGGCTTGCAAAGAAGTGTCCCGTAGGCTAAAAGATGAGTGATGAGTGAGCTGCTGCTCCTTTGCACCCTCTATCTGCAGGCATGTTAGTCAAAGAAAATACTCCAGGTATGAAGTATGATTTAATGGTATAAGACAGTGATGCTGTGCATGCATCATGGTTAGGAAAGCAAACATCTGCATCTATCACGTATGAAGGAAGTGGCCAAAATAACTGCTGCTTAGTCCATCCTAGATGTAAAGATGACTAAAGCCCAGGGAAAGGGAAGGGGCAGAGCAGCACTAGCCATCAGGCTCTCACCAGGCTGAAAACAACTGGGCTCCATCTGCAAAACTCTGTGGTTGCAGTGATTTCCCATTTCTGAATTGAACCTCACCAGAGATGCCTTCAAGCATCTCTGCTTGAAGAAAAAAAGCTCTTTTATGAAATAAAAAAGTGTGACTACTCATAGAAATGCTACAGAAGGATCAAATTGCTGTAATATATATGTATATATATATACACAAACCTCATGTATATATTTGTCTGCACGTTTTTCTTGCCATAAGATCAGCCTGCTTGCTAAACAACCCTGCATCCCTTGAAAGAAGATACACTAGTTAGTTTGAGAGAAGATGCACTATGCCATAAAATGGTCAGTCTTTCAGACTAAATGTCCCCTTCTTACTATGGCTGGTTTTGTGGAGAACAGTGCTTCAAAGTATTTTGTTTTTTATTCGTCTTATGTGAATTGGCTGAGTTAAAACAGCAACCAAACATTTACAAATATTAGAGCTTTATAACCTGTTCATCTATGGGATAAAGGATGCCTCTTCAGACTGTTTACAAACTACTAGTATGCATTTGGTTGAACTGAGTGGTTTACTCTATAAAAAAAGACACTGCCAGTGCCTCACAGATTGCTGTTGTGAGAAATGTGTGTTTGCCCACACTTGGACACTTGCAGTCATATTGCTGAGGAGATGAGCTTCCTGTTCCCCCTGCTTTAGCAGAGCAGAGCTACTCTTCTTCCCAAGTAGGTCTGAGGAACTGATCTTCTAAGACTTCTGACTTCTTCCTGTGTGGCTGTTCTTCTCTTCCCCATGGACAGGCCACATAATTAGCTGCAAAAAGGCAGCACTGGCTGTTTGGGACAAAAGAGTGTTTCTCATCTCTTGTATCTGGGCACATGCATCTACCACCTTCCAGATGAAGAACTGATGCAGGTTATAATGCCTCATTCTGTCCTCCAGTTTCCAAGGAAAGAAAGCTGGGTAGCTAGCACAAGGCAAGAGACACACTGTAATTTCCAACAGGTCCCCAGCCTCAGACACTATCTGCTCTACAGCATGGACGCAGCCTTGAAGTTCGTCAGAGCTTCAAAGCCAGAGACACAAGAATCCCTTCACATGAATACAACTTCAGGTTTTTTTTCCCCAAAACTCTGATTAATTTTTTTATCCAGCATAGTACAACCTTAGACATGGACACCCTCAGTTTCTGACATGAAGTTAAATGTTAAAAAGGCCAGCCTTTCTGTAAGACTGGTACTTTGATTCCTCACTTTAGACCTTGTGGTTATTGATATCACAGTGATAGAACTTTGACCAAACTTCAGGACACAGTTTCCCACTCATGCTCTTCTGTCTTCTGCATCAAGAGCTTTGCAGGGTGAAGCCTGTCTCCAGATGTGTGCATAGACCTGAGAAATAGCTTTATTTTATACACATGGGTTTAAATATGTGCATATATGAAAGTAATTTGTATTTCTTTATAAACAGTTAACAAACATACAGCATATTTATAAATGCTGAAAACAAATATGAATTCTAGAAATGGTAAAAGAGTTACTTGTACAAAAAGTAGTGTCCCAACAAAAAAACATTTTTTTACTCTCCACTCTTTAAATGTTCTGCTCTTTTCCTCAGTGTAAAGCCAAAGTTGAAAATCTGAGTTTGGGCTTAGTAAAAGTTGTCCCTAAATTATCCCAGCTCCCATCAAATAGCAGCATTTTACTTTTGGTGTTATTTTTTCCACAGAAATGTTTGATGTTTCTGAGCCGACACAATAGGTGATGCTGTGCTGACGTACCCTTCCATCACACTGCACGCTGTGTTTTCTTCTCAGATCTCCTGAGGTTGCCTGATTGCATATATAACCTGGCTCCACACAGTGTCAGTATTGTTCTGGCCCTTTTTTTTTCCCCACATGAGTTTTTTACGCTCAGCATATCTCGGCATTGTGAACTCCAGGCTTTCTAAACAAGGGTTCAATTTACCCCTGATTTACCCCTATAAATCAGCTAATAAACCATTGTAGGCACTGGTGTTGTTACACTTCATGGTGACAAGGGGGACAGAATATACTGGTACACACAGAGGCATTCCAGCGTTGAGTATTAAAATGAGCAGGACTCTCCATATTTTGAGGATACACAAGGATATGCTAAAGGAGAAGAAAAACACCCTGCATGAAAACTTTTACATGTATGATTTCCACTTCCACTGCTTCACTTCAATGACGCCTGCAACCAGTGACCGGCGAGTCCAGCTAAAGGAACTTGCCTGTAACATGGGCACTCTACATCCACTTTTTAACACTCTTCAAACTATCTTCCTTTAAACTATATTCCTTTCTCTGCACATTCACTCCTTTACAGCTCTATTTCCACAAGTCAGTGTACTCAGTCAGAAGTCACTTGAAGGCACCAGATTGACTCAGGGAAAAAAGCCTTTTATTTTCTTGCATGAAATACCTGCAACTGATAAAAGTGGTCTAATGATGTTAGAACTTTTCCTCTTTCCATGGCAGTTAGTGGACCCTCAAGCCTGTCCCTGGCCACCAAAAACCTTCTCTCCATCCACCTTCTGTGGGGTGACATTTGCATAGAAAGAGAAGCCATCTCTGCCAGGTGAAGAGTGAGGAGGACCCCAGCCTCCAGGACTGGGATCAGGGATGCAACTAGGATTTTCTCCTTCTCTCAGCACTGTTGGGCTCATGGGGCATCCCAGTCAGGCATGGTCCCTTAACTAGGGCTCACAGTCATGATACCACAGAGTCCTTAATGATGATGAAGGGCTCCTTTCAGCTGCTTTTAACTCTGAAAGCAAGCCCAAACTATTCAGCCAGTGTCTGATACTTTAGTTGTGTCCATTCTCTCTTTTTCCAAAGAAAAAATTCTGAGTGACACAGAAATAAAGAGAATTCCAAAGAAAAGTTTTGTGATTAACAGTTGAGGCAGCTGATTTTAAACCTGAGGAAACCCTCTCTACTAATGTTAGAGTTGCTTTAAATAAACGGACTAATAAAGCAATCATCTAATTGCCCATCCAGCCATACCAGGGAGGACCTGCTAGGTGGTCTGCAGAGCTGTGTCATTAGCAGTTAAACAAGAGGAACCAGCCTGGTGCTTCCTCTTCTTTACGCTGAGCAGGGAAGGCTCAGTTGGGAAAGATGTCTCAGCCAAAGGAAGTGTCAGCCTCTTTTAACAGGACATAATGCAGCTCGGGCGCCTGCCAAATCGTAATGCACTGGAACAGACGGAGACGGAGTGCTGAGGGAAGTGCTGTGCAAGCAGTCTGAGGGTGCAGCACCTAGGTGGGAAACTTTTCTGCACTGTCAGGAAAGCCTTCGATTTCCGTGGCTGAAAGAATGTTTTGCTCCCCTTGTCAGTTTTGGTTTGTTGTGCTGTTTTTTTTCCCCTCTCACTTTTCTCCTGGCAGTCAGCCTAGCCTGATGAAGCATGGCGGGGTCCTGATGTTGCAGTACTGTGTTTGCTCAGTGAGCAGCAGAAGGAAGATAAATGTGTTCCTGTTTATGCAAGTGTAATATTGATTGTGTTAAAATAATAATAAAAATAGGGTTGTTGATACTACTGCTAGAAAGAATTTCTAGCATTATTAATAATCAATGACAACAGCAGCATGGTTGGGATATTAAACCTCATACTTCAGATCTTAAGGCAACCTGTGATTTCTCACTGTCAGGGGGAGCCCTGCTCTGAAGGCAGCACGAGAAGAGAGGGGAGGGGAGACTCCACAGCCTCTCTGGGCAGCCTGTTCCAGCACTCTGTAACCCTCACAGTAAAGAAGTTTTTTCTCATGTTGAGATGCAACTTTCTGTGCTTGACTTTGCATCCATTGCCCCTCATCCTATCACAGGGCACAACTCAAAAGAGATTGGCCCTTCCTTCCTGACACCCACCCTTCAGATATTTATATACATTAGTCAGATCCCCTCTCAGTCTTCTCTAGACTAAACAGCCCCAGGTCTCTCAGCCTTTCCTCATAAGACAGGTGTTCCAGTCCCTTAATCATCCTTGTAGCCCATTGGACTCTCTCTAGTATATCCCTGTCCCTCTTGAACTGGGGATCCCAGAACTGGACACTGGGATCTCACTAGGGCAGAGTAGAAGGGGAGGAGAATTTCCCTTGACTTTCTGGACACATTCTTCTTAATGCACCCCAGGATACCATTGGCTTTCTTGGCCACAAGGGCACATTGTTGCCCCATAGATAACTTGTTGTCCACCAGGACTCCAAGGTCCTTCTCCACAGAGCTGCTTCCTAGCAGGTCAGCTACTAATCTGTGCTGATGCATGCTGTTATTCCTCCCCAGGTGCAGGACTCCACATTTATTCTTGTTGAACCTCATGCAGTTCATCTTTGCCCAGCTCTCCAGTCTGTCCAGGTCTTGCTGAATGGCTGCACAGCCTTCAGGTGTATCAGGCAGTCCTCCCAGTTTTGTACCACCAGCAAACTTGCTGAGGATACACTCTGTCCCCTCATCCAGGTCGTTCAAGAAGATGTTGAACAGGACTGGATCCATTAGAGATCCCTGGGGGACTCCACTATTTACAGGTCTCCAGCTGGACTTTGCACCATTGATCACTATCCTTTGGGCTCTATTTTTTAGCCAGGTCTCAATCCATCTCACTTTTCACTCTTCTATCCTACACTTCTTGAGTTTGCTCAGGAGGATGTTATGGGAGACAGTGTCAAAAGCCTTGGTAAGGTCAAGGTAGACAACATCCACTGGTCTCCCTGCATCTACCCATTTACTCACACCATTGTAGAAGGCTATCAGATTAGTCAAACATGATTTTCCCTTGGTGAATCCATGTTGACTACTCCTGATAACTTTCTTCTCTTCCATGTGCTTAGGGATGACCTCCAGAATGAGCTGCTCCATCATTTTTCTAGAAATAGAGGTGAGGCTGACTGGTCTGTAGTTTCCTGAATCTTCCTTCTTGCCCTTTTTGAAGTCTGGAGTGACATGGGCTTTCCTCCAGTCCTCAGGCACCTCCTCTGTTTTCCATGATCAGCCAGTTCTCTCAGCACACATGGGTGCTTCCCATCGGGGCCCATGGATCTGTGTGTTTCAGGGTTTTTTTTCAGTAATTGCAATTATATTGCAATTAGCCCTGCAACCTAACACAGATCTCCAACTCTTCCTGATTATTCCCCACACTGCCTGCATTGATGTATAAGCATTTCAGAGAGGGAGTTGAGCATTCAGTTTTCTCTCTTGAGGGGTGGTAAGGGGTGGTAGGCCTGCTGATTCTCAAAAATACTAGCACAAAATTACTTCCTGAGGGGTACACAGCCAAAGCTACAGCCAAAATGATACTATGCAATACCGTCACCACTTGACTGACTGAGACAGACACCCTTTCTGAGACACAGCTTTTCTGACAGTCATAGCAACATCAGGAATAAGAGCCTGATTCCTAGCAAACACTGAGATATTGCCCACTACTGAAGAAGAGAAGGCTCTGAGGGCACCTCATAGCAGCCTTCCAGTACCTGAAGGTGGCCTACAGGAAAGCTTGAGAGGGACTTTTTATGAGGGCATGGAGTGATAGGATGCCGGGGAATAGTTTTAAGCTGAAAGAGATTTAGATTAGATATTTGAAATCAATTCTTTGCCATGAGGATGGTGAGACGCTGGCTCAGGTTGCCCAGAGAATGTATGGATGTCCCTTCCCAGGAGATGTTCAAGGCCAGGTTGGATGGGGCTTGGAACAACCTGGTCTAGAGGGAATTGTCCCTGCCCATGCAAGGGGGCTTTAACTAGGTGATCTTTAATGTCTCTTCCAACCCAAACCATTCTATGATTCTATGGTGGAGATCCAGCTGTCCTTCAAATATCTCCTACTCATTCAAAACCCCAGGTGTCAAATTTTGGTCTCCTTCACGCAGCTGAAACAGTATTGTTCTGAACCACTGGAACCACCTTGCCACCAGGCACAGCCCCAGCACACAAACCTTTCCCCTATGTGTGGTCACCACTGATTGGACCAGCAAGGTTGGACGCGTGAGGCTGAACCCGCTGCTTTGTCTTGCCTGAGCCCAGGGGCAACACCTTACCAACACTGCCTTCTTCTCCCCCTTTCTTTTCCCCCTTCCCACAGCGATTTTCCCAGCCCTCTAACTGCATCCAGTTCCCCGAGTGTGAAAGAGCAAGAGGTTATCTGCTGTTCATCCTTGCAGGCTCCCATACATGTGTATTTTGGGGCACCCCTGAAGGCAAAATGACATCTGCATGCTCAACGCTATAGAACAAGAGCACAATGCTTTAAAGCCTCTCAGAAGATCTACAGGACAGTTAATATGATTTAAGCCTATATTTAAATTTTATGAGACTCATTTTCAAGGCTAATAACCCAGTTTAGTGTGCACAATATCAAATGCAAATTTTATTACTGACTTGGTAAAAACCAAGACAATATTCATTAGCATATCTCAGCGCATCACCCTTTTTAGCCAAAAGGTGCACCAGGAGTAACAGTGGGAGTTTTTATATGTGCTGTAAATTACCGTTACTATCTCATTAGATAAACACATTTAAAATCAGGTTATCATTCACTTATATATCAGAAAGTTGTTTGTTCAATTGCAGCTAGCCTCGTATTACAACATATGGTGCATGAAATTCTTAGACCAATAAAATTTCAAGGTACAGGGAGCTGGTGTCTTGGAAAAAACTGTTTCTGCTCAACGAATGGCTCGATATAATCTGTAATTGCTTTGAAACAATTATGGAGCAGACTGTTTTGTACTTAATAGTATTTACATCCTCGGGTTTATTAGCAACAAAATCTAAGTGGAACTTGTGAAAGAGAAATTAATTTTTCTGCTAAAAGATGTAAACTTTTAAGTTAAAGATCCAGCAGATTGTGGAAATCTGAAGTATATCAATAGTCTCTAAGTGAACTTATTTCTTATTGAAATGTTTCATTACGCTTTTAGATACCCATGGCAGATTGTCTTGGTGGCACCCACTTCCTTAGCAGAGTTCCCCTGAACTTCCATCACTCTGGGCAAGCTTAGTTTTTTGCCCAATGCAGAAAAACTGGTTGTGCCATCTCCTGGAAACACTACACAGCTAATGTCCAGGTATATTATTTGGAATAAAATTGAAAATTCATGCACTTGTGAACTTTGCCTAAGATAACCTGGGGTGATGGGAATGTGTGAGTGACTAGTCAGCATTTTGTACTACTTTTTATGCTGGCAATTAAATAAGCAGCTATGTGCACACTGTCACAAAGAGAGGCAGGCTGCATCCAGAGCAGCAGTTATGCAGATACATACCAGCTTTGGTTCAGACTGACTTGTAGGATGAACTGCTGGAGCTCCAGCAGCTTCAAGAAAACTAAGCCAGTTTGCACCAGCATTGGGTTGTACCTGACTAATGTCCTTCATTTCACCTGCCAGACTGATCACATCCATATCCTCCTCCTGGTCGCACTGATAGTATTCAAATCATCATATACAAACCTAAAATCAGATGCTTTATGCCAGCATTCAGCTAGGAGCAAGAAACTGCATGCATACTGCTGCTTCATCACACAGCTCCTGCTGGGCTCAAGTATGTGAGACAGCTTGAAGCCAGTTAAAGGTGTGGAGGCAAAGGTGTTTTCCTCACCTTCTGTTTTTAACAATGAAGAAAATAAAATGCTAGTTTTTCTTATTGTATTTGTGATGCTTCAGGTTTGCCTACATTATGAGCTGTCTCCAACTTTAAAGGAAGAGGGAGAGTTGTTACAGGCATCCTTTCTCCTGCCAGATGACTGCACACCAAGGGCAGCAACATTGGAGCCCAAGGATGGTCCCTAGGATAACTCTTGTTCTCATCCCGCTCAGTACTTCTAACTTCAGTAGGACTCCAACCTTCAGCATTAGCATCTTTCAGTTTTACTTGTACTAACATATTCTTAAACATTGTAAATAAAATCCCTGCCTTTCTCTTCAGCTTTGCTGATCTGTCTCTTGTGCTGTAACTTCACTGATATTCCCATTGCTCTCATGTGCAATGAACTGCAGTGAATTAATTGCCAAAGCCCGTCCCATGTTACGCTCATGGTGCAGCTGCACCCTGTGAGGATCAGTGTATACAAAATGTTTGTTATTGCCATCATCCAGCAGGGTTTGGGAGAATAACAGCATGAGAAAATTTTAAGAAGAGCCCTCACTTTCTCTGCAAGGGAATATCTCTCTTTGCTGCTTTCAAAGGATCTGCAGCAAGGGGCCATTATAAGAAAAGATGAGGCAAAGCTTCACAGCCTTCCTGGCTAGTCCTGGCAAGGACTTTGTTAATAAGTACACCATTCTGACTGCAAAAAATAGAGAACACCTTTAAATGTTGCAACAACAAGAAGCAAGTACAACCTGATTTCAGCCCTGACACTCGGGTACATGGAATAAAACCATGCATGACAGTGTGGAACATCACTTTAAAAAAGCCCACCAGATTGTGTATGGAAAATAAATCCCAGAACATGACAAATGCAGTCTTTTCCCACTCAACTCACTAATGGTTCTCCAGCAAAGGTGGGACCCCCTTTTAGCTCCTTCCCTGCTACCACTGTGATTTGCAGAGGGGTCCATGGCTGCTACTGCATTTTCTAATGAAGGCAAGGCCAAACCTAGCTGCTAACTAAGCCTTTGCTTGATTTCAAGCAAATTTGGGATTCTCAGAGGCTGCCTTCAAGCTACTTCCAACCTGAAAGATTTCTTACATTCCTGTAGAGCAGTGACATCTTTTATTCTCTACATTCATACAGTACCTAGCAAAATGAGAGCAGTCCATGCCCAGGTCCCGAGGCCCTGCTGCAAAGTAAATGAAGTTAATAATATTGGATATATTTAGTCCCTAGCATGAATGATTTGTTGAATGGGATTAATATATTTGGCATTTAATAGCACCTACAAATGAGTATAAAATAGACTGGAAGCAGGTCCCTGCCATCCAGGGTGCATGAATATGCTTTTATCAATCACTCACGTTCTAAACAGGCTGCCTTTTCAAAACTAATTTTGCCTAATTTTTATTCAGTAAATATTAGCTCCTCAGGATATCCCTGCACACGCTAATGATGGCAGAGGGTTCAGGGAATGCATCCATTTAAAAATGATACCTTTGGCCATAGGCAATATGGTCAAGAAAACCTCAGCAAGGGCGGGTGCTGCCAGAGTGAGGTGGGGTTCAGTCATGTGAACTGGTTGTAGCATATTAGGTTGTGCTAATGGAGGCTAAAACTCCTTGATTATTTGTGCTACGGAGGTAGCCAGATGTTTGAAGACCCTTCGCAGGTAGTTTTTTCTGGCAATCCCAAATACCTGTTCCACTCTTCCAGCTTTTCTGACTTGTTATTTTTCAAAGTTCTTGCAAAATGAAATAAAAATGCAGACACTTTCCAGATGCTGTGCCCATTTTTAGTATCCTTGGTCAGTTCGAGCCAGGAGTAAGCCTTCTGGGATGGACCAGGGTTGACTCAAAAGTCCACATGTCCACCCAGCTGCCTGCACCCCACCAGCTCAGCAGACACCCTGACCTGCTCCTGTACACAGCATTCACACGATAGTCACAAACCCTGGAGCAGCCCTCAGGACCTGCTGGGTCCTCCACAGGTCCCAGCAGACCAACTCGCAGGAGTCAAGGAGCTGTTTCCAAAGGAGGAGCTGTGGCTTTACCCTTGCAGGGAGCAGAAGTTTGTCCCCCGCTGCACTTCGATGCTGCTGTGCTCGGGCAGCTTCCCCTGCTGCAGGGAGGGAACAGGCACCGCTTTATTTCTTGGCGTTGCGTGTTGGTTTTCAGAGCTGCCACCTCGCTGCAGCCACAGCAGGCAGCCCTGAGCCTGGCGAAGCTGCTGGCTCCGGCGGCTTCCCGCCTTTGCTCCCAGCCCTGCACAAACGTGAGACAAACCCAAGCAGTGCCAGCGGGGACCTGCCGGGGCTCCCGGCCCCACGGGCCAGCACGGCCGGTGCCGCGAGCCGCGCGTCTCCCGCCCCGGCGCTCCCCGCTCTTTTCCCGTCACGTTTCCTCCCTGCCATCTATCACCGCCCGGCCTCTCTGTCCCTCTGCCACCGCGGCTGTCACCCCCTTGTGACTTAAAGGTGGAGAAAAACGAGCCGTTTAAGCTCTGCAGACCCCGGACGCTCAGGAACACGAGACAAATTAACGAAGTGCGAGAAATTAGAGGGCATAAATCTGAGGGCATTAAATCATCGCACAGCCGCTCTTACTCAGAAGTACAGCACTCTGAGGGCTGCAGTTTAGACTTTCTCTGCTGGACCTGCTTTCCTGTGGGATACTGGCATCCAGTTCAGCCTCTGCATCGTCATCCCACCTTGTGGTTAACCCAGCTCACGGTGCCTTAGTGTCTTCTTTCATAATAAACCCTATCTTACCCTTTTCCTCTTCATCCCAGCTTACAGGTGATGTTAGTGGGAGCTGTGGGAACTTACCTGAGCTAAAATTCTATCTTCGCATGATTTTTGTCACTTTGCACAGCTGCTGCAAAGTCTCATCCATAATTCTAATGATAAATCGTTTTCCTCCAATGTGAAGGAGGGAAGGCAACAATACCAACTCCAGACACATGAAGGAATCCAGAGACTATTAAAAGGTGGATTAAAACTATAATGAAGTTTGCTGGTGTGCAATGAAGTTCTCCTTCTTGCCTGTTATTAAAATCCTACAGTACCTTTGTAAGCATAATTATATTATACCCCAAATGTAACACCACAAAAGCCCAGATGCAGGTAAGAGGACACTCCTGGTGCAATGTTGTAGCTAAAAGCTCTATTTTTGCACTGATAAAAATGACTCCCAGCCTCTTTTCTTTTTCCCCAACACATACAGATTGGGTAGAATTTGAGTATCAGCATCAGATGCTTGTAATAGTCTCCCCCAAATCAATAGGGTATTAAAATAATGAATTTGTTTTTCAGAGTGACATACAGATATGGAAGATTCACAGATCCAGATTTGATCAAGAGGGGCACATAAATTATCAAACTGGGTAAAATTGTTGGATACTATAACCCACTATTCCCTCCCATACAACAACAGCAAAAAAACCTCAACTCTGGAGAAGTATTTAGAGGAATAACCTGCTCACTGTTTTGTGACTGCAACAATTTAGAGGTTAGTTTCTATTTGGAATTAGAAACTTGGGTTTGTTTCTATTTTTGTCACTGTTACCCGAGATGCTGTTCTTATTTTTACCAGGTAGGCTTGTAGGCAGTCTCCTGGATTCATGAATCCAGGTGAAGTCCTGCACCTGCCATGCCAGTCTGGGAGAACCTAACTGTTTGGTTAGTGCTAAATTTACCATCTTTCTTCCCATTACAAAAAGAGGTGTTGCCAACCTAGCCTCATTACAGTTTTCTTCTTACTTGCTATTTATTTATTCTTACACTAAAGCATATTATTTATAATCTCTGGGATCTGGAAAGCCCCAGACTTTTTTATCTTCCTTCCTAGATTTTCTTTTAGACCTTCTTAGTATGGCAGCATGAGTAATGGTGTAACACTCTAGTAACCCTTAATAAAAATTAACTGACCTGAGAAAACACACTCTCTTCTTTAAATAGCCATGTTCCTTGATGACTTAGAAACAGAAGGAGTTGGTGGTCACAGTCTAGTCCACATTTGTAGTCCTCAAAAAAGCACAACACACTTTTGGTATGACCATGTGCCATCAAAGTAATTCAGGAACTGAAATGACAGATGGTGGTTTTAGTCAGCACTGACATTGTTTTTGATAATGCCTAAAGTTATACTGCTCATAATTCAAATAGGAAATGCATCATTTGGCTTGAGGCACTGAAATTGTCTCAGGTCTGATCTGTCTAACCCATTTCACCTACATTTGTGTTACTCAAGACCACAGAAACAATAATTTTTCTGCAGTCACCATCAGTCAAAGCTCTGACATCCCAAGTTTTGCTGGAAAATAGTGGCTTCATGCACACCTGAGAAAAGCAAGTGAACCTGTGATGTCATTACACCTACCAATTGCTCAAAATGCAAGAATGAAAAATACAAAGCAATGCTAACTGAAGATGCAGGCAGATTGTATTTTGGTAGAAATGGGACTTGGATATATATTAAGATTTATTACATGAAGTTTACCAAATGAGCTATCTCCCCTTTTTCTGGTGCTGCACATCATGTTGTGACCTGTGACTTCTGATTGTTGTGACAGTGATTTCCAAAGTACTGTCTGGAAATTGCTTCATTTAATTCCTAGTTGTCTTCCAAGGTAATTTAAACCAAAGAAAAGAGGCAATCTCATGTGATAACTTCAGATAATTCCCATCACTAAATCACGTGTTATCCTCAGTTTTTTTTTCACTGAAATAGCCAGATAGAGGGCAGGGAAAATTTAGTGATTAAGCAACAAGGCAGATCTCTGTGAGCCTAAGGAAGGGGAGCACAACACAATGCCTGCTCTGGGCCATTCTTAGCCTAGTGGCAGGGCTGAGAGGAGTCTTCTCTAGGTAAGGGCTGGATGCTATTATGGAAAGGGCCTTAAGAAGAGGTCATGGGAAATCAGAGCTAGTGCAGAAACAACTTCTTCCACACATATTGTTCTTATTTCTGTAGTTTCTAGGTGTCAGTAACACTAATTAGAAGGCCTCGGTGATGTTGGGTGGATTGTATTTGCCCCAGGAAACCTACTTCCCTTCCCCTTGCCCCTGCCCCACAGGCTTGCCAGTTTAAGGAGCCTTGCCAGGGAATCCCCTGGGTTTTGCTTCCCAGAACCCCCTGCCAAGTGGTTTTCCACAGGAAGGGCAACCAGGTCACAATTTTTTTTTTTTGTAAAACTGATCTCTATTAACTTTGGCCACAACATACACTGATGGAATATCTGATAATCTGAAAAATACCTTTAATTGAAAAACAGAATCCATTTTCCCCAGTCCTCCTCTAATCTCTTCTCCAAAAAAAAGTACTGTAGTAGCAGTTCTAACCAAGGGTATGAAAGATCAAGGGGAAAAAAATAATTAAAAAACTATTTTACTCTCTAAGACAGTGAAGAAACAGCAAGAGAATGACTTCAAGCTTTAAATTACTTCACTTTGGCACTCCAAGCACCAATCAGAGACGGTTCTTCCTTTTAAAATCCCCAGTGCTTATCTTGCTAGGACATGGCAGGCTCAGCCCCTCTCAGGGCTCTCTCACCAGGCGCGTCACCGCGCAAGTTGCGCGGCTGAAGCTCAGGCTCAGCTGCAAGCGCCTCTGCCGGCTCCGACGTGGCCGCTGCTGAGACCTGCGGGCAGAGAGGACAAGCGTGGCCAGCCCGTGGCGTGTGCAGGGCAAGGGTGTGCCCTGTGTGGCAGGCAGAGGATGGCGAGAGGCAAGGACCGCAGCTGCCCGGCTGTGGGGCGGCGGGTGGGAGGGCAGTGGACAGACCCACGGACAGACGGACGGACGGACGCCTGCAGGAAAACACAACCCGCCCAAACTGCGGAAGGTGTCTAATTAAGACACACACACACACACCCCTCCCCGAAAAGCTGTCGCTAGGTAAGCGAAACTGTTTAAAACATGTTCGTCATTGAAGTGTCCCCCGACAGCAGGATGCGGCAGCAGACTCGGTGACAGAAGGGAGAAGAAGAGAGGCATATGGCCCCCAGCCCCGTCCCCTGCTGACAAGCTGCCTCGCTGCAAGGCCCCTTTTCACTGTGGTCCGTGCGAGCAGCAGATTGCAATGGCCAGACTTTCCCATCTGTATCCCAGGCCCGTGCCCCCGACAATGTGGCAGCCATGCAGTTTTCATCAGGGCTGGGAGACGGGGAGGGGGGGATTCCGGGGAGGGGCGGGATGGGAGGAGGAGGGGGAGATATTAACAACCAATAATCACAATGCTATCCATAACGCATTGTCTCCATGAGATTACATGGTATATTTCCAGTGGGGATTAGCCCATCCATCACAGCCCTTTATTGGCCCTTTTTTTGTTGTTGCTGTATAAAGCCCAAACACTGTCGTAAAATTCTAAACCGCTTAATTGCTGCGCTGTAAAAATTTGCATATCAGAGATATGTCATTCCTCTGTGAAATGGTGCTAGGCATTTGTTACAAGGTCCTAACAATTGTGCCAGAGCACCTCAGAAAAAAAAGAAAGTCATCTCTGGGCACTATGCAAAGCTCCCCGCTGAATTCTAATCTGCAGCAATTGTGGGATTGAATGTATCACAACTTTGATTTTGATTTGGGGTGATTCAGGCTCCCCGGGTGCATAGACCCCTTCTTCTGTCTGGTCAGACCAGGTGAGCAATGTGACAGTGGTGGCTCAGTCTCTGTTTCTGTCAGGCCTGCAAGATCCTAAGAGATTTCTTCATAAACCAAACTGTGAACCTTGGAGCAAGTTTTCTGTGGTGGGACACACATTTAAAATGCTGTCTTCACTTCTTAGATTAATGGCATGTTCTGTAGAGACTACTAGGGCCGTTGCACTGCCACTCCAAGTACTTATCCCTAAAAACAATCTGAAGTCAGACTTTATGCATGTGTACTAACAAACAGGATCATTAAGATAATGAGCAGCTTTTATCTTGTACTTTTAACCCACGGATCTGAAAAATCTGCTTTACAAAGGCAAGAACATATCATTGTCCCAATCTTATACCTTCAGAAACTGACTTTGGAGAGCCGGTTTGAAGCTGGAGGCAGAAGACAGAGATGGGAGGGGAAGAGGTGGCCAACAAGGACTTCCAGCTACTTCCCATGTGCAGGAGTGTCACCATTTGACTCAGGTCTGACAACAATGCTCTCGGTCCCCTCCTTTGAAGACCCAGCAGTTAGAAAAACATTCCACTGTTATCAGTCTTAATTGGAACACTATGCTACTAGTTAAAAGAAAGCTTACAGAAGGGAAAAAAATCAGTAAACAGAAAATTGGCTTCATCCTGGCTCAAACCAGGACAAGGAGGTCAGTGTAAGAACCCACTTAAGACACATCAGCCTTTCAAACCTTCCTCAATGAGACCAGCTAGCCTTATCTTCTGACTGAAATAAATATCTTACTGAATATTATTCCCCCAGGAGCAAGTGGTTGATGAAAGGTGTGTCCCATGATCTGAACATACTGCAGAAATGCCCATGCTTTCCTCAGCAGAAAGCAAGGAGCAGAGCTAACCTACTGTGGTTACTGGGATCAGAGTGATTGCTTTCCTTCAAGGCAACTTGCTTATCTTTGTAACCCGCCTAACCTTTGCAACCCAGCCCAGTGACTCCAGGAACCTGCTAACATACTGCATCACCTCAGGAAAATTTATTCTTATGCTCATGTTTCAGCAAGCCATTGACATTTTACAGGATCTGCTCTACATGTTTGTTCCCCAGACGTTTTTCTTCCTACTGACAAGTACATTTTTCAGGTGTGTACTTCTTAGCAGTGCTGTAAGCACTCATATTTAAAATCAACCTTGCATAGTATTTAATCATCACACTATGGTGGTTTTATTATTATTACATTTTAATCTGGCAGGTGGTTTCTTAACCAGAAGGAATTCTAACAAGCAACCCAAATGCTCTAATAAAAACATTGTACCTTTGTTTTTCCTTTTTAATTAACGACTAACATCAATGGAAACTTCTTGTCCTACGTGTGAACTCAGCCACAGTCAATTCACTTTTATCTGAGCTCTTGATTGGAGATGGCCTCCTACAAAGTAACTGCCCATACCTTTCCTGAAAGAGACTGCAGTCCCTGCTGTGACAGGGCCCTGTGCAAAGACAGTCCCTGGCTGTGTGCAGATGAAGCCCTCTCCTGCTGTGGCACCAATGCAACTGCTGGCCCAGTTGCAGACCTACGACATAATCCACATAGGAAATAAACCCTCCAAAAGAAGCTGACCTAGATTATTTCAGACGTAAAATTCACAGTGGTTGCCTGGAATCTTGTCAACCAGCTAATTTTGCATCCACAACCTGTGCCTCTTTTCTACCACTATCTCAGCTTAAAAGGAGGAGAAGCAAAGTCTGATCCATCCAAGGTTTTCCAGCATTGCAGTGACAAAGCTGAAAACAGGTCTGAGGTCCCTCACAGCAGCACTGTGTCTGATCCCAAGGGCCACTTCCTTTCTTCGTTCTCCACCCTTTAGAACTTCCAGCTCTCAGGAGCAGGCTCCCAGATTCCTAGGGACAGTCCACAGAGCTCAGTGGATCCTGGAACATCATCATCAAAGGACAGAACTGAAGGTTGGTTTGCCCCTTCCCTCCCTGAAGAGCTCATCACCCACTGACATTTATGTCTGCTTTGGAAATGTTTGTCGCCACAGGCCATCTTCCAGTTTGTCTCCTGATTCTCTCTCTTTTTTGTGTTCTGCACATACCAGACCCAGAGGAGCATTTCAGTGAGGTTTGAGATAGGGCTAAGTAATCTCTAAGTGCAAGTTATTTTACCCTCATTGAGCATTATTAATGTTTTTATTGGGACTGAACAAATTATGGAACAATGTGTCATTTCCTCCCGCTTGATTCATTATTCAAAATTACCTAGATAATAACTTATGTGAATTACTCTGCAATCAATTTACCATAAGCTTCTTGCAAACACCCACTGAACAGTCTGAGCTCTCTTGATTGTTCCAAAGGTCTGCTGTACACCTAGGAGTTGGGCTGGATCTGATACTGTCAAATTTTAGGGAACGTCTGCATAAGAATAGGGGCTGTTTTCACTAATTTAGTACACAATCCCGTGTGTGATCTTTTACTTTGTATTCCAAATGTGGTTTACTTTTCTTGGTTTTTTGTTGCTTTTTGTTTGTTTGTGGTTTATCATAAATCTGTTTTTCACTGAATTAAGTGAAATCAATACAATCTGGGTCACATCGAGGGCTACGAAGATGATCAAAGGGCTTGAGCACCTCTCCTGTGAAGACAGGCTGAGAGAGATGGGGCTGCTCAGCCTGGAGGGAGAAGGGTCCAGTGAGACCTTGTAACAGCCTTCCAGTACTTGAAGGGGCTACAGGAAAGCCATGGAGGGACTCTTTACAAGGGTGTGTAGTGATAGGACAAAGGATAATGGTTTTAATCTGGAAGAGGGTAGATTTAAGCTAGACATCAGGAAGAAATTATTTAGTATGAGGGTGGTGACACACAGAACAGGCTGTCCAGGGAGGCTGTGGATGCCCCCTCCATGGAAGTGTTCAAGGCCAGGCTGGATGGGGCTTAGAGCCACCTGGTCTGGTGGGAGATGTCCCTGCCCATGGCAGGGGGGTTGGAACTAGATGATCTTTAACATCCCTTCCAACTCAAACCATTCTATGGTTCTATGATCAGAATAATTTCCATGTGTTTTTTGTACTGTTTTAACCAAACAAGTGGAAAGCCACAGCTTTAGTTAAGTTCAGTCAATACTGAAAGTAAATATAGCTCTCTGAACCAGGTTTGGGATGTTCCATTCTGCACCATCAGCACCTGTTTCTGATGCCTTTTGTCCATTTTTTTTCACATGTGGTGTTTTATGATGTCCCAAAGTCTTTTGAACTCAATGGAAAAGTTCCCTCAAGATTCATTACATCTGTATGTATTCAACTTACATTGAAATGTCTTATTTGATTTGAGAGGCCAGAAGTACAGCTGATACAAATTGCTGCCATGCTACTGACTGCAGATACAGTCTGACTTGCAGCATCTGAGGTGTGAGGTCCCAGGTGAAGCAGCACAGCTGATGGGAACTGCTGGAGAACCACTTAGTCATGCAGGATGTTCCTTCAGAGGCCTTGTATTAATTTGTTACCAGATTCATATTAATAATATTTTTATTAGTTCCTAGTAAATACGCCTTAACAAGCTCTTTTTTTAAAGAAATAAAGTAACTGTCATATTAAATGCATCTTGAAAAAATATGTGGCAACTGCAACTGGCTCTTCCTTAAATTCCTGGAACTATAAACATTAACATGCTCATAAATATATTTGCATTTAGACACAAGACCCACTAAAAGCCTCTGAGGATACCACTCACCCATTTTGCACAAACATATTCTTGTTATTATTAGCCTTGTAATTAAAAATCTTTTAACAACACTAATTGCAGGCTTTGCCATCGTAACTGCGGCTTCATTAAAGTTCCTTGCTTCATGTGTAACTACTGGAAATGCTGGAGAACAGGTGGGTCAGACAGTCCCAGCACAGCTTCTCAAGTAAGACTCAGTGAGTTAAGAAGCAGAGAAAATACAAAACCCCGACATATGAAGAGACCACAGAAGATGGAGCAGGTTACAGGCACTGGAAGGAAGCCCGTCCTGTGCTGCTGCCTCAGCACCTGCACTGCCCAGCAAGGCCTGCCAACAGTGAACACTGCAAAGCCCATCTTCTCTGCTCCCTCCCCCTGGCCCTTCAGTGAAAAGGCCCTGCCACAGCAACCTAGGGCACTATCACCAATAATTAGCTGAAACTCAGCTCATTAGGTAAAAAACGGGTAAGCAGGGATGGGAACGTCACACCAGCCTCTCATATGGAAAGGAACACAAAGCTGACCCCTAATCCATTGAAGTATGGGGTGGGGTAAAGACTCACATGTTACAGCAGTCACCAAGGTGTAGAAATATAATAATAAAGTTCCACAACTGTCCTATTAACATACCAGATTTGATTTGGCTCCATTATATTTCATCAAATAGTTTACAAAGCACCCAGCATAAAACATCATCATAATTGTAATCATATATTTGGCGGTTTAACGTGTACACCATAATGTACCATTAGTTACACAAATAACTAATAATTTGCTAATGACAATATTATGTTAAGTCAGTTTAGGGGCAATTAAAGTGAGTGATATTTACATATGCCTAATGAATCACAGTCGATGGCAGATTAAGAGATTCTAATGAATATTCATCCAGACATTCGCAACCAGCTTCACAGTTTATAAACTGAATTATGGTTGATTTGCCCTTTTAAAAATGAATATGTGAGTATCTTCTGCATGGGAAGAATGAACAATTGGGGCTGATTGTAAAATTTTTTTAAGCAATGTACTGGTCAGGACACAAAACATTTTTATGCACTCTCATACCCTTGGCTTCTCAGCTCTTTTTATATCACATATCAGCATTGATGAACTAGCTCCATTTTCATTCCTACCCATGACATGAAATATAGAAATTGTTTTGTGTTGAATTAAATGCAAGAGAAGTTTTATGCAGCCTCACTAACAAAATAATTGCACAGGTAGCCTGCTTGCCCTGAGCAGAGCAGGCAAACTCTCTGATATCTGCTAACAACATCCTGCTTTTAAAGGTAACCTTTATGTATGCTCACTTGAGTCAGTGACCAATATACCATTTAAAAGGAAGCTGTATAAAGTTCTCATAGGATAAAATCAGAGTTACTTTGCCATATCCTGTGCCAGAAGTTTCTGCTACTATTAGTATCAGTAATAGCAGTAGCAGCAATAATACTAGTTAAGAGCAGGAGATAGTGCTTTATGGGTTTGTTATTAGATTTCAAAGGGAGCTCAGAGAAGTGTGAAGCATTCTCTGTGCATACACAGACTTTTCCTTGGAAATTCCTGTGGAGTGTTGGTGTGATTCTGAAGTAGTCATTCATGAGGCTGGTCCCTGTGTCTTTGCTTCTGCACCATTGCCCCTAAACTCTGGGAGAGTTTTGCGTAATTTTAAATGTGGAAAGTTAAAACATGATCTTCATTGCTCTCTTCCAGAAGTTTGCAAGTGAAACCACTAAGAAATAGTTCTGTGAAGGGGGAGCTTGTTTGGTTTAATTGAGATCAAACACAGGCACTCAAGCTGCCTCTGGCAAGAGACAATCTCCAGTAGGCAAAGAAACATCATGAAAGGTACTCAGTTTTACTTCACTCCATTTGGGGATTTTAGACTTATCAGTCCCAGGCTCCAAAGTGATTTGGGAGTTCAGAGAGTAAAGACATTTCTATCAATGCCTTAGGCAGACACCTGGGAGCTAAAACTGGTAGATCTACACAGTGTGGTGCGACACTTCATGGGGAGCTAGCTTGAATCCTGAAAGCAGAAGAGGCTTAGTTATTTTTATTCAAGTTGTTCAGGAAAATCCCAATTACAGCTGGGAAAATGCTGCTGGGATTTGATCACAGGAGACTGTCACTGCAGCTGAGTTGAAGAACATGTGGATGTAATGACTTCACTTTTCTGTTTGCTCTGACCTGATCAGGTTAATGGAGTTGGACAGAAATCCCGTTTTCACAACATTACAAGAAGTTTTCTGGCTATTTTGCTAATTTTCAGCCACACTTCTTATTGAAAAAATTGCTTTCATTTTTCAATTGAAAATGAAGCAGCAAACACCACAGGAAGTTTTACAGAACGTTTTAAACATTGATAAAAAATATTTTTTAAATTTTTTTCATTTTTTTAAACATAACTGATGTTTTAATTTCACTTTCCATGACAGTTACTTTTGAACAACAGGAACAAAATTCAGTTCAGTTCTTCAGTGCTTTTAAATCACAGAGATTCCACAGTTTCCTCAGTTGCCTGTTTCCTTCTCATTTGTGTTTCCTTAATGCAATGTTTTATATGAGGATGACCAGCTAATACAGCATGAGAAGAATACTGCAGTGCCAGGACTGACTTGCAAAAGTACTTTAATTTATTAGCATTATGTGCCTTTGGCTTTTTTCCAAGGCTTTTCTTCTTCCCTAAAACAGGTCTGTTGCTGAGATGCTGAAATGACAACTTCAGCCATGCTGCTTTCAAAATCTCTGTAACTTCACCTTAAGATGTTACATGCTAATTTTGTTTACAGTTTATTTACCTTCTATAGGCTAAACCTTCCACAGCCTACAGCCAACAAGAATACAGGTTATTTTATCCTTCCCTCCATATTTCTCTCTCCTGAAAGGAACTGAGCTGGTAATAACTTTGAAACTTCCAAAGCCTGAACTTTAATGCCATCACATTATGTTGAAATAATTGTCCTCACATTATTGTTTCAGCTTCAGTGCATCTGCTTGCTTTACCTCTGCAAGTTTGCTTCCTCACTATGCGTACAATTTGTAACACTCTTACTGCTGACAACTGAATCATTTCAGAAACTTCCATCCCTTACATTTAGCAACCTTAACCACACTTACCTATTGCAACCACCCATAGAAGTGTTATGAATAACTTGATCTGCTGTTCAATCATTGATCTCCTTGTGAGCCTAAGTAAGCTCTACACTTGTTTCCAAAAGCATAAGACTCTTACCTTCTTTGTTGGCTATTACAGAAGCTACCCATCTTTCTCTCCCACTCTCACAGCCCAAAACCACACGTCTTCAGTTTCAACCATTACTCTCAGAAGCATGCTCAGGGAACCAAGTGCAGGTTTGGTTCCCAGTTTAGGATTTATTTACATTGCTACATGTTTCTGGAAGGAGAATAGTTCTAAAATACATGGATCCCAATGTTTTAAATACTTTTGTGATGTTGCCATTGTCACATGCAGTGCAGATGTGTCTCATCTTGCCCATCAAAGCCCATATTAATGTTTGTGAGAATATGGTATTTCTGTTCATAGAGTGAAATCTTACAGTTCATGACAGACACAGCCTGTAACAAGGGCCAACAGTGCCTCTTAACTTCAACAGGACCAGGATTTCACCAAGGAATTCTAAGCCTGTTACTGCTATTGTCTGTATTACTGGAGGGTTAAAAAGGCACAGGCATCTCACAGGGTTACATTGTTCACGGACCCTAGACACAGGAATAGGTGACTCCTCCCTCAGAAAATGCACTTCCTAAAAACTTTTTTTCCTCTCTAATTTTTCACATATTCAGTGGTCCAGAAAGCCTCAGGGTTTCTTCTTAAAATGCAAATCGTAATAATTAGGGGTTACATTTAAAAGAAGCAGAGTAGCCTGGTGAATGAGACCTACTGTACAGTAAGAGACCAGAAAGCAAGGGCTGCTTGTCTTACACAAGAACTGCTTGGAAAAGAACCAGAAAGATTAAATAGCACAGGAAACATAAAGGAAGGTATTTGGGAGCTTCGTCTGATCTTACCCACCACCTTTCTTTTAACCTCTAGTTTGCAAAGAAGCTGTGGAGAGGCATTTAGGTATGACAGCAATGATTGCAATTGACAGTAGTCCATTATAATTTGGGGTCAGAGCAAAGGTTAAAAGGGAAACAAGGAGTGGATGATATAATCTGCTTGGTGAGTAATTTTTATCTGGGTTTAAAGTGAGTGAAGTCTCTTTAATTACACATCTTACCTTGAACTTATGGAGAGCTCTATAGCTACTGACTATGCACCATCCCGCCCTCCAGAGCCCACTGCAAGACCAGGACCTAATTAGATTCCCATATAAACAATAAGAACACCAAGTGCCCTGGTAAGACTCAGATGCAGGGAGATGAGAGAAGCAAAAGAAACTAGAAGCTGAAGGAAAGAGATCATTTGGCTTAATACTGGCTCTGAAGATGAGCCCTGCTTCAACAGGTGCAATCCTACAGCCCTCCCTGTCTCCTACAGCAAATGAGAAAACTGATAGGCATTTAATGAACCTCATTCTAACCTGTGTGGAATAATCTTCCAGCTAATCTTCTAACTGGTTTCCATCCGTCTAGCAACAGCGGTGCTTAAATCTCTTGTTTGCACTTTACTAGCTGCAGATTGTAAATGTTTCATGAGCCGCTGAGCTTGCAGCATTACTATTTTATTAGAACATTGAATATCTCATGTTCATTGCTGTCTTACCAGCAAATTTTATCTAAACAAAAATTGCCTCCATACTTCTTGTGAATGACAATTTGGTAGTCTGATGGATGCTGTTGTTTCAGCTTGTTTTGCATCAACAGTTTGAAAATAGCCCCTCTGCCTTTGCTGAACAGCAGTGGTGCACCTGTGCTAATGCCAATAAAAATGCATCCATATCATGAGCATATCCAATTTAGCTCCTGAAGAAGGGGCAGAGGTCCTGTCAGCCTCTGGTCCTGGTGTTGAGCACATGTGAAAGATTCTCTTGCCCTCGAAATGGAGAGAAAGTTTTCCTAAATTGAGTACTCCCCATAGTGTTCTCTCTTCCTTGAAATGGCACTGCAGCATTACTGAATAGATAAACTAGAATGAGGTCAGAGTTCAGCCACAGCTAGAGTAGTGTAACATCGAGCACTGATGGCCAAGGCACACAATCCTCCTCTTGGTGCTTTGCTCAATTCTCAGAGATCACACATATCCTTGGTAAGATCTTGTGATGCTGACAAACCAGCTGAGCAATGAAAACTGCTGGGATTTGTTCACGGTTTTGGGGAAAACTCTTTTGCAGACCAGGGAGCTGGAAGAGGCAAAAGATGAAACTGCAGAGGTGTTCTGGGTGTACAGGTTCTGTGCAGCCCTCCTGAGAGATCCTGCCAGTCCTGCAGCTGGTACATGGCAGCAGAGACTGGGAGAGCCAAGCGGTTTACTAATGGAAAAGGGAGAGAGAGCCCTCCCTTCTGGTGGAATGAATCACAGAATCACAGCATCACAGAATCATCATGGTTGGAAAGGACTCTGAGATCACAGTCCAACCATCAACACAAAAAAAACCCAAACAAACACAAACAACCACACACACCCCACCAAAAAGTGCCCACAGAAACCCTCACAACCTCAGCCACTAGAGCATGCCCCGAAGTGCCACATCTACACTTGAATACCTCCAAGGATGGTGACTTCACCACTCCCTGGACAGGCTCTTCCAGTGCCTGACCACTCTTTCAGTATAGAAATTCTTCCTAATATCCAGTCTAAACCTCCCCGGGCACAACTTCAGGCCATTTCCTCTGGTCCTGTTGTTATTTACTTGAGAGAAGAAGCCAACACCCACCTCCCTTCAACCTCCTTTCAGGTAGTTGCAGAGGGCCATGTGGTCTCCTTTCAGTCTCTTCTTCTCCAAACTAAACAATCACAGTTCCCTCAGCCTCTCATAGGACTTGCTCTCTAGACCCTTCACCAGCTTTGTTGCCCTTTTCTGGACACCCTCCTGCAACTCAATGTCCTTCTAATGTGCAGTCCACAAGTGCACACACCCGTGCCAAGTACAGGGGCACGATCACTTCCCCTGCTGGCCACACTATTCCTGATATGAGCCCAGATGCTGTTGGCCTTCTTGGCCACCTGGGCACCCTGCCAGCTCATGTTCATCAGGCTGTCAACCAGCACCCCCATGTCCTTTTCCACCAGGCAGCTCTCCAGCCACTCCTCCCCAAGCCTGCAGAGCTGCCTGGGGTTGTTGTGACCAAAATGCGGGACCCGGCGCTTGGCCTTGTTGAACCTCATACAATTGGCCTTGGCCCCTCGATCCAGCCTGTCCAGGTCCCTCTGAAGAGCCTTCCTACCCTCAAGCAGATCAACACTCCCACCCAATTTTGTGTTGTCTGCGTATTTACTGAGGGTGCACTCAATCCCCTCATCCAGATTATTGAGACAGAAGTTGAACAAGACTGGTCCCAAAACTGAGCCCTGAGGGACACCACTGGTGACCGGCTGCCAACAAGATTTGACCCTGTTTATCACAAATCTCTGGGCCTGGCCAACCAGCCAGTTTTTTACCCAGGGAAGAGTACATTTCTCTATGCCATGATTTGCCAGCTTCTCCAGGAGAATGCCGTGGGAGATGGTGTCAAAGGCCTTACCAAAGTCTAGTTAGACAACATCCACAGCCTTCCTCTCATCCAACAGGTGGGTCACATGGTCACAGAAAGAAATTAGTTCTCTCATGAGTTAGCTCTCTTGGTTATCCTCTCCCGGTGGATTTGCCCTGGTGAAGGATGAGCAAGTACCAATTCTCTTATCCGGCCCTGAGCTTCAACAATGTGTGTCTTTACCCACATTGAGGCTCTGCCCCAAATAGCTGCTGAAATCCCAGACCAGCCCAGGTCCCCTTGTGCAGTATGATAGAGGGAGCAGGTCACATGACTTGTTATTTCATTTTCTTTCACGTCTTAGTCATGTCTTGGGAACAGCTGATGTGGAGAGCTGAGTTCTCAGGATCAATGGATGTATTACAGGCCCAATCAGAAAGCCATAACATGCTCTGGCACAGCAAAGACTGCCAGACCATTCTGCCCAATGTCCTGCTCACACAATCACTCCCTCATTTTTATAGTTCTCAGCTCTGCCCAGTGACAACAACTCACCCACCAACACATACAAAAACCCTGCTCTGGTCCTGGTATTTGCAAACAAAAGAGTACCAAGACTTTTTTTGTGTGTGTGTGATGATGGTTGGACTCAGTGATCTCAGAGGTCCTTTCCAACCATGATTATTCTGTGATTCTGCAATTCTATGTTGAAATAACTGTTAGGGGGTGTAGCTGCTTCCTTCAGTTCTGAAACTGGGATAAAAGAGCTGTGTAAGTCTGAAAATGAAGCTCTACCAGGGTGACACAGTCAAGTGAGTGGCATGGTCAGTAACATGCTCAACTTGCCAGTATGACCAATACCTTTCCTACAGCAGCCACAGTCACCCTTGTCCACCAGTTTCCTGAATCAGCCACAAACTAAGAGCTCCTGTATTTCCTACTTCCTCTTCCCAGTGCCTCCCCCCACTCCACCATAATACTCTCCATTCTCCCCCTACTAAGCATGTCCTCCCCTCCCATTGCTTCCTTCTGTGGGACCTGCCCACTCACCTTGTATCTCCTGCTACCCATTCTGATACTCTGCTCCATCACAGAGAGCTTCCTCCTGAAGGTGTACAAGGCTGTAACAAAGCTACTCAGCAACACTACAGGCACCCACCAAAGGCATTCTGGCAGAAGCATGGCCTGCTTTCAGTCTGACAGTTGAACACTAGGCTGTATGAGCCTCCTAACTCATACAATCAGCATAAAAGCACCTTTTGAGTACCAGCCAGCCACCCAAAAGTCACAGGTGAGGTGGATGTCTGCCCCAACAGCTCAGGGACAGGCCAGGAAGTGCAAAGTTGATAATTGGGCTGCAAAGCTAAGCAAAAGAAATCCAGTTCTCAGGGTGGTTCTGATTCCCTTACTTTTATGAAGGTCCTTATTCAGCATTAGCAGAAAACAAATCTGAGATTCGTTGCCTGTTCCACATGGCACCTTCAAGTTGATTTTTCAAGCAGCTCTTAAAATATGCATATGGGCAATAGGGAGCTTTCTGGATGGAGTACGTCTGTGATTCACCAAGACACACAGTGAGCACCAGGCACACCAACAGTGTGTTCTCTCCAGTGACTGGTTTTGGAAACCCCTGGTGCAAGGAGGCCCACTGCAGAGCCAGGGTCAGTCATGAGGTTTTGATGTCAGATGCCATTCACTGAAGTAACTTGCTGCTTTCCAGGCAGTTTCAGGAGGCAAAGCTGCTACTGACACCCAGGACTAAGCACTAGTACATCCTGTGAAAGGGGTTTTTTTGCTGCTTTTCCAGCTATTCATTTGACTCTTCAAATTCTTCCCAAAACCTCTGTCTTGTCAAAGAACTGACTTGATTTGCTCCCATCTGTCACTCTCAATGTCCTGGACATCATTATTTTGGGGCGACTGGAGTTGGCCTTTCCATATTTACTGTTTCACAGCTTGGAGTAAATGGAATGCGCAGCGTTTTCCTCTGTAGAAAATAGAGCCCAAATTCATCAATAGCCTGGCATTCCATGAGGGCTTGGCAGCTCCTGTGGCAGCTCCTGTGGCAGCTCTGCCTTGGCTTAACCTTAGATGGTCAACCTGTAAAAAATAGTGCAAAGGTACTAGAGAGAGAGAAGGAAAGCACCTCAAGTTAAGGCAGTGGTTAAGGAGCAGACTATCAGGCACGGGGACAAACTTGTGCCCACGGTCTTCCTGCCCCAGTCTCTGCATCATGAGTCTCTGCATCCCACATCTCACAACCCGCAGCCCCCGCCCTGCATCCTGCACCCCTTTCCCCACGCTCCTTGACCCACACCCCACATGCCACACTCTGCACCACTCATCCCCCATCCCTCACCTACATCCTGCACCCACACCCCTCACGCACACCCCTGAGCCCACACCTGCACCCCACACCTCTCCCCTGCATCACTCACTCCCCACCCCTGAGCCCCACCTGCACCCCCCCTCCTGCTCCCTTCTCCCCACTCCTCTCTCCCGCACCCCACTCCCCTCACCCCGCACCCGCTCCCCCCTCCCGCACCGCGCTCCCCCCTCCCCTCTCCCGCACCCCACTCCCCCCTCCCGCACCCCGCTCCCCTCACCCCGCACCCCACTCCCTCCTCCCTGCTCCCCGCTCCCCTCACCCCGCACCCCGCTCCCCTCTCCCCGCTCCCCTCTCCCTGCTCCCCTCTCCCGCACCCCGCTCCCCTCACCCCGCACCCCGCTCCCCTCTCCCTGCTCCCCTCTCCCGCACCCCGCTCCCCTCACCCCGCACCCCGCTCCCCTCTCCCCGCACCCTGCTGCCCTCACCCTGCACCCCGCTCCCCTCATCCGCTCCCCTCTCCCCTCTCCCGCACTCCACTCCCCTCACCCCGCACCCCACTCCCCCCTGCCGCACCCCTCACCCCGCTCCCCTCACCCCGCTCCCCTCTCCCCCCTCCCGCACCCCGCACCCCTCTCCCCGCTGCCGCCGCCGCTCCGGACGCTCCCGCAGCGCCCCCTGGCGGACCCGCCCGGCTGCCGGGTTTGTTTGCGTTGCGGGGCGATCGCGGCGGTTCTGCGGGGCCGCTGCCCGGGCTGAACAGCACCGGGAGGGAGGGCGCACCCCGGTTCTCATCCCTGGGTAACATCTGTAGGTAACGAAAAGCAAGATTTTACAAAGAAAGGCAAATCCGCTCTTTTTTTTTTAACTGACAGCACAGGGAGTCAGACTCTTACAGGGCAGTAACTGCTCTCCACCAAAATATTTATGTACTAAACACAGGAGTTATACAAACCAGAACAACCCTTTAAATCTGCTCAGAAATACCATTCTATACATGCTTTGTTCTCCTGCGGTGGGGGAAAACCCTTTCCACCCACTCCGCAGACAAAACGCCAGCAAAAGAGAAACCACTAAGGGCTATTATCTTCAAGGAAATGCTTCCAGCTGCTGTTGTCTTTATTAAAAGAAGTAAAGAAAGAAACAAGGAAAGAAAAAAAAAAAGAAGAAGAAGGAAAAAAAAGGCCCTTACAACTCCTGGGAGAATCTTCAGCTATTAAAAGCACATACCCATTTAGCTCCCAAAAGAAGTCTCTCATAATTGCAAGCAAAGCCCACAGCTGAACCAACCTCTTACTGCTTCTCCCCACTTCAGACTGCATGTGATCGCTGTAAAACTGACTCCTAAGTGTCACTTTATGGCTGAGGTTACAAAGGAGTTTGGTGAATGCAGTAACTAACCCTGCATCCCACTAGCTGCTGGAATCCTCAGTGCTTTCTTTTCTGCACACTGAACAGGGAAGTTAAGGACGTTAAGATTTAAAGACTTAGAAATTGCACATCCAAGGAGCCACAGCCAGCTGGCCAAGAGGCAAGGTCTAGGTATGCAAAGAGACATGGGCTCTATTTGCAGTGGTATGCCTGAACAGAGCTGTCTGGCTGTAGTTGTGATTTCCTAGATAGACCTGCTGCTACTTGCCAGATGCTGGACAAGGTCATGCAGACCTGTTTCATTTGAGAGGTACTCTCTGCAGCCATGTCCTGCAGCAGGATCCAGCCAGCACAGCTGTTCTGGTACCCAGTGCACACAAGCAAGTTAAGTTCCCTGGAAAGAAGAAGGCAAGGTAGGAAGAAATAGAGCTCCACAGATGCTGGATCCATCTTCCACGAGATTAGTGTCTTTTTACCATCAGAATGTGCACTCAGTTGCTTGGATTGCAGCAGTAAAACACAAGATAATCTGATTAACAGTATATAATTTTCTGGATGAAACCCTGCAGTTCTTGGTCAGTCTGGGAGGCCTGGTGAGAAGGGTGAAGTCCTCACTTTGAAAGGCTGCTTGTCCCCTTCCATAAGTTCCTGTTCCACTAGCACCAAGGCTGTAAGGCCTCAACAGACATGGTACTCTTACAGCTGCCTAGCTCAGATCATTAGAGAAGCCTGGAGATGAGTCGTCCTCTCTGTTGCCCTCCTCAAGTGACACAAGGACTGGAACTCACTTTAAGATGGTATCACCTGGACTAAGAATACAGTTACTCAGAAACAGTAACTACAGTTGTCAGGACTGAATTTATGAGCTCTATGTGGTATGCCTGTTGTATGAAGTGGTAGCCCCAATGTATCTTCCTTTTCTCCACCTTGCTCTCATGCACCTTTCTTCTTGAGTCTCATTCAAGCCATGGACTTACTTAAACACACATTTGTGCACTCATGCCCCTTGCAGGTCAACATCCCCAAGACCATTTCCTTGCCACACACCCTGTCCTGTGGGGGCTCAGCAAAATCCCTACAGACTGCCACTCCATGGCGGGCTCCCTTCTGCACAGCCAGCTGCAGGGCTGCTTATCAGAGGGACTTGAAAGCCTAGACAAGTGACCTGAGAGGAACCTCATAAGGATCAACAGACTGCAAAGTCCTCATCTTGGAGAAGAATTACCCCACACATTAGTACAGGTGGGGACTGTCTGCATGGGAAGCATCTCTGCAGAAAAATTTCCAAGTCAGAACACAGTGAAGTCTGATTCAATATAAAGACAAATACTTGCCATGAGGTTGGTTAAACAGGTTGGCCAGAGAGGTTGTGGACTTTCCATCCCTGGAGATTATCCAAAACTCAAGCAAATGCAGTCCTGAGCAACCTGCTGTAGCTGGCCATGTTGGAGCAGCATGCTGTAGAACAGCTAGGTAAAAGACAGGGACACCAACTTGCCCCTGCCCTCCAGAGATTTCCAGGCTTCAGGAAGACACCTGAACAGGTAATAAATACATCCACAGTGTGCTCAATACACACAGCAGGTGAGAAAGAAACCATAAAGATACTATCTGCTATGTAGGCCAGCTTCTCACTTCTCATTGCTAGATTTTCCACCCCTAGAAGTCTGGCCACTGTAGAGATGCACAGCTCACTAGGTTTGGCACCAGGGGCTGACTACCCCTCCCAGGCTTAGAGCATTTTCCTGCACTGTGCCCCTGGGCAAAAACGCACCAACCACTCACCCTCACCTGGGAACTGTCCTACCTGCCATGGGGGGATGCTGCGTGCTGTGGTCCCTGGAGGCTGTCTGAAGCACTTCTGTCTCTGGAGAGGCATCAGGTAGTGCATACATGCACAATGCCACTTCCTCCAAGGTCCCAAGACATTCCCCATCATAAGTGCCAGAGGGGTAATTACTCAGGTGAGACACCAGCAGGAGCAGCTCCTGGCTACTCTGGAGGCATGAGACCACTGCCAGAGTGAGGATGGGCCAAGAGTCACATTTCCTGCAGAGGCTCACAGAGACAAGCTCTGTGTGTGCATGTGTATGTGTGCGCACTCCATTTCCCTCTCTTCCCAATGCTCTCTTTCTGAGGAGCTGCTGTGATGCTTATACACTGCCTCCCTCTCCCCATGCTGTTATGTCCAGCAACCTAACCTTCCCTCTAGCCCTGGCCTTGGACAAGTTGGAGGATCTGCCACCCCAGTAGCTGGGACTGGCTAAGCTCCTCTGGGTCCATCTTTCAGATGGTTGTGGATGACCTGAAAGCAGCAAGGACGTTGTCAGCCATGGACCTCAGCTATGGCCCTGCACTGTCTGAAATGCTTTGTCCACCTCTGGCATTGCACGTATGCAGGACCCAAGTAAGCCAGCCCAGTGGCACCAGTGTCCCCGGCCCAGAATCGCTCTGTGAGGAGGAGAGCCTGTGTGACAGCAGGGGTTAGCACTGAAGTGGGCAGGCAACGCCAGGTCTTAACAGTTACTTGCTACCAGAACTTGGTACCTCTCAATCTGCTGTGCAGCAGGTCCCCCCAGTAGTCCAGAGGTTTCTCTGGCAGCTGTAATGATGTTGCTACCACTACAGCAGAAAACACAGTTCAAGGAACCAGCCTAGCATTTTTTCCAGAGGTGGAGACTATGATATCTTGCAGGGACTCAGATTCAAGCTACTATTCCAGGCAGACTGGGAAGTATCAGGAAATTTCACACATGTACTATAGCAAAGACTTCTGCAGTGATGTGGTTTATTAATTGCTCTTTGCTCCAGTAACAGTCTGGTGCCTGCAGAGCCATGGTGTAGGGTATTATTTGACCATAAATGTTAGTAAAAGAAAAGACCCTATTTTCCAGCCTTCCATTTTCTGGCAACTTTCCTCATATTTTTCTTTCTTGTATAATCTAATGTTTATGAATCACTGAAGGCTTTGCCGGTTTCTCTGGAGATAAACAGACTGCGGCCACTTTGGTGTTTGCAGTGTGGTAACTGTGACAATCCACACTTCCTCTTGCCAACGTTTCTGCTTAGTGAAAGCTTTGCCTTGTACACACACCCACTGAGTACGTTACGGGGAAAACACCAGTTATTGGTTGGTCACAGGATGTGAGAGAACAGTTTTTACAACATACAACATCAGCTCAAGAAGGCATTCACATTGTATGAGTGAAATGTACACTTTCTGCTCAACTCCATAAACTTAGCAGACTCACTTGTCCTAAGACTTACCAGTGATGGGAGAGAATTTTGTTTCCACCAAGCAGACAATGCTAGCATCCCCCCTGGCCATGTGATGCCCATGCAGGTGTTTAAAACATCAGTCCTTACCAGGGATTGCAGATGGACAAGCCTCAAGCTTGCTGCCTCTGCAGATTGATCTGCTCCCAGAGGTCAGAGAGCTCCCAGGCAGCCCCACAGGCTACTGAGGGAACCAGAAGAGGAAAGATGCCTGCTATAGGGTAGGCTTAAATATGTGTAACTTTTGGGATGTACTGTAGAGGAGTAAGATGAGAAGGTAATTTTCTCCACATCAATACTTGTTGAACATGGAAAAGTCTTTGAGAGAAGTGTTTTTCCCCAGTATGTAATACATCCCACTTGTCATAGCCTGTACTGTAGCAGGGACAGCAGTACCTACTCCTGCCTTTGTGAACTGCAAAGAGGCTTAGCAGCTACCTCAGCAAAGACACTTTCCAGTGCTACAAGGAGCTGGAGACCTCACAGAATCACAGAGTGGTATGGGTTGGAAGGGACCTCTGAAGATCATCTAGTCCAACCCCCCTGCTAGAGCATGATCTTCTTGAGACCACAAAGGAACAAGTCCAGACAGGTTTTGAATGTCTCCAGGGACACAGACTCTGCAGCCTCTCTGGGCAGCCTGTTCCAGGGCACTGTTACTCTCAGATTAAAGTTTTTTCTTACATTTAGGTTGAACCTAAACAGTGTTTTGTAGTTTGCAACCATTGTCCCTTATCTTGTCACTGGACACCACTGAGAAGAGTCTGGTCCCATCCTTCTGACACCCATCCTTTCAATGTATAAGCACTGATGAGATCGTGCCTCAGTCGTTTCCTCTTCTTACTGGAAGTTCATTACCAAACCCACGATCACAAAAGCAGTGGAGGGGTTAACACCCCAATATTTACTGCATGAGCCCAAGGGAAAGCACATTAAGGGATAATGCCCTAATGAATGGCCTCCCACTCCGCGCTGCGCTCTCCTCACCATGCTGCGTCCCCGCTGCCGTCACGCCGCCCGCGCTGCAGTACCGAGCTCTGGCACGGCAGGGCAGCACATGTCACGACAGCACCCGGCCGGGACCAGGAGCGAAGCGGCTTCTGTCGGGACAAGAGCGCGGCGAGCGACAAGCGGCGGCGGCGAGGCAAGAGCCAGCGCCCTGCAGCCCCCCCGGGTCCCGGCGAACCCCGTCTTCAGTGGGCGGGGGGGGGTTTAGCGAAAAAAGCTGCGTGGCCGAGTCGCCCATTCATTTCAGCTGTGCGATCACGATTCTTGACACCTGTTAGGTGGAGCATTTCTGTGCTCCGGTGCTCGACGGGCAGTGGGAAACTGTGCGGGAGCATAAAGGCAAACTTGGAACTGCCTGGTGAATGGGAATTCAGCCCTATTGCAAAACAGAGATACGGGTGCTTGTTGGGTTTTTGTATTATTTTGGAAAAATGGAGATGTTTCAGAGGGTTTGTGGGAGCTGCTCTTCTCTCTTATGGGATGTTTTCGCGTGATAATTCCTCAGTCTTCCCCTCTCAGCTGCTGCTGCTCCTCCCTGTTGCAAGCAGCAAGAGCTGGGCCAGAGGCTGGTGCCCACAGCGAGTGCCTGCCCGATGCCACCACCTGTGGGGTGCCCATCAGAACCAGGACAGCCCTGGGGGCACAGCACCCCATCCCCATCAGTCAGCCAGCCCCTGCTGCAGCACCAGCCTGGCCTGCACCCGGCCATCAACAACCCTCCTCGGGCAGGAAACCCGTGGGACAAAGGTAACATGGCTTAAATCAGCTGACCCCATGCTGTGCCCTGCCTTGTTTGGCCAAGGTCGTTGTAATCTGGCCTAGCCCTGCTCTCCTACATCCATAGGGAGTACCTGCCAGGGTAATGGGCAGGTCATCCTCTCCCACCAGCAGCCCAGTCACCTGCCAAGAAAATAATCTGATTACACTGCTGAAAAAGTTCTGGAGATCTGAACTTTCTGCATTTTTTTTTCCACCAAAAAAAATCAACAAACCAGTCCTGACAAAGTTTAGTATTTCCTAGAGGCCTTCAGAGCCAGGTTTTGACTGGCGTGTCTTGTATAGCAGGGCACAGAATTTTACTGCCTCAGAAACCACATTTCTCTCTCACTTCTCCATTAGGCTAATTAATGCCACATTACTAGAATTCTGGATTTTATTACAGCTATTTAAACGTATATTTAGAGCTGGTATGAGGAGGCCACAACTTGTTTTGGTTGGATTTTTGTTGCGCAAACATAGGGATGAGTTGGCTGTTGCAGGAATGAAATGAATTGAGCAAGGATGAAGGGAAGGTGAAAGGTTAGAAAACAGTTGCTTTTTAGGATGCAATTTAACTGAGAACTGAAGTACATGCTTTAGTCCATCCCTATTCAGGCCCACATTCAGAAAAGCAATTAGGCACTTAATTAACTTCAAGCACACAGGCTGTTAAGCATGTGTCTAAGTGGTTTGTTGAAAAGGGATAGCATTAAAAGCATGCTTAAAATTAAGCACATACGCTCAGCTAATTTCCTTGCCAGCTAAGCACACTTTCTAACCATAATGGACTAAATTCAGCAATGACAGAATGACATAATTCAGATTTACAGCAAGGTCAAACTTGGTCTGTGGATTTCTGTCCCTAGAGATAAGGAGGAACTAAGCTTGCAAGCGAACAAGAAGAAATCCGATAGGTACTGTGAAGTGCCACTGCTGCATACTGAAATGGTATCATGGGTAGTGGATGTACAGGTATTTTTCAGAGCAGAATATAGCTTAACATTCTCAATAAACTTAATTTTTTTCTTATTCAGGACAGAGGGAAGAAGTCCAAATGAGAATGTTTCTGCTTACTGGGGACAAAAAAAGAATCACTTGAGTTTTATATATTTACTATTTTGAACAGCTAACATTTCAAAGCAAAATTGCTCAAAATGAGAAAGAAGAGTTTTTCTAAGAAAATATTAAAGGCAATGAAAAATTTTTCATCAAAGCTTGTAATTTCAAATTTTCCAGGAGAAAGAGATATTTTTTTAAATGAAACTGTTGTCCCGGAAACGGCCGACATCAAATGAACATTTCATTTAAAAAAAAAAAAAAAAAAAAAGGAAGTAACTAATTTTCCTTAAGTCCTATTTTTTACTTCTGCTAATTAACAAATAGAAAGTAAAAAAAAAATAAGAGCACTGGAACACACTGTCCCTTTTGCCTTCTCATCCTAATTTGGGTATTGCAACCCCCGGAGGAGTTTTGGCAAGGAAAAAAATCCCAATTCACAAATGAAAATCAGGTCAGTTGAGGCAGAGGATCTTATGTATTTTCTAAAATTATGTGGATACCTCCAGGCACTATGAAAATTTATCCCAGTTCCTGAAAACTTAACAAGTCTTAGTGTGGGTGTACAGCCTCACATGGGAGCTGGGGTGGGACTGTTCCAGTCTCCCCCTTCTTTGCTTCTGTGAAAGCTTGTCCCATGGCTGCCCTGGGCGGGGGGACACCTGGGTAGGGGACTGTGGAGCCCTTGTCCACCAGGGATGGGCAATCCCTGTGGGACTGGAGCTCAGGGCAGCCAGGTGCCCATCACCACGCCAGGACATGCTGCAGCTCCGGTGTGGGAAGTGGACAGGAAGGGAAAAAAGAGAGTGGGCACTTCCTTGCTTTCTGTTGGTGGCGGGGTCTGGACAACCAGACTTCACTTTGTGGGGGTGACTGCAGGGTCAGAAGGTTCCAGGCTGATTTTTTCCTTCTCACATGTGGCCCCGAGACAAGAAGAAGCAGGTGGCCCCATGGCCAGGGGATGGTCAGCATAAGGGTGCTGTCAGAGCCTGTAGGACTGCAGGGGAAATGGAGTGTGGGTCAGGAGGGAGAGACTAAATGCACAGAAACCCCACTCTGGCTCAGGGAGCCACTGAGATGAAAACAACTCAGTAACCTTTGCCATTTTGTTGGCTTTTCCTCCGCCCCCACAGCTCACATAGCAAGAGCTCTATGAGACCTGTCTAGGTGAACTTCATTTCAAACTCACTGGTCTACCTTGATTACAGCCAGTCATCTGACATTTAGACCTGACAAAAAGCTTTGACTAAAATAACAGCTTGTTCTGGCATTTTGCAGTCATGTGAGAAGGCACCACTGGTATCAGAGCTGAGCAGGTCCCCTCCCTGGAGCAGATACTGCCTCAGCTCCTCAACATGGAGCTTTAACATCTGCTTGTCTTATCTTCATTTGTGTCTTCAGCAAATTAAAAAAAAAATAATATTTTTAGAATATCAGAAATTAAATGCTGATATACCCCATTGTCCTGTCTGGCAAAGTGTTCACATTTTATGCCCACAGACACGTATCTGTTTCTATAAATTCCCTGGTTGTAAGGACACAGGTATTGTAACTCATAACTTTTAAAGATCTAGGAAAATAATTCCCAAAACTACTGAGATTTTGGTTCTAGACCTTTGCAGCCTTTTATTAATACATTATGTGATTTTTCCATCCAATGTAACTCGTGATATTAATAAACATACCCACAGTTCCCTACATGGAGTGTGACTTTGGGGGAAGCCATTTTGCTCCTACCTGTACCTGACCACATGGTATAGCAACAAACTCAGTTGCTGAGTCTCACCTGCCTTACTGCTGCCTGCAGACTCACAAACTGGAATGGGCAAGTCAAGAATGGGCCCTACCACCGTGTTTCCGGATCCTACTCCCAAGCACAAGATGAGGCTGATATTGGTTTGTCTAGAGTTGCAAACCTCTCTCTGCTACCACTTCACACAAAGGCTATCCATGGGCACACAGGAAAGGTCAAAACTGCGTGATGCATTCCTGGATGTACTTGGCAGCGGCACTGCCTTTTGTTGTCAGCTAGATTATTTAGGGCACAACTCCAAACATTAATAAGAAGAGATTATATGTTGTCCCTGTTTGTCTTACGTGGGAGGAGGCTGCTTTGGAAACACATGGTTCAATGTCCATATTGTCCTGACTGGTCATGCTTGGGATCCTCTGCAGTCACTGGACAACACTGCACAGCCATCTGCAAAGTTGGGTAATTCCAGGATTCCTGAGGCATGTGACAGTAATATCTTGGCTTCTTCTGAGAGGATTTCCAGGCCTGCTGAACATTTCAACAAACTTTTATGGAAAGCACAAGATTCAAAATAGAGGGAACAAACATCATTATTGTCAAAAAATGACTCAAAAATATGTGGCGTTTTGGTATTTTTTTAATGAGTAACATGGGAAGCTTTTTCTTCTTTTGAAAGCAAAGAAGTCAGAAAAAAAATGAGATCTAATCATAGCTCTGAGCAGTCCAAGGATAAGGTCAGAAATCTGACGGTTCTTATTATAATGTCTTCTATTTCCTCTCAGCATTCCCTGGGAAATTCTTAGGATCATCCCCTTGCTTGAAAAGTACCGCATTTCTGGTGGCACCAAAAATGGAAGTTGCATTTTGGCAGGGAAAATGGTTTGTGGTTATTTTAATACAGTAGTGGTCACATCTGTGGCAACTTTGAGTCAAAAAGAATTTTACATATTTTTCATGTGGATCTCAGACATGCACACATACACATAAAGACACATATTCATTCCTACTTCAAACACTTTCTCTGCAAGGCAGGGACTGTCCAGAGTTTATGACTTACATGAAAATATAATCATTTGGTGCTATCAAAACATATTTATTTAGACTAACAAGATGCATTTATAACCAGAACATGTTTATAAAATATTACTTACAAGGGAAAACAGTTTCTGATAGGTTCTTAAAACTTTTTTGCACATTATTCCTTCAACAACGGTAAGGGGGAAATTCAGGAGACAAGCAATTGCTTTTTCGCCTTTAAGTGGTGAAATTTGTTACAAAATTTCAACAACCTGAAAGAAAAACCTGACTGTCTCTAAAGGAAGTGCTGAAACAGACGTTATGTTTTTATCTTCTTGGAAAGCTGGTAAAGCCCACTGTTTTTAAATACTTCTACAGGTCTGCAGCTCAAGCTGAAACAAATGATACAAAGCTACAGGACAATTGCTTTTTTCTTCCTTTTTGAAAGAGGTTAGAGTGTGAAGACAAAAAGGACATCCTCACTTCTAAGTTTCTTTAAAATTTTAAGTTTCTTTTGGTTTTCCGTTGTTTATTTTTTTCCAATAGTGGAAACAAGAGAGAATATTCAGTCTCTTGGTCTGTTTCTTATAAAAGAGAATATGCAAACTATGTTAATGGCCCAATCTGAAGGTCATGGAATTTGCAATTGCATGGATCTGCTATGCTGAGTCTTAACAGAAATTGCTTGGTTCCTCATAACAGGACTGCTGCACTGAATTACAACAGAACTGTGATATATCCAGGTTTCCACCTAACAAAATATATTAATTCCCATTTCAAATTTTACCTCTTTTAACAACTATGAAGAAGTCTGGGGACCTTCCCAGATGTCAGACTTTAAAGAAGCATACCATATGGCTACTTCTTAGTTTGGGGGATGTTCAGAATGCTGTATACTAAAGAAGGACTCTACCAGTTCACAGAAGGTTATTTCATTCCCCAATCCTTTCCGTAAGTGTGACAGACACACACAGAGAATGTCCCTGGTGGCTCATGGAGCGTCTCGTGGGAGGTTAAATGGGGGGTAGTTAGGTTCTTTTGTCCTGGAGTATCTCCAGGAGAAATCACCCTCCAATTTATGCTGCTATTTTTGTGTGAGTTGTTTGCAACAGAAAGAGGAGTTTACCATGTATTTTTGTGCTCTAATGCAGACATAAAAGGAAGTATCAAACTTCCACTGCTTATTGGCAAACTGAATAGAAATGTCAAAGGGGAAGTCCAAGATGCTTTTCCCCCCTCCCTTCAAAGTCAGTACTTCATAACCTGAACAAACAAATGGCCTTTAGAGAGACAGCCACTGGTTTACCCAAGGCTGAAAGCACATCTCTCCCCAGTGGGCTCACAGCAAAGTAAAAAAAACTACACTGCATTGTGTAGTCCAGGAGACTCGCATTTGAACTCCAGGCTCCTGCTTTCTGGAGGCTCAGCCTTTAAGAAACACGTGGTCCTTCCTACACCTTTTGCAGATTTGATTCTACTAAGAAAAAGATCCATTATCTTTGCTCTCCTGTACAGCAGAGAGTCTTAAACTTGAGTGTTGTAGCTGACTTGGAACTACGTAATATAAACAAATAGCTGTTGCTGTATCCTGAAAGCTCTACAGCTCTAAGCAGGTTCAGTCCTGCCATCCACATTGAGACCAGTGATCTTTACTCTTCTTGGCACACACAGAGATGCACGGGAGTGGTGTTATGCACGGGTCTGTGGCTGTGCCAGCTGAAGTTGCTGACAAAACTTCTGGGGATTGCAGCAAGGCAGCATGAAACTTCAAATGCCCTGTGAAATGATACTATGACCATAGGGCAACCATGACAGTAGGAGAAAAGAATCATTCCTAAGGCTGTCAGCATTCACCCTAATGGTTAAAGGGAAAAGGAAGAAAATTCTTATGCTTTCAGGGAAGACCAGAGTGAATCTTGGTAGCCAAAGCGCAGACACAGAGAATCCTTTGGACTCTGACAAGCAAATGCTGGGAACAAGTCTCTGCTAGGTGTGCAGGAGTAAGTGTGTATTTACTGCCTTGCTGCTCAAGCTCACAGCTGGTTTATTAGCTTTTTCTGCCTGGCACACCAGCTTAAGCCAAGAAGAGCAGAGGTGCAGATATGGAATCACAGAACCATAGAATGGTTTGGGTTGGAAGAGGCCTTAAAAATCACTTAGTTCCACCGCCTCTGCATGGGCAGGGACACCTTCCACTAGACCAGGTTGCTCAAAGTCCTATCCAGCCTGCCCTTGAACGCTTCCAGTGAGGGGACAGCCACAGCTTCCAGTTTAAAACCATTACCCCTTGTCCTATCACCAGACACCCTCATAAAAAGTTCCTCCCCATCTTCTCTGTAGGCTCCTTCAGGTACTGGAAGGCTGCTACAAGGTCTCCTCAGAACCTTTTCTTCTCCAGGCTGAACAGCCCCAGCTCTCTCAATCTGTCTTCATAGGGGAGATGCCCCAGCCCTCTGATCATCTTCGTGGTCCTTCTCTAGACTGGCTCCAAGAGCTCCATGTCCTTCCTGTCTTAAGGGTTCCTGAACTGGACATAGTACTTCAGGTGGGGTCTCAAGAGAGTGGAGTATCAGGGGAGAATAATTTCCTTTGACCTGTTGGCCATGCTTCTTTTGACATCTGCAGGGATGTCAAAAGGGCAGAGAAAGGCGGAGGATGGTAGTAATGTCATAAACCACTGCAGCTGGGAGTGAGTCAGAGACCTGTGGCCCTTGACAGCCATCAAGCTTTGCGTGACAGAAAATGGACTCTGGGTTAAATGCCTCCTCTGCTCATCTGACAGACAAAATTCAGGCTAAAGAGCAGCACTGGGGACAGAAAGCAGTCACCTGAAGGCATTTAGTCTTCTCATGGATCTGCAAACAGAGAAGTTAACTTTTTCAGAACAATCCAGTAGTAGTAAAGTGGGGACAATAAACCCCCACACCCTCTCCTCCCTTTCCCCCACAACATTTTGGATCCCATTCTGCCCCAGTGTGCTACCACAGAAAGCCACTCTTCTCCAGGGTGGGCACACAAATGCCCTCATGCTGTGGTCAGTAGTTGCTCTGACACTTGCACAAAAAAAGGACTTTGCTCAGACATTTGATAACACAGCACTTTTCTGTGGTTTCTGCTGTACCCGTGACATATAAATTAGGTCTGGGCTTTCTAGGAAAAAAGCAATGGGCAATAACAAAAGCCCCAACATGCTGGGAGGCACTCTGGCTCTTCTCCCACACAGGGAGGTAAGACTTCAGCTTGGAGAAGGGCTGGGTTGGTTAACTCCTGCAACAAGTTGGGGGGGGGGGTGGTAACTTGAAGGTTTCTGAGGATAGACTGTGTTTTTTGAGGGTTGGGAGACAAGCTGAAAGTTTTTCAGTTTTCCAAAGACCTCATGGTGCTGGGAAGGCTCAGTTGGCACAAAAGGTTTTGGAAAGCTCATGAAGGGGCTTTTCCTGCTCTCATCTGGGAACTTGCCCTATAAGTAGACTCTTTGACACTTTGTAAGAGTGCAGACATCTTAACCACTCCTGAGTCTGAATTCAGTATCTGACATAAGGATTTGGCTTTAAAGTCACTTCAGAAAGAGACTGGGAACCAATGTGGAGCCTGAAAGCCCTAAGCACTGTTCCTGGGAGAGCAGAGCATGCAGGCAATCACTCGTCGTATCGGCTGGTGTTTCCCCATGGCTCATGTTGAACTTGTTCAGAGGAATTACAATAACTCAGGCTGGATGGGAACATTCCTTAGCTCAGATTGACCAAGCTGTTGTTCAGGCTGAAATGACAATATTTCCTCACAAGGAATTTTTATCTACAAACACACTATTGACAAACTGAAAAGTGCCTTTCCTGTTTCTGAATCTGATCCAAGGTTATATTGCCATGTCACAATCTAGCTTCCCCAGCACACACGTGTGTTTTTATGCTGTTTTGGGCTGCTGCTTAGGCACTCATAATAAAATGTTTGTGTGGAGGCTTGTGGCTGCTGAGCATTTTCATTCTTTCTGTTTTCTTCAATATGCCATCCAGACAGAGAAAAAAAAGAGTGAAGTGCAGTTTTGTACAGGCAGTCACTGAGTGTTTCTCACAGGTGAAATCTGGTCAATGAGTTGATGCAGTGTTCAGTAAGAGGTTCCCCAAACTTTCCCAGGCCATGCTAGCAGCTAGCAGAAGCAGGCTGGGTAAATCAGAGCAGCAAGGGACCATTCAGAGGCAGGGACAAGAGCAGCAAGCACTGGCCAGATGCTGGGGAAAGCCACATGGCAGCTACGCAGGCACCCGGCACCGCTCGCTCCACTCGTGCTGCTTCCCTGGATCTGGCAGGACCCGGTGGCCAGGGCTGGAGAGACACATTCGAGCCCATCTCTTGCACCAGACAGCATGGGCATGGCCGTGAATGTAGAGGCAAAAGCTGAAGCTCCATGATGTGGGGATGAGCTGGAGCTGCTGACTCTCTGTAAGAGAAGTGTGGGAGGGAATGCGAGCTCTTAAGAACTGGCCCCCACACTGGTCCTGGCTGAGGGTGATGCAGCTGGTTCTTGTGTCTCATTGGAGCAGTGACAGTCTCAGACTTTCATTTCAACAGGCTGGCAAAACAGTGGGGATTAAATCATCTCTCCCTCTCTGTCTGAATCTCTTAAAAACACTTCTTTTCACACGCTCTCTCATTCTTCAGCTGTTGTCTCCCATGGTTACGTTTAGCAGAGACACTTTCAGGCTCATTTAAAAGCCTGTTAAGCGAAACTGTTTTAAAAATCCTTTCAGCTCTTTTCCTAGCCCAAGCTGGGGGGATTGAGGCAGACAAAAACCCACCTAGAGGAGCAGGCTGGGTGTGATGATGGCCTTGGCTCCATGTAAGGGCTGTGGGAATCCAGGCTGGTATGTGCAGGGCACCAAAACACAATTTTCCCCCCAGTGCTGAGAATCTCTGACCCAGCTTTAAAGGTGACTGAGTGGTACTCATTTCACCTGGATAATAGGCCTTTACTGCCCTTCCTTTTCTACAAAGAAAAAAAAAAAAAGAAAAAAAAAAAAAAGATATTTTCTCTAGGCCAGACACAGTCAAAAGGTAAGCTGAGGTGCTAGTGAAGGTAAGTGAGTTGATAAAGCTGTCCTTGCATTCTCCCACTGTGAAATGACCTGTGGTTGAAGGTGATCACCTTTGAGTCTTTCCTGTCTCATCATCACTTGGCATTGGTGAGGCCACACCACAAAAACTGTCCAGTTTTGGGCACATCAATACAAGAATGACATTGAGGTGCTGGAGTGTGTCTGAACAAGGGCCACAAAGCTGGTGAAGAGCCTTATGAGGAGCAACTGAGGGATCTGGGGCTGCTTAGTCTGAAGAAAAGGAAGCTGAGGGGGGACTCACCACCCTCTGCAACTACCTGAAAGGACATTGTAGAGGTAGGAGCTGGTCTCTTCTCACAAGTAGCTGGTGATAGAACAAGAGGAAATGGCCTCAAGGTGCACGAGGGGAGGTTTAGACTAGACATTATGAAGAAATTTTTACTGAAAGGGTTGTCATGCATTGGAACATGCTGCCCAGGAAGATGGTTGAGTCACCATCCCTGGATGTGTTTAAAAGTTGTCTAGATGTGGCACTTGGGGATATGGCTTAGTGCTGGACTGTGTAGAGTAGGGTTAATGGTTGGACTTGATGATCTTAAAGGTCTTTTCCAACCTAAGTGATACTGTGATTCTGTGATTAAGGGGGGACATATCTGTAAGAACATATTTTGCTTTGGTGACACATTCTGTTAACAGGATTGTGGGGGAGAATGCTAAAATATTGTATTTTCCTTTGATATTTGCAACTGTGAAGCATCTCAGGTATAGGCAGTAAAATAGCAATTGTAATGTTGAGTACGTGGCAAACAAACAGCAAAACTGAGGTTTCTGGCCACAGGCTACCTAGCCTCAAAAACTCAAGCAGACATGCTTGGCCAGCACCTGCGTGCTTGCTTTGTTGGTGGTGGTAGAGAGTGAGTCAGTCAAACTTGCAGAGAGCTGGTTTGCAACTGGACTAGGGCTTCAGACACTTCAGCAAAGAGCCTCATCTCGGGTTACAGCAATCAGGCGTCTCTCCTCAGATGTGTGATGTTCAAAGCCTTGAGAGTCCTGGACTTTCCCAGCAGATTCCTCTGGAATGTAAATAGTTTTCAGATCCCTCACCAGGTGCCAGCGGGCTTCTTGGGGTAGCTGAAGGGGAAGTCCTCATGACATACTCAAACTAAATAATAATAACAGTAATAATAATGATGATGATGATTAGCATGTTTGGGGTTTTTTTTTCCTCGAGGGAGGATGCTAGTTTAGGAAGAAGCAGCAGCTGTCACTAGAGAATGTTATTCAGAATAAGGCAACTTAAAATACCATTTGCTGGATATCAGTAAGGTGTCTGCTCAGAAGTCTGGCTGGCAATGCACTGACAAAGCACGGGAATGTTCCCTTTGGCCTAACATGGTAATGTCGAAACAGATGCTTTAAATAAAGATCCTGGCACTGCTGATAATAAACACCTCAAACTACATTTGCATGCACTCTGGAGATATTAAAGAAGTTACATGCTGGAACTTTGGCTGTTTTATGGCCCTATGGACAAACAAGAGGACTCAGCCTCTGAGCTCAGTTCTGGCAATACCTTCTAGGATAGCTGTTGAGTCCTTTCATGTCTGGTATTTCAGCTTCTCCAGACACACAAACAAGGCATCTGCCACAGGTCTTCACAAAGCAGGCTGTGGGAAGAGCTGTGCAAGGTAATCTTTACTGATGCTTTCAAACATGGTCAAGAAAATGTGAACATTGATGCTATTCCTATGGAATGGGACAGCATGCTAGGGGGGACAAGTAGTAGGGACAAGGCTTATGGAGGGAGTTCTTGCCATCATGGGTGCCTGTGTCCTCATGAGGGTAACATGAGCCTTGCCTGTAGGAATACCTGGCTGGTGCTTAAATATTCCTTGGGAAATTTTAAAAATTTCTTTATTCAAAATCTCATCAGGTATCTGTGTCTTTAAATTCTTTCTGTGTTGTTTGTATCTTCCTTTTTTTCATGTTCTCTCCCTCTCTGAGTATTTCCTGTGGGCCTTCAGGCTGCTTCTGCACTCTTCCCTCTTCACCAACTTCTCCTTTTTCCAGTCTCTTCCAGTTTGCTCCTCCCTCTGTCAGCAGCCTTTCTATGCCAGATGTCATGTTCAGAGCACTCCATGGCTGTGATGACCGGCTGGTTGGGGTTCCCCATCACTGGACTATCCCTCAATGGGAAGCACACAGGTGGCGTGGGGGCAGTGGGCAAGCGAACAATAGTCCCTCAAATGGAAACCTTTGGCCAAGCTGCTCATGAGTACAGCACTCCTGGCAGAGAACCAGGGGTGACCTGAGCCCTGCTGAGGTGCCATGACCCACCTGGGACCACCTAGCAGTAACAGCCCCCTTACTCCTCTTACCCCCAGAGTGGGCCATAGGGATGTCCAGGACGGCGGGGCAGTAGCCGAGGCCCTGGTCTGGCAAGTAAGATGTAGTGCAGCCCGTTGGCACCAGGTGAACTTCAAGAGGAGGTTCCAGGAAGGCTGCCTGACTTGAGTATCCACCCCAGGCTAGGCAGGGCAGGCACATGGGGAAAACCCAGCCTGTGCCAAAGGCATCGCTGCTCCCTGGGGACAGCTGGCTTTGGGTCAAGCCATGGCAGCACAGCCTAGAAGGCAGAGGTTGAGCTGGAAGGGGCAGCAAAGTTTGAAGAGGTCCAGAAAAACTCTGGACTCACCAGTCTTGCTCATTGGTGCAGAATAGCTGGCATGCTCCTTGGCTGCCAGTGCCAGCGTCCACCGGGACAAGGCAGTGCCAGGTGGCTGCAGTGTGTCAGTGTGTGAGGCTGTGAAAAAACTGCCAGGGATGTACTAGCTTTCCCCCCCCCTCCCCCATTTAAAAAATACTGTAAGAGAAAGAGTTCTTTGTTGCCAAAGAAAAATGCTCGTAAGAGAAAAGCAAGCATGGAAGGACACAGCATAAAGTACATGGCAAGCTATGATGAGCCTTAAAATCAACAAATTTTTAAAGTAGCTTAAGATAGCCCTGAAAAAAAATGTCTTCATTGTTAAGAAATACCTTCTTGCTCTCCTTAAAAACATCCTGATTTTATGGGCAGCAGAGCAGACTAGTCCTTTGGCACCTAACGAGATATTTCATTACCAGATCCCAGATACATCCTTGCCCTGGGAATATAAATTGTTCAGTGAGATCAGAGCTTGTCCCTAAGCAAAGCTCCTTCTGCCTTTCCTAAAACACAGGTAAGTGAAGCAAAGGTTTCCAGTCAACAGGAGAGTGATATTTTTAGACATTTGGAATCATGATTGCAGGAGCTGAAGGAAGGAAAATTATATCAGCATGAGGTCTATCCAAGAGATATATCAGTTATTTAACTGATAAGTACATGCAGAAAGATTAAAGTCTCCTTCTGTGATGAATAGCTGTGATTCACACAGCTGGGAGGTGCAAAGAAATTACTCTAGCTAGCTAGCTACCACTTGTTAGCCAGAAAGCATTTCTTTACACTTATTTTAAGGTATCCCTTTTGTTCCACAAATGTCTAAAGTACTACCCTGTAGCAATCAAATGGCAGGTGAAGCAGGAAGAGGAACAGCGTGTTCTTGACAGAAGAAGTAAGTCACAGTTCCCTCCCACCGCCAGAAAAGGAAGTCTGCACAGCTGGAATCACAAACAGCACCGGGGGAAATCACCTCTTTGTTTTCACCTCCCCCTTCTCCACGTCCTACAGTGGCAGGCCCTCAGGCACTAAGCTTGCAGGCAAAGGGGCAAAAAATCCCAGGTGGGCTTTCCAGCTCATTTTGATGCATCAAGTGTTTGGAAAAGCAAAGTGAGGTGAACTCTGTCTCTGCTGTGTCCAAGAGCAAAATCCTCTATTGTTTCCAAGCTGCCCCAACGGCTGGGAGCTCTCATTTCCCCTCTGACCTGTGTGTCCAAGGGATTTCCCAATATATGGAGAAGCCTGCAGCAGCAGCCACTGAGGCATAATGGCCACAAGTGGCCCTGGAGCACCCAAATCCTTGTCTGTAAGAAAGCTGCCTAGGTAAATAAACAGAACCCCAGAAAATCAGACCACTCTTCCTTTCAGCACCCCAGGACAAACCAGGGAAATGTACTGGAGGTGGCCGCATCCAGGCCACTTCTGCCAGCAAGTTCACCACCCACTCAGGGAAGGAGCTGCTGTTCACTCCCTCCCCCTGCAGCCTCTGTGTCCTTCAGAGGCTTCTTGGAGATCCTCTCTTCCTCACTAACCCTGACCCTTCCCATCCCCATCTCCATCTCCTGGGTGCCTTGCTCCCCCTTCTCTGGACACCCCCTCTGCTCCTCTCCCCTCTCTGCCCTCCTCACCCTGAGGTCCTGCTGAAGATGAGCAGCGAAAACAAGTAGAGCTGTACTGGGAAACAGCCCGGAATGAAATGAAAAGCCTTTACACCTCTGGGCAACGATGGGAAACTCAAGGCCCTGACAAATAAATATTAGGACTTCCCTGTGTCCTTCAAGCTCCCTCCTTGTTGCAAATGTAAACCCTTTCCAAAGGCAAAGAGATCGGTTCAGCACCAAAGCCCAGAGCCAGACACCCCCAAGAGCTCGCAAAGCATCACGCTTGCACCACAGAAGGTGGCACTGGCTTCTGGCTCTATGGTCCAGCTCAGATCACCGGCTGGAGGAAGGATCTAATTTTTCCTGAATTGAAGACTAAAGTGACCCACAGCCTGCGATGCCTCGCGTCGCCGCACAGGGTCTCTAGAGGCCTGAGCAGCCCGGGAAGATGCGGCTGGTTGCTCTCCCAGACTAACCCATAGAAATGAACTATTTTGTAGTAAAGGCAGCAAAGAGCTGTGTTTTTGCAGCACAGTCTTGGTGCAGGTTGCTCGGCTCTGTTAGCTCAATTTAGCATCAGATTAGTTTCGACCTGAGATGCTTCTGCAGACTTTTTTGGAAGCTAAATGAAGGTCCAGCAGAGGGTACAAACTGCCTCTCTCCCCACGGCCCTTCCAGTGGCCAGCCCCATACCTCCCCCTGCCAGCGGGCATAAAGGAGTAGGCGGAAGAGGCAAAGTTTCCCGGGGCTTCTTCCTACCGTGGTCCTGACCACTGTCTTAAGTAAAAGAGGTGTGTGCAGGAATACAGGTTAGAGCTGAAGAGAAAAAGGATGTGCAATACAAAGTGAAGCTCAAATGGTGATGGGAGGTAAGATAAGCAGTGGGAAGGGCAGCACTACACCGTGATGGAGGCATTTTTGTTCATTGCCTAAAGCCATGCCTAGCACAGCCAGATCCCGGGCCTGGGGCACCTTGGCCTCTGCAGCCCACAAATACAGGTGTTTGTTTGATGTTTCTTTAATCCCCAACCACTCACGCTCTGCACTGCTCCCCTGCTCCCACTTGTGAGGCAAACAAGATGGGGGATTGCTGATACCATCGACTTGCAGGCAGTGAAGTGACGCGGCAGCCCTAAGGTGGGAGCTGAGCCCCCCACATATTTGGAAAACAACACTAAGGCAAAAGTCCTAGTTTCTCCCACTGAGCAGACAGGCAGTCTCCCAGTTCAGGCAGCTACCTCATGCTGGGTAATATCAGTACTCCTCCCTATGTCACACACCACTGAGGTGTCCATGTATGGTGTCTACCACTAGTGGAGAAGGGGAGAAGAGAAGAAAATGTCTTCTTTGCTTTCCCTTGTTTTTTGTGGGTCTGTGGGCTGCCTTTCCCTTCAGTGTACACTGTCTACTTATACCCTATTAGTGGCATACAAGTATGGCCAGATGCCTTCATCCTGTCATGACCAGCCTCAGCTGAGTTGTTCCCTGACATCGTGTGGCTACAGGGCAAAAGCCATTACTGGGGCACTGGCTCACAGACCTAACCCGGGAGAGCTGATCCCAGAAACGTGCATGTGCCATGTGTGTCTTTGTAAGGAGGCTAGCAGACTTCTGCCAGTGCACCTGTAAAATTGCATGATGCTGCCACTACCTTGGGGAGAGCAGGGTCTGCCCCTTCCAAGGTGCAGAAACTGGACAAGTGTATGCACTCAAAGGCAAAGGTTTTGGAAGGAAAGAGACAAAGTGTGAGAAAGTGCTGGTAGGAGAAACTTCTTGAATGTGTAAGCAGAGTGAAGTCACGAGGCAGAGTGGGAAGATGTCCACAAAAGATCAGCACTACATGACACTTCTCATACTAAGACTTTTAGCATTCAGGCCCAGTAATTTCATGCCCAAGTGGCTGCTTTGGGGTGAAGTTTTCTTAGGAGCATGGAGGAAAACACAGCCAAAATAATTTGCAAGAGTGAGATTGGGGAATGAGCTCTCCTTAGCCCAGAATTTTGGCAGATGTCTTATTTTTGCAAAGCTGCAGTGCCCTAACATGCCAGAGCAGGGCTTCATGTTTAGCAGGGAGATGGCTTTCTGTTTTGCAGTTCTTGGAACAATCTGCCCAAATTTGGTCAGGATATAGAAGCTTTTGGAGAAATTTCAGTTTACATATCCTCAGGAAAAAAGCTATCCAGGTCTCCCCCAAGGACAGTTTGCACTGAGCATGTTTAGTATCAGGACTTCAGAAAGATCCCTGCTCAAGTCTGATGCAGACTGCTACCAGGTTTAAGCACCAGAGCTGAGAGTAGGGCTGCTAACACTCCTGGGGGTTCCTGCCTCCTTCTCCTAGGTTCAGGCAGTATGGAGAAGTCAGATGCCAATCTGAATGCAGATGGACCAGGCACCAAAAAGAAGGCAGGGAGATGGGTGGAACAGGTAGGGATAAAAGCCTGGGAGTCAGGAACAGGGAATCAGACTAGGACTACATGCATGTCACTTTTCATACACTGAAAGCTAAGACAGTATGAATTACTGTGCTGCAGCCTCTTTAAATAACTGTAAAGTGAACCTGCATCTGTCTCTCCTTCCCATTTTATCTTGTATTCCATATCACCCCCTTGTCTTTCTGTAATCTCCTGTCCCTCTTCCCCAATTACTTTTCCTCTGATCTTGACTGCTGTCCTTTCTCTTTCCTCCTTGTAACATCAATATTTTGCTGCCGGCCCCTGTAATTGCTTAATTGTTTATTTCTTTGTTCTCATACTGCCACGCTACCTTCCAGTGCCCTCCAGCCCTCCCACACACCACATCTGACATCTAAAGCATTTAGGTTTCTTGAAGCACTGTGTTCCCTCCAGCACTGCTGAGTCCTCTCTTTCCTTCCGATGATCTTCAGAGGTCCCTTCCAACCCCTAACATTCTGGGATTCTGTGATTCACCCAGCACTGCTAAATAATCCATGTTACCTGCCAAGTGGCCTTTGCCCAACTTTTAGTCCATTCTCCCTTCTCCTGGCCCACCCTAGCCCCTGGTTTTCTCTTCACTTCTGCCCCTCCCAAGTGTGGTCCTTTGGGGCTGAGCACCACTTCCAGCGAGTCTGTCCCCAGGCTGACTGCCAGTGTTAAAAATTCATTTCCTTGTTCTTCCTCATTCTCATCAAAGCATTTCTAATGCTAACTAACTTCACTTGTTCTTGCTCCTGCCTCTCCACCAGCAGTTCTGGTTATTTATTTTCATATGTTGTACCAAGTCAGGTGCACATCATGCCAACATGCTCTGTCACTGCCTGATATGCAAATCCAAGTACTTCAGCAGTGCTGGGCATTCTCAGCCTGCATATGAGTTCAGGTTTGAAAGCCCATAGTCCTTCCTGCTTCTCCCTGGGCAATGCCTTGTAGAACATTTTTGCAGAGCAGTATTCAGAAATCCTACACAGCAGCAGAATATTGTAAGAGTTTGAGTGTGTGCCTAACACTTCCTCTTCCTCCATCCTACATTAGCTTCCCATCCCTTTTGCACTATTTAAAATGAATCCTTTATTTCCATATATTTTTACTCTGTCCATCATTCATGCAGATCCTTGGATCAACAGAATTTGCATAACAGTTTGAGACCAGCTGCAATACCCTTCTGCAGTAGCTGAAAGCCATCACTGTATTAACAGTGACTAGTGATCTCACGAACAGCAGTCTTCTTTGGGGGGGAAAGCCAGATTCGTGGAATTGCACACCCATGTTTTTTCCATCCCCCAACAGCACAGTGGTGCAAGGAAAGCTATTTCTCACCTGGAAGGCAGTTAGGGATGGCAGCTTGGATGGGAGGTGAGAAGGGAATAAGCTCAGAGCTTGAATGGCCACTAACCTGGGGCTAGCAAGAGCTGGGACGGAGCAGAGGGAAAGGATGGGCAAGAGGCAGGTGGATAAAGCCACGAGGAGTATCTTCCACACAGGATAATGACATCATGCCACAATTTTCGTTGCTGAAAATGTAATGGTCTCCAGGGACTGAAGTGGGGCAAGAGACGGGCTGTGCCTCTTTATTCTGCCCCTTCTCTGCTCCCTGCAGGCACTGTTGGGTCCCTGGGCACGTGCCACTGCCATTTGCTTTGGCAAACACATTTTCCAGAACATGAGACATCTTGTAAGACACAAGCACATGGATAGTCCTCTCCTGAGATACTGGTGGGATCAGAACAGCAGCAATGAGTGAGGAGTGGCATAGCATGTCTCAGGGAAAGGCTCACTGGAGATAAGGAGAGCAGCAGAGATTCACCTCCACGTAAGGACATGTAGGATGGCTGCTAAATATGCTTCTGAAAGGCCAGAGGTAATTCCTTAAGGCTGGGCTGAACCTCAGAGGAGACCAAACCCCGTCCTGTTATTGAAGAACTCTGGGCACTGGGACCACAAGCTGAGGCACGGGGCAAGTTTTGAGATGGCAGCCAGTGCTGAACACACTGTCTGCTTTGTTTTAGCATGAAATACAAGGACAGTTATTAAAACCATTTGCAGAGCTGTTCACCTAAGCTGTCAAAGTCAATGCTGTATCCTACATTGTGGTGCTTCTCTTGTTTGATGTATGAATGGAAAGAAACAATGCTTAAGCTCCTGTTTCTGTTTTTTTTTTGTTGCTGGGACATCTTTTTTTTTGGTGCATTAGTATCTGTTCCACAATGCATGGATTTGTTTTTCATCTTGAGAGAGATTAATTTTCCTGCAATTATGACAAAGAATGAAACTGGACTCAGAAGGCACGAGCTGGCTCCACTTCTGTCTGCAGACACACAGCAAAGCACCTCTTAGTGAAGACCCTTTGCTCCATGCCAGCCTGTAACATTTGGGTTACTGCAGCAGATCCAATGTCATGGGTACACCAGGATTCTTTTGTTTTCCTAAAGTACCTGCCTCGAAGCTTGTGGTACCTCTGTGCAATCTTGGTTTGCAGCCAGATATTTTCTGTCAGTCAAAAGTACATGGAAGTTACCATGGAGGCATTAGGCTCCAAGGGTGTATCTCTTCTTTCTTTCAGCACTGCTTTGGGTTGCTATTGTGAGACCAGGAAGGCTGAGCTTCTCCTGAGCATGGGTATCATTGGGAAGAAACAATAAGAATTGTTCATATTTCAGCAGGTATCAAAAGGAACATGGCAACTGTAAGGGTTCCACAGAAAAAGCATTCACAGCTAAAGGCCTGTGACAGACCAGCCCTCAGGACCTATACTTGCTGGAATTGGTGTCAAAAGCCCCTTGTAACCTCTAAACAAAGTCTCGTTTGCATCCCAAAAAGCCTGCCTGAGAGGATGGAGACTGCACTGATGGTCTGCATATGGGCTGCCACCTGCATGTACAGCCATTGAGATAAGCATGGAGGGCGGAGGGGGCGGAGGTCCACTCCAGCTGCTCAGGCTTATGACTCAAACACGCTTGGTCACCCTTGTGAAACAAGGTAACTAGGCCTGTAAAACAGGGGGCTGCAAGGGTGGGTTTTGGGAGCCTCACTGACACCAGCTCTCCCCTGTTGGCTGGCCCAATGCTGGATCCAGGACTGGTGATTTTCGATTATCTACCTCTCTATAAACTTTTCTTCTCCTACTCTCTCTCTCTCTCCCTTCCTATCATCAAGTAACACAAGGCCTAACCACGATTTTTTTCCTCAGGTTGTGCAGCTTAAACACACACGTGTTGTACTCTTGTGATCTGTCAGTCTTTATGATTGTGCAGCCTAAGATAAGAATTGAAGTATCCATATTCCTTCTATAGCTTTAAGTAAACCTAATATTCAAATACAGACCTTGAGTGTCATTTCACCTTACTCTGATCAAGGGGTGTCAGACAGTCAAGCATTTCCTCGGACTGTGACATTTCAACCACTCTCCCTACAAGGGCCAGGTCTGAGACTAAGGCTGGATCCAGCTGCACCTGGGCTCCTCTCTGAGAAGAAGTTTAGAAAGCAAGGGGGTCTGATCTGAATCTCCCTGGGTTGCCCTACTTGGGTCATGACAAGGCCTATCAATATAGTAATAGTGGGCACCTTTCTGGACAGCTTGTTTCGGGACAGCTGTATAGCTCCAGGCATGGTTAGTACAGGGGTTCCTTTCAAGCCCATCATTTTAAGTAAAGAGAGCTTATAGGTATGGTCTCAGCAAAGGCATACGATAGTAATTTCAAGTACCCTTGAAGATGATGAAGTCCTACAGAAGGTAGGCACTGCTTGTGGCTCCAGAGACTGTGGATACACAGCACCTTACAGTGATGGTCCCTACAGAACTTATTATTAAAAGACATGCTGTGGTGGAAGTAGGAGAATGAATTTTCTTTAGGATCTCAGATAAAGAAGCAAAGGGCATCTTCCAGAAAACAATGCAGAGATGACAAGGACAAAAGAAGTATTTATGCATATTTGTTCTTTGGAAGAACACCAGGAGAAAAGCCCACAGATTTAAAAAGGAATGAGAGAGGATTTCATTGCAACAGCCTCCCTCCTTGCTTACATTTGCCTTAGGGCCAGCCCCTCTGTTTTAAAGACATCCTGCATCTACACAAGACTTTGTGTTTGTTTCATCTCAGCTTCTGTGCCCTCCTTCTCTTTGTGGCCTTCAGAGATTGCTTCATTGCTTCATGCTGGGTTTTTGCAACGACAACAAGGCTGGAGGCTGATTCCCCACCCCTCTTTCCACCCTCACTTACATGCTTCCTAGATCTTTTGCATTGTGTCCCAGCTCTCTGCTGCTCCTGGCTCATATCCCTAGCCTGAGTCCTGTGGCTGCCCTGTACCTAGACCCCATTAACTATTTATTTCTGCAGGCTGAGGAGACTGAGGACACCATTCCTGGTCTATGCAGTGAGGGGAGGTTTTGGTAATGGACTTCATTTACTTGCCTTCTTGGGAAGCTGGGCAGTAAACAAAGGTTTCCAAAACTGGTAGGTTATAAAGAAGGATTAAAGAGGATAGGGAAGTATCTAGGCCAGGGCAGATGAAAGCTGTGACCAGAGCAATCACTACTGTATGAAGAAAGTGGATGACAAGGTTGTGGCTGGACAACTGTTGGGACAGGCATCAATTGTACTCTCTACCCTGGCACTGTGTTGATAGCTGGAGGGGAAGCTCCCATTGGTGTTTTCCTGGGATGTTTTCCACCAACTGATAGAAATGTAATTATTTTATTATTTTTTTTTAGCAGGAATAAGTGTAAAACCATGCACAAAGTAGAAACCCTTGTGTAAAGATGTTTTTCCCCAGTTTATGGTGCAGTGGGTTCAGTTTAGATTAAGCTCCTCTTGTGACATTAAGTTAAAGCCCTAAAGAGCAGCTGTGCTCTTTAGCTGTGTCAGTAACCTAGCACAGCTGGAGCAAGAGATCTTGGTTCATGGCCTCAGGTCCAATTCTTAAAATCTAAGTCTTTAAACTACTTTTTTTGGGGCCTCTTCTCTATAACAGCTCAGGTAGGACATTGTTCTCACTGACAAGCTTATTGCACAGTCAATTGCCATGGACACTAATATACCTGCCTCACCCCAGGAAACACAAAACACAAGTCTGTCCTTACCAAGGCTGGGATCCTTAACTTTATTTTTTATTTCTGAGTACCTACCAGCATCTGAAAGCTCCTGTGCAGGCAAGTGACTGCCATTCGGCGCTTTCTCACTTGAATTTGGCAGCTGCTGCTTGTTCAGATTTATTTGTGAAAGGGCATATTACCAAAATTCCCCTCTCAGACGGTAGCCCAAGGCATGGCTTGTTAGCTGAAGATTCTTCCTTATTTACATGTCTTGATAGCTGAATATTTTTTGCCTTATTTACACTGACACTAACCAGGCTCCTTGCCTTCCATTTGGAAATCACTGAAGATTTGTCTAATCAGGACTAGCTTGACTCCCAAGAAAAATGACTCTGCTAGATTTGTGAACTCCATTTCTACAAGTAAAAGCACAGTTGGTGCCTTCTAAAGGGCTAAGTTGCTTTCATTTCTGCAGACCAAGATTTCAGTTTTATTTGAGTCATCCCAGTTTTCCTGCTTGCCCCTGGGAGGTGGGCCAGCAAAGGCCAAACTCCCCGGTCCTCCCCACTGCATCCTGATGCTTCCCTGTGCCTGAGGGCTATGAGACACCTACCACATACCACACCACCAGGAGCTGAGAGGAGGGGAAATTCCAGGAGTGATGTGGGAGAGAGCAGGACTGGGCATGCAGCTGGGTCCCAGGACAGCCCTGCTGGCTCATTTCCTCCTGTGACTGAGGACTGGGGTTTGCTCTTCAAAGGGGTAGCTTGGCACCTCCCAATCTGGCAATCTTTGCTTATTGTGTTCTCTTTCTGGCAGATCCACAGGAGCTCCAGCTCCAGTGTCTGGCCACCCAGTCACTAGCTGACACTGGGAAAGCAGCAAGAAGGTCAGCCAAGGATAGGGAGGAGTGAGATCTCCCCTTTCAACAGCATCTTGAGCAGTTATGCTGCACTTGGTGTAACATAAAATTACTTCTGGGACTCAGAAAAATTACATCCTCTCTTGCATCCCCAAGCCAATGAGAATTGGGGTCACAGAGCCATTTCCAGGAAGTCTTCTAGATCTTGCCCTTTGATGGCAAGATAAGATCACTGGCACATATGACGAAATGGGTGAGAAAGGATGCTGTTCTGGCTATGCTGTCATACTCTCATCTAGGCTGCAAGCTAACTCAACCACTCCCAGCCCCCTGCGCATCAGCCATGAAGAAGCATCTGTTCACTTCCGAGTTCTTTCAGGACAGGGCAGCTCATTCGCTCTGAAACAAACCCAGGTGCAGTGGGGAGAACTGTTCACCCCAGGATGGCCTGAGCAGGTGGCATGGGCAATCTGCACCAGGTTTGCCATCCTTCAATCCACATGGTCCTCCAGCACTGCTCCACACAGGCAGCCCCAGGCACCTGTGTCCCCACAGCCTCACTCCACGTGGTGTGGCATGCAGCAGCCTGGAGGTATCCTCAGCTTCATGTTTTAAAAGTACTTCTGTAGTGGGCTGCGATGCAACCCCCTCATTGCTTCAGACACTTTGAACTGAGAAAACACAGAAGTTACACTCATTGTGTCCTATAGTCCCAGCTCCACTACATGGGGCTCAGAGGAGGGCTGAGGCAAGCCCACTGTGGCCTGGATGCAGTCACCATGCTCCCGGCCTGAGCAGTACAGCAACAGACATTGGTACTGGCTGGCTGGGACAGTGATCATGCATGTGTTGGTGAAAATATGTTCATCAGAGCATCAGAGCCCCAGACGTCCCCAGTGCTTTTCACTTCTCTTTAGGAGACACAGCAAGAGTTGTCAACATTTCATGACATCACCAACTACAGCACTGTTGTCTTCCAAATATAATTGCTTGTTATATGTTTATTACCTGTAGGAACATTAACTTGCAGTTACTGGCATAATTCAGCTACTGATGAAAGGTCTTTTTTACTTTGTTTGTTTTCACAGCCATTTGCTTGCTGTAATTAAGTAACCACAGTGTTACCTTCATTAACAGGGAGAACTTTCTCTTTCAAGATGACTGCCTGGAAGCTAAAGCACCAATTGTGCCAAGGAACATTGTCAGGGGGCACACCTTCCCTTTTTTCAGTGCTTACCACCCAGAACAGGGCAGAGATAGCAATGGAAACATGGTTTTGTATGGTTTCTTTTTAAGAAGATGTTCTGCCCTGCAAAAAATATTAAACAGTGCTTATTTTAAAGTGCAGCACAGAGCCCCTTTTTGTGTGGGCAGAACTTCTTCATGAAGAACAGGAGGTATTTTCATATATAAACATGAGATTCAAGAGAAGTTATTGGAAAAAAAAAAAAAAAAGGATAATATATGTCAGCCTTACCCTCCTGATCTCTTTGTTTCTTCCTATATCCATCTCTTTTTCCAGATCCTCTATATGTCTAGAAATTTTCCTGTTAGGTGCCATGCTATATAAATGGCACAGAAAAAATGACTGATGCCATTCCAGTGATTAAAATGCAGGCTGAGTGGGCTGAGTGAAACACCATTACCAGCTGGGATTTGATCAACAGCAGAACTGATGGGTGTAGGCCACTCATGAGGAGTGGGGGGGGGATGATGTGGCACAGCTTTGTGCTCACAGGAGAGCCCAGGGGGCAGGAGCCATTTGTACCAGCCCAGCTTATCTGGTATAAAACTAACCACCTGTGCTGGGGCATTGGCCAGATCCTGGCAGACATGCACCCAGGGAGCAAACTGACAGATGTCTTACATTGGAGAGTCTTAGACCACTGTTTTTGCGGCCACTTTTCTATACATGCACCCTGTTTGTCTCAGATGAAGGTGCTAAGGGTCTTACGCCCAGTGGGTATTTGCAAGTGGTAGAGCAAGCGACCAGGAGGAGGCACGAGCTATGGGTAAAGCCCAGGACCCCAGAAAGCCATTGCAGAGAGCTCAATTAGTGGAAGAAGAAATGCTATGGATCATGTGGTTAAAATATCAGAACTACCAAACTAAACCACAGCCCTGACAATTGCATACCTGGGAGGCACATATGGATTCCCTTTCTATAAAACCACAGCAAACTCTGCTATTGTACAGGGAAAATTCCCACCAGAAAGGAGAGGTTTCCTGCTGTAGAGGCAGAAAAAAACCTCTGATAAATTACCTAGAATGACTCACAGAGATGTTACTTTTAACAGACAGAAGGATCAGCCCATCATCACCCCAGCAAGTTCTGGTCTGTGGTAATTTGACACTGCAAAATCACTTATTGCTCTGTCATACAGCCAAATTCTTCTGCCTGGTTTAGGCAGCACTTCATTTCAGTTAACAGGAGACCTTTGTAATTTTTGTCAGTAAGTTTGCAAGATTTTTCCCCTTGATGTTGAGGTGTTTAGTCTCCAAAGAAAACCATTGTCTTCCTAAAGTTAAACACAGAAGCTGGATCATGAGCTCCTGTCACACCACAAAAACTGTGCTTGTTTAGAGTCTTTATGTTTTTTTTTAAATAAAACTTATTTTCTTGAGGTTTTTTCCCTCTCTCTTCCCCCCCTCCCTCCCCACAAAAGGCTCTGTTTATCCAGAAGATCAACCAGTAGACACAGTCTAGCTCTCTAAGCTCATTTGAATATTTTCATGTTCTTCGTACTTTCCACATCCTACTGCTTGGTAAAAAAGGCTGCAGTTTGGGGAGAAAGTCTGTGTGAGCATGTGTGTGTATATTTTACTTAATAAACACCTATCTCACAGAAACTGAAGCAAAATTTTAAAAATTATTTGCTCACAACAGTTGCTTTGCAGCCTTTAGTTGATTTGGAGACTCACAGTTTTGATGCAGCATCAAATTCAGAGTTGTGCAGAGGCAGGAGGCTTGAGATCCCCCTGCAGAGCTCCACTAGACCAGACAGATGCTGGGCAAAGGGAAGTATGTAATACCCACACCAAGAGAAGAAATGTTAAGGTTGTGATCAGAAAGTAACAGAAGGATCAGTGAAATGGAAAGACAACCACAAGAAGGAAAGAATAGAAAGAATCTGGAAGGAAGAAAAGGACAGGAGTGTGCAGAGTGAGCCTGAAGGGATGGGTGAGAAGGAAGCTATGGGACCCAGGCTTTGGGCTGTTCATTCCAAAAAAAGCCCAGTCAAAACTGCAGGATGCTTTCTTCATCCCCTGCACTGGCTCCTGATGCTGGCTTCTCTCTGCAGCCTTCCTCCAGGACTTTACTCTGGATCAGTGCCAATAATGGAGGCAAAGTGACTAGCCAGACTTCCACAGGTGGTTCCCACATCCCTCATGCACCTGTGCATATAGCATCAACATGCTCTCTCCTCCTCTTGGAGATAATGTGATGTAGATGCCTACTTAGGATACCTAGATCTTGTCTGCAACTTGAAGCTCCCTGTGATGGTGGGTGCTCTCACATAAGCATTTTTGGGTGAGAGAGGCTCAGTAGTTTGCTGGTGCCTGGCACCCATCTGCTGTGATAGCCCACAGCAGAGGGGTGTCCTAACACATGACCCAGAGCTACCCTACGTATGCTGACCCAGGAGGAATTATGACAGTGGTGTCCTGCTCTACTTGCTCCTCTGGGGGAATGGGATAAACTTGGCAGCAATTTGTTTCCCAGAGAGAGGTATCTGACAACACATCCCAGTATTGCTGTTACCAGGAAATGCAGGTGTTAACTACAACACTGTTTCACGATGAAAGAAAGAAACATCTCTGACCTCCATCTCTGACAAAAGGGAACATATTTCTCACTCCTAGGTGTGGGGCTGAACCTGCATAGTGAAGTTTTGGAAGCCTTTTTTTTCCTCCCTTGATTTGCAAAAGCATCTGCACATAAGTGGTCAGCCTGCTGTCTTCAGCATGCTCACCTCCCATATAGCTCCCCCAGGAACGCCGCTTGAAGGACAGGAAGGACAAAAGATTGAAAATAAAGCCAGTCAGGCACTCCCAGCCTAAATTTTTGGCACTAGCAGTGCATGGTGCTGCAGAAATGCAGAGGCTTCTTCTCAAACAGATTTGAAGCAAACAGAAGTCATCACAGGTTACTGGGGGATGCTTATGGGATGCCAGCCTCCTGGTGGCCAGTCCCACTGGCAGCTAGTCGTACCAGAAAGCTGGCAAGCCAGGCTCATCAAGACTGGAAGATGATGCAAGGGAGAGCTCTGGCAATGCTGGCCCTGCAGCACCAGTTCTTGTCTTAAAAGGACAGTACGAAATGGTAAAAACATTACCTCACTGGGGAGTAAAGGGACTGGATGCTGAAGACAATGGCATTCCTGCTGTGTGACACACAACACGTTAGGTGACTGATTCACCAGTTGCCTACTAACTTCTGTCTCTTTTCTAAATCTATGCCATCATCGTGCAAGCTTGGAACTTCCAGGCAAACAAGGAAGGACAAGGGAGATGTTCATATGGGTTAGAGTGAGACTGGTCTGACACCAGCAACTCCTATAATAACTCCAAGTTTAACTACTCTACAACAATGAGAAAGAATAAGTAAAATCCTAAATCTCGGCAACCCACTGGGTCTGGAAATGACCTGGAAGTTCTAAAAATAAGGATTCCCAGTGTAAGTGATTTCCGTTTTCACAGTTCTTTCTCTTTCTATTTCCTGAGAATCAATTCCAGTTACACAGTCACTAGTTACAGGAGTTTAGAATGGAGAATTTTTTACTCAGAAAAGGGAATTAGTTTTTAAACATCCCAACAGTCATCATGGAGAAGTAGGTTCCTTCCAAAGAGAATTCAGGTTAACAGCCAATCACCCAAATTTTCCTGCAAAGGCCAGGAAATGAAAAGGAAGAAGTGGAAGAAGCTAAAGGCAAGACAAAAGACTCAAAACAAAATTTGCTTTTGCTGTGATAGTCTGCCAAGAAACACTGAAGTAGTGGAGAATGAAAATGTGTACTTGCTGCCTTTCATGAGGAGGCTGTTTTCTCAATTGAAAATGTTGTCCTTGAAAACATTTATGATTCCCTAGCCTTAATTCTGCTATTTTAGACAACTAGTTTCCTGAGGATTTAATTACATCCTAACAAAAACATTTTAACATAAATCATCTCACCTGTAATTCTCAGTCAGATTTTCAAATATTCACAAAGCTTGAGTGCTTCCCATACTGATACAGACCCATTTTTACTTTCTATAAAGTCTCTAAGAAATTCTGTAAATAAACAGAAAAATTAATGAGAATTTTGTCCATGAAAAGATGTGCTACTATTACATCTCAGCAAGTAAGCTGCTTTAAAATCAGCTATGAATTTGAAAACTAAGAGGGCAGGTGGGTACTTCTTCTGTCAGGCAGCAGGGGGCTGTGCTTTTGTGTATGTGAGAGCATGTGTGAGCATATATCATATTCTTCAAGGGCTTAAAACTCGTTTGTAATGATAACGTGTTTTTCTCCCTCTTTCTACCAGTAAGAATATGAAAAGGATCCACATGCAGGATTCCTTTAACACGCACTTTTTTTTCCCATTTTGTGATTTTTCATACTGTCTCCAGTTGGGGAAAATGTATGGTGGTGAGCTATTCAGCCTGCTAAACTTCAGCTTTTCACTTTTTCCTAGGGCCAGTGTTAAACTGTATATTTTTTTGGTCCTTTTGTTTGTTTGTTTGTTTTGGTTTTTTTAACCTGCTCTGTAGCTTTGCTGAAGTAGAGGGAGGTTTGAAAGTTGCAATAGGAATAAGAAAATTAAACCTGACCTGATGATGCCCCCACAGGACGCAAAGTCTGGGCAAGTCATTGAGGACCAATGTGAACAAATCAACATGTGTGAAAGTTTTGCCTGGATCACTGTTGCAGTGTATTGCTCCTCACAACCACTTAATCTACCCTGATCTATACTACAAGCATTTCTACTTCAGTTTCTAAACCTTGAGTACACATTGTTCCTTCATTCAGCATAGCTTTAAAGAAATTTTTCCATAAACAGAGACAAAAAGAAAATGAAAGTCACATGATATTACAAGCTTTACTTTGATGTTTCCCATGTAAAATTTTACTTCTTCCTGGAAATGACAAATTCCCAAAAGCAAGGACTGATTTTGCTAAAACATTATTTCTCAGCAAGTAAATATTTAAGTGGAAATATATTGACCATTTTCATTATGATCTTGTAATCTTTCTGTTCTGGGCAGGACATGTAATTGAGGGTAATAAAACTTCCCTGAATACTTTTTCAGAGAGGCACAGAAGGCAAGATGATCAGTGCCAGTGTTGTAACTGTAGAACTAACAGAAGATGTATTACCCCATCACAACTTCAGCCAGAAAATCCAGCCAGAACAGATGAAGATGCTACTGACCCTTCTGGTCCACCAAAAAACAAAGCCAGAGGTCTCCATTCCTGTGAGGGAGGAGGCAGAATGTGACACGCACTAAAATCTTAGCACAAAGCTATTGTCCTCTACAGTTTGGGTACCTTAATGGACAAAGGGTGACTCTCTGGGTACCCTGGAATATCAAACTGTAAACGAGGATGCCTAAGGCACAAGCAGAATGCAGACTCAAAGCTGAGTGAGAGCAGGGTCTGCTGGAGAAGCAGCGCAAAGACATCATCAGAGCTCAGCTGTCAGAGACTTCCCCTTACATGGACTCAGACTGCTTTCCTGTTTTCCTACTGCTAGGTTTAAACATGGCGTGTACCAGTTTGGCTTGCAATCCTTTCACTGCACATGCACTGCTAACAGTAGTTACAGTGATAGCAATGTCAAATATCATGCAGCTGGTTTTGTCAGTAGATCTCCAGGAGCTTTGCCATGGGAATATAATTATCTCCTTTCTTAACAGTAGGTAAATTGGTCACAGAAACTCAGGTGTCTGCAAACAGCCCTACTCAAGAGAGCTTTTAATTTTTTTATGGTTCTTGGTATATGACAGACCTTTGCATGAACTACATTTCGAACACTCTCGGATACTACTAATGGAACCAGCTGAAGCAACGTCATTCGTGGTGCAGCTCTCCAGGATGCAACAGAAATAAATTAAAGGGATTACAAGGTTTTCTGTACTGAACGTCAAGGCAACAACACAGCTTTCCTAAAGGAGGGGCAAGCAGGAACCTTGCTAGGTTTCCCTTCAGGGTGAAATGTTGCCAAGCTGTATCACACTGACATGCAGCTTGGCGTCAACATCTCAGCAACAGCCCTGCTGGAGGTCTCAAAGAAGACAAACAGATCCGACAAGTGGACTTGATTGCCTTCCTGCCTGCAGCTGGCTTCTCTGCTCCAGCACTAAAGCACACTCACAGCCCAGTATATTTCTCCACCTTTCTCACTTATATTTTTGTTTGGGTCTTTCACAAGCCCTGAATATATTAAATATAAGGAGGATGTACTGGCTTAAGCAAAACATTGACCTTCCCATAAGACTTCTCCATGGCTGATGTGCCCGCAATGTTTTTCATATCTCTTTTCTTCTTAAGAAGGAATTATAATGTAGGTCACAGTAGCTTATCTGCTAGCACTGTACATTTTCTTAAAAGCAGCTGGAATTGCTGATGTCTTTGCATCAGAGAAAGAAAATACATTTTGTTCTGATGGTTTACACTGGTTTCACTGGATGACTGGCACAGGAGGAAATGGAGCAGCAGATGGAAGAACAGTAACACAGGAGATTATTTAAGTTGTCTCCTGCAGTTCAGGCACCACCTGAAGCATAACTGTGGAATCAGTGCAAGGGAGTTTCCTGATTGTAACTGGCTTCTCCTCACTCACTACTTGGGGTTTTGCTTTTGATTAACAGATTATCATGTACCTACAATCCACAGGACTCGATGATGAGGCACTCCAGTCCACCTCCTGTATCAGAACTGCCTTAGCAGTTCCCCTTTAACCAGCTGCCTATTTCTTAATAGGCAGGAGTCTGAATTTCATTTAAAAAAACCCCCTCAATCTCACCTGTTGAGTGGCCTAACAAACATAAGTTACTATACCTCTTTCAGGCTTTTTCAATCGTGGAGATCTCCAGAACTTTTATCCTTTCTTGTTCTTCAAGATTCTGTATTATTTTCATTTATTCTGTCATAGGACAACACATTACAAGAAACCAAAAACTGCATTTTGCCATCTCTATCCCAAAACCTCTGACATGGAAAACAGGGAATGACATAGCTCCTTAGCAGCATAAACCAGCTTTCAAAAATTCTGCTGGGACAAGAAGTTGTTTCAGTGTTTCAAATGTTTAGTGCAGTAAAGTCTGGGCTGGCTTCACCCATCGCTGAGGCTTGGAAGGGAACTGCAAACAGCAGAGCGCAGGGAGCACCAAGGCTGCAGACTGGCCCTGTGTGCCAAAAGATGAGCCAGAGGGGAAGAAGACCTGCTTGGCTGAACAGAGAGCTTTGGTTGGAACTCAGGGAAAAAAGAAGAGTTTACGGTCTGTGGAAGAAGGAGCAGGCCACTTAGGGGGACTACAAGGATATCATGAGGTTATGCAGGGAGAGAATGAGAAGGGCCAAAGCCAAACTACAACTTAATCTGGCTACTGCCATAGAAGCTGGTAAAAATGTTCCTATCAATACATTAGCAACAAAAAGAGGGCTAAGGAGAATCTTTGCCAGCAGTTTTGGCTTAGTGGGGAGGCCCCAGTTGACTGGATGTTAGCAAATGTGACACCCATTTACAAGAAGGGCTGGAAGGAGGATCTGGGGAAATACAGCCTGTCAGTCTGACCTCAGTGCCGAGGAAGATTACAGAGCAGCTCATCTTGAGTGCCATTATTGGCACATGCAGGACAACAAGTCAATCAGGCCCAGTCAGTATGGTTTTATAAAAGGTAGGCCCTGCTTGACTAACCTGATCTCTTTCTATGATAAGGTGACCTGCTTAGTGGATGAAGGAAAGGCTGTGTATCTTGTCTATCTGGACTTCAGTAAAGCCTTTAACACATTTTCCCACAGCATTCTCCTGGAGAAACTAGCTGCTCATGACTTGGACCAGTGTACACTTCGCTGGGTAAAAAAACTGGCTGGATGGCCAGGCCCAAGGAGTTGTAGTGAATGAAGGGAAATCCAGTCAGTGGCTGGTCACCAGCAGTGTTCCCCAGGGCTCAGTGTTGGGCCAGTTCTCTTTAATGTCTTGCCCCAGTGGCGAAGAAGGCTGGTAGCATCCTGGCTTGTATCAGCTGTGGCCAGCAGGACTAGGGAAGTGATCATGCCCCTGTACTTGTCCCTGGTGAGGCGGAACCATGAATGCTGTGTTCAGTTTTGGACCCTTCACAACAAGAAGGGCATTTTGGTGCTGGAGCATGTCCAGAAAAGGACAACAAAGCTGGTGAAGTGTCTAGGGCACAAGTCTTATAAAGAGCAGCTGAGGGAACTTTGGGTGTTTAGACTGGAGAAAAGGAGGCTGAGGGGACATCTTATCACTCTCAACAACTACCTGAAAGGAGGCTGTAGTGAGGTGGGTGTCAATCTCTTCACCCTGGCAACCAGCAACAGAGCAAGAGGAAATGGCCTCAAGTTGTGCCAGGGGAGGTTTAGATTGAATATTAGGAAAGATTTCCTCACCAAAAGGGTTGTCAAGCATTGGAACAGGCTGCCCAGGGAAGTGGTGGAGTCATCATCCCCAGAGATATTTAACAGCTATGTAGATGTGGGGCTGAGGGACATGGTTTAGTGGTGGACTTGACAATGCTAGGTTAATGGTTGGCCTTGATGATCTTAAAGGTCTTTTCCAACCTAAATTAGTCCATTCTCTTCTATGACCCTCAGTAGCCTTGTTCAGAGTGCTAGTACAGAACTACTAGTGTTCTTGGTATGGCTCTGGACCCAGTCTTCCCTGCCAAGACATACAGTTTATAATTCCTGGCACAGTGCCAGGCTAACAAAAGGATCCTGAGCTGTCCCGGAGATTCCCTGTGATGTGGCACCACTCCACACACGCCGGCAGCCAAGCACTGAGGTGCTGCAGCTTTGTGTGCTGCTGTCCCAGCAGTGGGGGTAGAGGTGTCCTAAAAGGTTTCTGTCAGTAGCTCTGGTAGGGTCCATATTTCCACAGGACTTGTTGTTAGGGTCCTTTAATGAACATTCCTGAGTTCAGTGTCACAGACCTGTCTGCTGCCTTGGACTTCAGTTTAGGCTAAAGGAATTACTAAATTTCATATTTTTTTTCTTGGATAAAGGGAGACTAAACAAAACACCCACAGAAAAAGAAAGAAGTTCCAGTTGCTCCAAGCAAATGCAAACTAGCTGGTCACTGCTTGATTCATATGGGCTTCTGCTCCCACCACACACCTCACCTCCCCTCCACCTTCTCCTTTACAAACCAGGAACTCAGCACAGGAGTGCCTACTGCATGCAAACTGTGTTGCTCTGGCCATGGCATTATCAGCCCTCAATTTTACAAAGTACTGAACATTTGTAGAGGTCAGTTGCTTTTAGAGGATTGCTTTTCAATTTTCTCTTGCGTTCATCACAGAAAAGTCTTACTTTACAGTTTCTGTAGCTTGAATGGTTGGCAGGAGATACAAACCACAGAAAGTATGTGCCTGCATTCTGAAAAACTCCCTTTGCAGTTGGAGACTAGTCACTCTTACTCAAAAAAGGAACACAATATTTTCATCCCTAAACACTAGTGTCAGTTCCCTCTTTAAACTCCGGAGTTTTATATCCTGCCCATATTAGGACAGATACTTAAATGGTGATTTAACCAACCCAGCCTGAACTGCTGGTATGTAAACTTCTCGTAGGCTTGTCCTCAGAGCTTTGCCCAATGGCAGTGGGAATTCCTGCACCTCAACTCCCAGAGAGCAGCCTGCTGCATTTTCCATATGAGTTGAGTCACGATATGCCAGCTGAATGGTCCTTGTCTGATGGAGAAAAGCAAAGTGGATTTTGTGGGCTTTTTGATGGACTTCCCTCACAAAAACCTCCTGCTTTTGACCCCACTGGAAGGAGAAAACACATATCTCCCCTGGGGTGTAATGCTGGTGGAGAACTGCCCTTTCAAGGAAAAAAGAGAGAATGCCAAGCTGTCCATGGCCTTTGCTAGGGGCTTTGAATCAAAACTGAATCACTATTTGCTCTGTATTGTATCACGCTGAGCCCATGCCTCAGGGATTCCCTAGTGGTTTGAAACCAGGAAGGCTTTTTTCCTGCCTTTGATGAATAACTTTCGTGTCGGTGGAAGCATTAGCTGGGGGAGTGGTGCTCTCTGAAATACCACGGCTCAGCTGCAGCTAGGGACAAGCCACAGCTCCTCAGCCTTAAGCACCCCAGTGACTCCTAATTCCTGGTTATCATGCCTTGGGCATCCAGGGCCAGGAAGGAAATGGCCGGAACTGAGCAACTGGGAAACTCCCCAGGTCAGGATGTTGGGGATGAGGGTCAGGATCAGGCCTGGTGAGGGGAACCAGTGTCAACAAGGCCCCAGGATGTCCAGGCAGAGCCATGGTAAGGCCTGTTAGGGTAAATCTCAGGCATGTGTTACTGGTGATCTGCCAGGGTTGCCTTATCTTGGGGTTCCCACCGGGGGTCACCCCTGCAGCTGTTCTTCTTACAATGGCTTCTTAAAGACCCCGGCATCATTAAGAATTGCCAGGAGTCACAGTGTGTGAGTGTCTTTCTGCATGTTCCTCCTGGCCTTCCTGCCTGCCTTCTCACTCAGAAACACCCTGCCAGCTAGTTCAGAGCCTGTTGGCCAGTGCCAACCACCACTCTCAGGGGCAGGAGTTTTGAAAAAAACCTACATTCTGCCAAATCTGAGAGAAGATGCAGTTTCTCAGGGTGAACAGTCCAGTGGGTGTAGGGATGCTGTGACAACAGGATAACCTTCTTAGGACACTAGAAAGTCCACAAGGAAGGGGCCTCTTATAAACAAGCCCATCACAGGAAGATCTCCAGTTAGAGCTTGCCTGTCACAAGAGTTGAAGGCACAGCTCTGTAGGAAACGAGGCTTCATGAGCTCCAGGGCTAACACAGAGGACTTGCTACTCTAACTTGCTCTTCAGAACCCCCAGTGAAGGAGATGCCACAAAATGGGCTGTATTTACACCCTTACCCCTCTATAACCGTACATATTATCTCTTCAGATCTCCATCACTTGCTGGCCAGAAAGCAGCAAGAAGAACTTCATAGAGGAGTGGGGAGGTGTGATAAGAGTAAAACTGATGCTAGTCCTCAGGGATCCTAAAGTACGCTGCACCTGTGAAAGGATTAAATATCACATCTGTTTTAGAAAGTTTGATTTGCCAAGCACTCTGCAGAAAGCCTGCAGTAGCTCGTCCCTTTTGCTATGTGACCACATAACATGCCGTCTTGGAAGAGCAAAGGTGGCTTCACAGCACCTGGTTCCCTTACATCCTACAAGGAATACAGAGTCTCTGCTTTTTCTAGCCTTGTGACAGGCAGACAAGACAGTCAGACAGACACTTCGCTCATGTCATCTTCTCCTTTTTCTGGCTCATACTGGGCTTGCTCTGTACTTTCCAGTTGTGCTGGGGCTGTTGGCCTCCTGCCTTCAGTCAGCTGCCGCTGAGTCACCCTGGCCACCCAGCAGGACTTTCTGAGAACGCCCACAAAAGCCAACAGTGACAGCGGGTCAGAGCTCTTCCCCGTGCACCTTTCCTCCCCCCCACTCACAAACTTTCACTGAGCCCAAGCTCGCTGGCTCTCCACAACAGCTGCTGCCAGCCCCCACCACAGCAAAGGCAAAAAAAAGCAACTGGGTTAACAATTTCCAAGAATAACAGAGCAGCACTTTTCTTTTTCACACAACATTTTCATGAATGAATTATTCATTCAATTGTGGTAATTCCTGCATTCACTAAAAAAAACCCCACCCAAAACACAACAAACCCAACAAAAAAACAACTAACACAAACACAGTGACTTCTCTTGGCTGCTTAAGCCCTGGGGATCTGCAGGGAGGGGACAGACCCCACACCAAGCTTCTGAGACATGAGGAAGGGAGAAGTGTGATGAAGTGGCACTGTGCAGCACAGTGACTGCCCCACCAGCAGCATGGGTGCCCTAGTCTCAGAGCTGAACTTGCACACAACTTATTTTATGTTGGGAAGTTAAATACCCCAAGTAACAGCAATTATTTTAATGCTGTGGTATAATACTGATTTTGTATTCTGGAGAGACTAAAACTGTCACAATTGGCCAGTGTTCTATGCCTTGCCTCTGTATCAGCAGTTCATTCACCAGGGCACCCCACTGGGTAGATCTTGCTGGGCAAAGCTGGGTTTCTGTTCCTACCTCTGAGCCTACAAAGTATCCCATGAGACTTGGGCACTCCTGCTTGATTGAGCTGTGCTTTAGCGTTAGAAGGTCCTCAGGCAGTGGGTGTACCATCTCCTCTGCACAGCACCCATGTCCTCTGAGTTCATCTTAAAATACCAGATGCCAAGCCAACATTTGTACAAGCCCACTGCCTGACCACAGTTAGGGAAACCATTGCTGCTAGACTGGAGAGAAACCCTTCACCCAGTTCTGAAACTTTTCATGACACTCAGAGTGTGGGATACCTAGACATGAGGTCTTGGGGTATCAGGCTGCAAGGGACACAAAGAGGTTTCTACTGCAACCTCCTGCTGAAAGTAGGCACAGCTGTAAGCTCAGATCAGTTCGCTTAGGGCTCTGTCCAATCAGTCTGGAGAACCTCCAAGGACAGAGGCTGGACAACCTCACTGGGTGACCTAGTCCAGTGCTCGACTGTCCTCATGGGAAAGTGTCTCCTTATATGCCTGAGCAACTTGTTTCAGCTTCAGTCACTTCTCTCTTGTCCTTGTAACGTGTAGTGCTGTGAAGATCCTGGAGAAGACTCTGGGGAGACCTTAGACCACTTTCCAGTACCTGAAGGAGCTACAGAAAAGCTGGGGAGGGACTTTTTACAAGGGCATGTAGTGATAGGATGAGGGGGAGTGGCTTTAAACTGGAAGAGGGGAGATTTAGATAAGACAGTAGGAAGAGATTCTTCACTGTGAGGGTGGCGAGACACTGGCACCCAGGGGTTTCCCAGGGAAGTTGTGGCTGCCCCCTCCCTGCAAGCATTCAAGGCCAGGTTGGACGGAGCTTTGAGCAGCCTGGTCTAGTGGAAGTTGTCCCTGCCTATGACAGGGGGGTTGGAACTAGATGATCTTTAAGGTCCCTCCCAATCCAAGATATTCTGTGATTCTGTGATTCCTGATTTTAATACCTCATGTGCTTTATGTTTGCAGGGAAGCTTAGCAAATTTGAAGTACTTGCAACAAGACTGCCTTAAGCGGGCAATAAGAAAAAAGAGTTCTTGCAGAAGGTTAAATATATTTTGCATTCTTTTGTCTCCACTGACAAAACAGCACTACTTCTGAATTACAGACAGCAGAATACTTCAGCCAGCATAATCCTCAGCTTATATGATGAAGTATCTGTTTTGAGGAATGCTACAGGACTTTATTACTGAAATGGGGATCTGAAAACAACAGACCAGTAACACAGGGAGAAGCATTGTCTACCCTGGTTTCCTCTGAATAACACCTGAAATACCCTCCCTAACTAATACCTCAAAAATAAAAGGGTCAACAGGCATAATCTTTGATTCTGGTCTCTGTAATTCTCAGAGAAGTTCCTTACTAGCCCATTGTTATTATTTTGGTCTGACACAAGGAAACTGTGCTCAGGACTACTGAATGCTCTCAGAACTTCAGTGTGAGCTGGACCTTTCCTGCCAACCAAGACATGCAATACAGCAACATCACCAGCAACGCAAATGGGAGGAAAAGCCTTGCAGTAGGAACAGTTGATTTTACTCTCAGTGTTTACCAGACAGAAGAACTATCTTATTTAGCCATGCTACTGCCCCTTACTGGTAACCTATCTACTGCAGAGGTCTGAGTTTATTTTTGTGATGTGCCTATGACCTGACAGGATTCTAACCACCTGAAGGTTTAATGATGTTGGAGGGGAAACACCACCCATTGCGTCTCACATGCTACCAGCAACTACCTGACACTTGCTCCCTCTCCTTCCCACGCACACCTACCTCTCCCACACTGTGGCCACCAAAAGGGCTGCAGCAGAGGGGACCTTCCTTCCCCGCAGCCGCCCCGTGCTGTGATCACAGGCAAGCATTATTCATGGGCACAGAAGGGCTGATGAAACAAATCGAGAGCCAGAGGGTGAAGACTAAGAAGGTACAGGTTGTACCTAAAGCCGAGGACGCTGAGCACAGCCGCATCAAACAGGAAGCTGAAGGACGTCAGCAGAGACGCACGCCTGTAAAAACAACGTGTGTGAGAGCAGCCTCTGGCCTCTGCCACAGCGAGCTCTCTGGCATAGCTGGTAGTCACCCCGGTCACATCTAGGTTTGCCAGGTCAAAAAGGAGATTACACACACGCACACACACACAAAAAATAATATATATAAAAAAAAAAATAAGAGAAATAGAAAATCCTCCTTCCTCTTAAGAGGTGATTATCTGTACCAGCAGGGGTACATGCCCTTAAAGGTAAAACACATGTCAGTGACTGCTAGAGGCAGAGCTGAGCAGGGAACAGTTGTACTTCAGCAACTACGGAGCTTTTGTCATAACAGTAGAAAATGTAGGAAGTCTGGGTAAAGTAAAACCAAGCTGTGACATTCAGGATGTATAGTGCTTGTCTCGAACAACCCCAGAGATAAGTGATGTACTTAGGCACTCAGGATTATCTGTTGTTTGTCATGAGAAATGTAAGAGTTTAACAAGATTTGCTGATGGACTACAGAGATTGTCTCAGCAACCCACCCAACCGTTTTACTCCCTCCTCCCAGCGATGAGTACCTGAGAACTGAGGAGTTTAGTGTGGGACCTGCTGAGACTGGAGACAAAGGAGTTCTGCAGCTGGCCCTGGGAGCAGAATATCCAGTGATAACCAGGCCTTGAGATTTCATGAAAACTACCGACTTAGCAGGAAAAGATAAGAGTGCCAGTCTCACGCCGCCTCCTAGGACCGAACCTGCACTGCAAGAAACTAATCCTGTGGTGCCAGTTGTCTCAACCTCCTGTTTTGCAATGGCTGATCTCATTAATTAGCCATACAAAGACTATCTGCAGGACATAGCCCCAGCACCATACCCTCCCCCCATCTCGGGGGAGCATGGAAAAGATAGAAGGGTTTTCTCACCTGTACAGGGAGAAGAGTGGGGGTGTAGTGGCCAAGAACTGTATAAAAATCTGGGACACTGTGGGTGCAGGGAGGCACTTCACTGACGATGTTGCTGGACCATGGTGGTAACCATTCTCTCACTTGCTGTCCTCTGTATCTCTGCTTTCCCTTTTATTTTCTGTCTCTGTTTTCCTCCCTGTCCTTTGTTGTGTTACTCCAGTAAAGTTTGTTGTGCACGTGACATCTGTCCTCATTTGTGTCTTAATGTCACCATTTGGGATCACCTTAAACCTTTTCTCAGGTCCTGCCGGACAACAAAGGGTGCAGCTGCTGAGTGGTTTATCCCAGGAGAGGGAAGGCAGAATCCAGCCTCCCCCTGCACTGAGGAGGGTTAGAAAGCAAGGGGGTTCTGCCCCATCTCTCATAAGACCGCACACCAGCCCCAGTGCCTCCTTGTGCACCCGATATTGTGTTATCTTTGTTTTGTCCTGGCAAGATCGTAAAACATTTGCCACGTATCTGAATACCAGATCGTGACACAAGCAAACCAACAGACATTCAAGAACTGCTGAGGAAAACTTAGTCATAGTGTGTCCAGCTAGAATCAGTAGCCACTTCTGCAACAGAGGTGATGACCTCCGGTTGTGGAAATGATCCACTTCTATCTGCCTGGTGTCACTGGTTTTATGGTAAAAAGTTAGCAGGATTGTCTGGTAGAAAATATCTTCAGTTCAGCTATTACAAAATATTAATTTTGAACTGCATTGGTTGTTATTGGGAAATTAAAAGAAATAGTGGCTTTCCCTGGTCATACAGCTAAAAATCACTTTCAGTAAAGTGGCAGCTGATTCTTGTGAAATTGCCACATACTTGATACACAAGAACTAGATGCATTAAGGAGTATTGGTAAATGTGCAGTATAAATGATTCAAGTGGTTTCCCTTTGTGTTATTTTTTTCCTGCATTACACAATTACAAGAGTTTGGCTAATGCTAAATTCTTGATAAATTACACAGAGGTACAGGAATGAATTAACAGAAAAGCGGATACATACGCATATATTTGCAGTTGGTGTTTGAGGACAGAATTTTGCTGGGTGCAGAGAAGGCTAGGTTGCCACCTTTGAAAAAGAAAATTAAAAAGGGAATTGTTATGCAGGCAGTGGCTGCTGAGTATGAGTCTCAGCACCAAAAACTAATGGCACATCTACACTGAAACAAGCTGAGCCAGCCTAGTGGCATATTTAGCAGAATAGGACAGAGTGGGGAAAGTGAGGACCTGTGCCATGAATTTATATCCAGGCAGATAATAAACTAATTTTCGATTTGTAATCTAAACCCACTCTCTGGTACTAAAACAATGTGGCTGTGCTACTGACTTCAGTTGAGCTGTTCTGATTTATTGAGGATCCAGCTCTTTGCTTAGCTACCTGGTTGATAAAACTGAAATAAAAGATAAGCCTATAGGACAAGAAGGGGTATAGGACCTGACTTGAAGTTCTCTGAAAGCTTTCCAAAGACACATGAACCTCATTTGTGGTTGTTTCTATGGCAAGCTGAGCCCTAAAAAGTTTTGTTGGCACGACCACGGCAGGAATGTGACTTCCCGGGTTGCCTTGTGCCACTCCCTGCCTCACTGTGCTGCCTCAGCCTTGCTCCAAACCACTGACATCCGTTAGGAATTACTTGTCTGGCATGCAATCAAAACAAGAAATACGCTACATTTTTGCAGTGCTTGTCACCTACGGCAGGGCAAGTGGATGCTCAGGGATGGGTGGGTGTGGACAAGGTCACTGAATGGGACTGTGCCACCGCAGAGTGACTCAGTCACCCAGTACACTCTAACCCACCTCCATCACCACAGCCCCCAGCTCCACTGCAGGCACACAAGACGTCCAAGTGAAGCTGTGCCCGGGCTCACACATCTCAGACCAGCACCAGTAACACCAGTGTCTTGGTGTTCCTGGTGTGGTGCTGCCACTGGTCCTCGCTACAGGTCAGGGGCACTTGTGACATCCAGCCTGCAGTGGTGGGTTCTCTAGGTTGGCTTTTCATTACAAAGACAGAAAGCAAAGTCTGAAACTAGGCATTTGCCCTAAAAATACCTAATTCCTCTCCTTTAATGGGAAAAAGGAAACTTCTCCCCTGCAAAATGGAAGTGAATATTGATACACATACTGCTTGGCTCCAACTGCAGAGTGCACAAGTTAGGGAGCTGTAAGGTAAATGTGAGGAGACACCTGCAGTCAGTAAAGCTAAAGAGACACTGTACCAGACCATCAAGAGGGAGTGTGAAGCCATTATCATTGCAGGTGTTTAAAACAGGTAATAGGGGCATATGTTGGGATGAGCTGAGGTGTGTGGGGTCCTGCTTCAGGGCAGGGATAGAACAGATCACCTCTGAGTGCCAGGCTTCTTACCTTGTCTCTTATGACTCAATAAAAACTCATCTCATCCTTATACTGCAAAAAGCAATGTAGCCTCCACTGATGCTAAAAAGTGTTAAAACCTCCATTTTAAGTATCATGAGAAAGATGGTAACTGTGCAGCAACACAGTTTCTCTAACATCAGGCAGGGCTAAAGGATCAGCAATCACTCAGAGAAAACAATGCTGCCTCCTGAAGCATTGCTTCCACTGCTGCCCTGTTACCTTCTGCAGCACCAAGGAATTTTCCTTCAACATCTCTCACCCTCCAGCAGGGCCTGGAGTACTTTATCTGCTGATGTGTGGCCATCTGATGACCTATGGCTGTGGACAGTCAATTTGACTAGGGTTGTTTCTCAGGAACAAGCGCTGTGCTTATCTGTTTGGAAATGAAATTCTCCAGTGTGCCAAAAAGCACTTTCAGTTCTCTAGAATGGTCACTTCTCTCAGACATCAGCCACATGGATAGAAGTGGTTGCTTCCTCAAAAAGCAAGATGCCTTCAAAGTGAGGATATCTAAGCAACTCAGACCATCTCTCTCCTTATCTGACAAGGATTAGAGCTGTCACATAGCACAGAAGCACACCACAGGCCAGCATTATGTTCTCCCCTCTTGCAGTTCTTCTCCCCTGTGCATGGCTTTCATTCACATTGCTCAACAGACTTAAAGGAGAGCAGCATCCTTATTCATATGTGATGGGTGAATAAACTGAGGGACAGAGATACCATAGCAGAAGTAAGAATACAAAGCAGGTCTTGTACACCAAAAGCTGGATAGTAGGCAGACAGTCCTCATGAAGATGCATGGCCATATTCCCACAACAAAACACTGTCCCTTTGGTCAGTGAAGGGGTTGCTGAGGACACTGGGCCCAGAGCTCAAGGAACAGACTGCACTTCTTGCTCTGAAGCATTAGGTGAGGCAGCAACACCTCCTAGGACTTTGTGCCTGCTTTGCGCAGGCAGATACCTCAGCTGCAGGCAGCTCACTCAAATGCAAAAGGCATCTTTGGTAGTATAAGCTACTGCCTGCTTTTCTGACAGGAGGGGGCTGGGAGGTGAAGGCAGGGGCATGCCTCTGCTGTCCTGATACTCAGCTGTGCTGTCCCCTCCTTAGAACCATTAGATGCTGGACTATACAAAAGCAGACCCACAGGTTGGTCTGTTTGACCACCACTGGGCCAGGCACATGAGGATCTTCAGCCCTGGGATGTATGTGCCAGACCATGAAGTTTTAAGGCAACCTCACACACACACCAAGACACTTGTCCCTGTGCAGACTGTCCCACAAAGTCCAATGGAAACCAACACAACTGTTTTCTGTGCCTCTCGGCAAGAGAGAGGCAGAGGTCCAGGGAAGAAAGTTTATGGCAGCTGCAAGGGCTCTTAATTAATCTGAACTGCTTTACATCCATAAGACTCCTTTGCTCCCTGAGGGCTGGAGAGGACAACATGTAAACAACGGCCCATCTCTCACTTATCACTCTTTCTGCTTTACCCTCTAATGGCATCTTGCCACTGACTAAGGCCTCAGTCCCTGCACATGTGCTTATCTTCAGCACCACCAAGGTCACAAAGAAAGTATGCATACAGGCTGCAAGTCCAAGGCACAACAGTCTGAATATAGAAATAATATCCTTGATGTTTGTGAGAAGAGCAGATAAAAAGCATCCTGGATCTTTGACAGGACTCTAAGATAATTTCTAATAATGGCAATTGTATATGTAGATATTCTAAATAGCCACTCAAACACTAATTTTCTGGCTATAACTTTAGAAAATGCCTTCATTTGAGAAGCTGTCATGTTCCTCTAGGGGGACTGCATTACTTTGCCTTTCAATGCTCTGGTTTTGCTTCAAAGCTCTTCTAATGCTTTTCTTAGAAGAGATGTTATCCTCAGCCATAACCAGATCTGATGGAAACTGGGAACAACAACCTGGGACACCTGAAAGACTCCTCACCTTTAGACTTCTGTGTGGTGCTGCATGTGGTTTTCTGTACCATGCATTTATAACCACTGAGAAACCACAGGGACTGAGGGGCACAATTTCCAATTGGTTTTCCCTGGGACATTCTTCCAAAAGTTTAACTTGTGTGCAACTGAAATTTGCATAAGAAAGTTTGAACAGCTTTAAAGGCTTTTCCTCCCCACTCGCTAAGCGGAGAGCTAGTGGCTTCCTGTTAAGGAAACATTTAGTCTGCCCTTGTCTTTGTTAGTCAAGTCTGGCATTCCCCTCTGAAAAAAAAAAAAGAAAAGAAAAAAAAAAAAAAGAAGAAATAAGTTATTACTTAAAAGAAAGCAGTCAAGCAATGCTAAATTAGCCTATACCTATAAAAAGGTTGACAAGCGTGGGCGCATCCTCCCATATCTGGCACACAAAGTGGGCTGAGATTACTGACCACTACACTCACCACTTCCACGAGCCATCCATTTCTAAGAACACTGTGGCTTTTTATTCCCACAGGGACTTTTCATTCCCACATGCATGTATCTTTAGCACATAGTTGTACTCCAGACCAGTGTAGCAAAGATGGGCCTTTCCACTGAACATGTAGCAGAAGACAGACACGCAGTGAACCAGTGACTTCAATCTGAACCCTTTTTGGGTGATACTGATCATGTAACTAAGGTGACGAAAATGGGTTGGATGTTAACAGCTGTCCCTAAGCAACCACTGGGGCACTGACAGGTATGAAAAGAACAATGAAGTTAAGAGAGATGCATTAGCAGATTAATTATTTGTGGAGAAAGATGTAAAAACTTTATCATGCCAAAATGCCGTGGAAATCCAGGGAGACAACAGGAAAGGATGAAAATGGTTTGACCTTTCTTCTTAGATCAGCATTTCATACTTAACTCTTTTAATTCTGTAAACACGCACCTGCCAGCAGAAAAGTACTATGGCCTAAAGTCACAATGGCAGCAACTTTGTAACCTGGTGCACGTTACCATCATGCAGCATCAGCAACCTGAGTTACTGTGCAACTTTTCAAGCCTCTTCAGCAGCATCTAGCAGCAGCAGACTCCCTCCCACTGATAAAATAATGTCAGGAGGATCATGCATGTTGTCCCTTCAGCCATGGCAGCCTTATACTGCTGGCCAGAGGCAACCCTCACAAGGTGAAACTACCCTCTGTCATGACTGCTCGGCAGGGAAATGCCAAAGCTTTTTTTGCAGCAGCATTAAACACTTGTGTTTGAAAATCATGGAGCTCAGTGCTTCAACAACCCAGGAGTAATACTTGCTAATGTGCACCCAGAAGCATACTCCAGCCTTTGTGGGGAAACCCCTCAGAAGTGACTTGTCACCTCCCTGGCCTTTGTTTGGCAGTGTCTTTTTGAGAAACTCAAAAGACCAGAATCTTCTATAGTGCAGCATGAGTGTCTTTCCTTGAGTTTATTTTGAGTGGCTGGTAGACAAAAAATTAGACACCCCAAAAAACCAGTAATCTTTGAAGAACCTAATGGCAAAGATTATTTAAAAAAAAATAATTACTAGTTACATTATATTAAAAAGGCTGCTTCTATATACCTTCCTAAGGAGAATATTGCTGGTTTTGTGCATACCTCATCCACTCAAAACACAGCTGTACAAAGATGTTTGTTACCCGACTTGGCCGTTTTTGGTTTTCTTGAAAGTGAGCACAGCTTTATGACAGATAACTGCTTTGTGGATAGAGGCCCTACACAGAAGAACTACACCCCCTCCTTTTGTGAGTGGGTTAACAGGATGATGTTTCACTCTACTTGAGTTGAAGATCCTGTGTATGTTGGTGAACAGACTTTCTATCCAATGTCTACAAACACAAGTCTCTTCCACCTGAGCTAATCCAATTTTAGGATGTGTTTGAAGTATCCACACCTAGGCAGCCTTACTTACTAGAGTCAGTTCCTGAGACAACCTCAGATTTTTGGCAAGTAACTTTGTAAATGAGTGGCCTGATTTTTTACTGGAATAGCACAATTCTTGCTTCAGACACAGTTTATCAGGGAAGAGCTAACTTCTATCAATATAATCTTTGTTGTTTGCTGCAGTACAGAAGCATAGAGCACCTTCACAGCAGTGTAAATATGTCTCCTCTGGAAGCAGATGGCTACTTGCCCTATATTACCTGCATATGAAGATGGAATGGTTCAAAAATACCTATGTGATTTTGGAGCTTATGCCAGATGTTTTACATGAATACTTAGGACTTCAGTATCCTACTTATTTTATTTTTTTTAAATTAGTATAAACATGTAATAAGAGACATGACTTTCTGCCAACACAGTTGTACTGGTAACAGTTCTAAGACATAGCTGTAGTCAATACTTTTTATTAATTACTAGCTGTAGAATTGGAGCAAGTTGCATTGGTATGAAACACTATTTTGTATATATTCGTTTATGGATATCTTTGGTTTTATTTATGTATTAATACAAACACACTTCCCAATGAATATAAATAGTATTGTAGTGTGAGACAATGTACTTGTTTGTGAGCTCCCACATCCAGCAAGGCAAGTATGGAGAGTGGTATTTGTGTGATTATCAGAAACCAAGGTACATCCAGACAAAGAAACCTGTCAGGGTGGAATATATTGGCTGAGTTTGCCTCTTTACCATGCTCACAGACTCCCAGAGTCACTGAGGTGGGAAGGTGCTTCTGGACATCATCTGGTGGAGGTCACCCAGTTCAGAGGAAGCTCAACTTGAGCAGGGTGCTCAGCACTGTGTCCAATTGGGTTTTGAATACCTCCAGGGGTGGATACTCTGCAGCATCTCTGGGCAACAACTCCCAGTGTTTGACCACCCTCACAATAAAAAAGGTTTTGTTATGTTTAAGTGGAGTTTTATGTGTTTCAGTTTGTGCCCATTGCCTCTCATCCTGTCACTGAGCACCAGTGAGCAGAGGCTGGCTCCCTCTTCTTTACTTCCTCCCATGTGGGTATTTGTACATCATTGATTAAATCCCCTTGAGCCTTCTCTTCTCCAGGTGAAGCAGATACAGCTCTTCCAGCCTCTCCTAATATGAAGAATGCTCCAGTGCCTTCATCATCTTTGTGGCCCTTCAGTGGTCTCACCATAGCAAGTTAATGTTTCACTAGCACTGTGGAGCTCAGCACTCCAGGTGTGTGTCTCCAGGGCTAAGCAGAGGGGAAGGATCCCCACCCTCTACCTGCTGGTGACAGCCCTTCTGATGCAGCCTAGGATGCTGTTGGCTGGCTTTGCCATGAGGACACATTGCCAGCTCATGTTAGCAATAATCCACACTTTTCAGCCCTGATGAGACAAAGGTCACCTTTGAAGGTGGGACCTGCACTTTCAAATCATTTAGCTATTTCTGAAAATATCTTCCAGCCCTTTTACCCTAAAGAAGGTGTAGTGCAGTTGGGTTTGTGACCTGTTTATCTAAGCAGTGGGAGGTTTATGTGTTCTTCAACAAAGTGATCACCTACAGCCTCAGAGATTCATAGGCTGAAAGAGGCAATCAGATAGGTTGCTGATCTCAGCGTAACATGTCTTCTAGTCACCCCCGCACTGAATGTAGCTGCATTCAGTGGTGTTATATTGATGCTTATCATCCAGAAAACTGTCCTGTTTTGATTTGACATTCAAGAGATCTCGATTCCATCTTCTATTTGTTCCAATAACAATTAACCATAGTTTAGCTATGAGAGTCTAAATTCTCATTTGAAATTGTCTAGCTTTGACCTCTAGCCACTGGGATTTGTTTGCCTTTTTCTACAATTAGTACTTAATCCTGTTTCCTTTAGAAAATGCCTATCAAAAACTAAGCTAATGTTCTTTCAGCCCAAAGTTCTGTGGCCTTTAAATCTCCCAGTGAAAGATGTTTTCTCCAGCCTACAAATATGCCTCTTCATTTTTGAAAACTGAATCTTCTCTTCTGGGCCACTCACTTCAAGGATACTGAGGTGCTGGAGCAGGTCCAGAGGACAGCAACGAGGCTGGTGAAGGGACCAGAGGGAGAGTCTTATGAGAAGAGGCTGAAGGAGCTAGGGCTGTTTAGCCTGGAGAAGAGGAGACTCACAGGAGACCTTATCCCTCTCTTCAACTACCTGAAGGGAGGTTGTAATCAGGTGGGAGTTGGGCTCTTCTCCCAGGCAACTAGCAACAAGATAAGAGGGCATGGCCTGAAGCTGCTCCAGGGGAGGTTTAGGTTGGATATTAGGAAGCATTTCTTCATGGAGAGGGTGATTAGACATTGGAATGGACGTCCCAGGGAAGTGGTGGAGGCATCATCCCTGGATGTGTTCAAGAAAAGGCTGGATGTGGCACTTAGTGCCATGGTCTAGCTGATGTGGTGGTGTTGGTCATAGGCTGGACTTGATGATCTTAAAGGTCTTCTCCAGCCTTGGTGATTCAGTGATTCTGTGATTTCAAACTGGAAGGAGGGCTTGTGCACCCCATTTTTGTCTATTTTTTCCAACTATATCAGCTGTTCAGGTAAGATATGAACTCTACCTACACTGAACTGCCTCTCCCTTTGTTTTTTCTCTGTTGTTCAAAAAATAGAGTAGAAACTTTAGGGCGTATGTTTGTGTGTTTGCATGCATCAGGCCACTATGAAAAATAGATATGTTATTCCAGATAATAATCCAGATGTTCAAATGGATTGGATTAAAGACAACACCATAAAGAATTAAAATCAGCAACCCCATGCTGAATCCTTGTCCAAAAAAAATATCTTATTGCAGGAGAAGAGATATGCCAAAAAGATTGTCTTTCAGAAGTAACGTAGTAGAGACACTCCCTAAGAATCTGTCTGCCATAAAACCTCATTAATAGGGTCCTTAATAGCTTGAGATGAATCATAGAACTTAAGACCTCCTTGAACTGTGTTACTGTTTCTAAGTTCTCTTCCAGATGTCAACATAACTCTCAGGAACTGCTTGTGCCCATTGCCTCCTCCATGCCACAGGTCCTAATCCTGACTGACAGTGTTTGTTGCAAGCAAATCCTAATACACCACAACAGCAAATACAGCAGAGAGTCAGCTGTCTAAATGAGATACATGCTGATATTGTGGTGAAGAAAAATGGTATGTTGAGACCTGCAGCATTTTCTGCTCACAGCTAGTATTAAACATTTTCCAGTAGTTGATGTCAGACCCACAATTTCAAGCTGCAGCAGAAGAAAAGATAAGAATTGGCACAAATCCTTTTGTTTAATGACTGCTTTTCTTGGATTTGCCTTGGAAAGGCTGGAGATGCATTTATATTATGCTTTTACTTATTACTTCCACAGTGTAATTAAAGAAAGCTTCAGTACTAGTTTGAAGTCACATTGTTAAAGTAAGTAAGAAAGTTTAAAAGAAAGTAAAAAGGAGACAAAACATTGCTTTTCCTGCTATGAATACAGAGTATATGAAAAAGAAATCTCATGTCTGAGCCCAAGGGAAGACACTAGACACTGAAGACAGCCACCAGGAAAATTGTGTGTACTGAGTTTTAAAATGTTACTGATAAATATCCCAAATGGTGGCAGACTCATTGCACTGAATCCACAGACTGTAACAACATTTGGAATAAATTTATCTCCAATCTTATTTTCATGATGGAGAAGAAAAAAAAGTTGTGGGACACAAGAGGTAAATTTTTCACCATGAGGACAGTTAAAAATTGGAATAGTCTCCCAGGGGAAGTGGTAGATTCCCCTGCACTGGACAGTTTTAAGTCTCAGCTTGACAGGGTGCTGAGCTATCTCATATAAACTATAGTATTACCTAGAATGGTTGGACCAGATGATCCTTGAGGTCCCTTCCAACCTGGCATTCTATGATTCTATGATTCTTTTTTGCTCAGAAATTAAATGTTTCTGTACCCAAACAGTGACTAGTGTAAGGACCTATAATTAGTTTGGGGGTTTTATTTTTTTCTCCACTGACTTTTTTATAATTAGCAACCTGCACTTTAGAGAGTTTCTTTTTTCTCTGCCTACTCCCAACTGGCCTTACAGATTCCTGTGACTCACAGAAATTTTTAAAAACAAACCACCAAATGTGTGACATTAGAAGTATCAGTTATGGTTTCATTGTCAGTTATTTGAGGGGATTCCACAGACTCTCAGTGCAATGGAAAGGAGTATCCCTTTGCTCATGAAGGTACAGGTAAAAATCAACTCAAGGAAACTGCCTTTAATTCCAAAGCCAGACCCCACATCCGTGTCCCTGACTTTGAGCTGTTGATACCAGAAGGTATTTTGATTCTATCAAATCACATTCATCCAGACCCCAGAGATTTTTGTGAAATCAAGATTCATTAAGATTTCCTTCAGTGTCAGGCCTGGATTTCTCTAACATACTCCGTGTTCCCAAATAATTCTTCATCCCCTTGTTACGTTAAATAGTGAGACAACTAGTAGACTTCCAGACCTGCCCCTAGTTATGTTAAATGACAAGATAAGCACTGGACTCCAAGGTAAACTGCAGATCTATGCTTGTTTACACATTGTTTCTAACCCCATGTGACTGGAAAAAAAATGCATGTTTTGTTTGATCTTTAGGAGAATGAGCAAGATGCAGGGATCTGGGGGTTTCGTTCCCAACTTTTCAATGCTCATTTCAAATCTTGATAGTTCTGTAGAATGGTTGCAATACTTGGCCATTTTCCTAAAATCCTGCTACTATGAATGTCAATATATGAATTAAGATTAATGCATTAATAACACTATTATTGACCAACACAGTATACCACACTATGGCAAGGTAAGCCTGACTCATCTTGCATTATAGACAGAGAGAAATGTCCATTTCACCAAAAAGAGCTTGCTAACACAAGTTTACACTGCACACAAAAACGTTCCTCAGACTAACCACTCAGGGTAGGAAATCCCAGAATGTAAGTTACCTTTGCAACTCTATTTTAGCTGCTCTGTGCTTCAGAAGAGAGTCCTTTCATGATCTCACAATAACTTTTTCCACTCCACTACCATCTCTTTGCATACACAGGCTGCAAAGCTAGTCATGTGGTGAGCAGCTATCTGGGCTTTTGTGTTGCTCAGCCCCGAGCCTCACACTTTACATACTACTCAAAAATATCTCTGAAAATAAAATTACTCAGAGACTCTTGCTCTTGCCTCACCGCTAAAGCATTTGAGTATCTTTGAAATGTTAGCTAATCTTTGTTCATAAACCCTGCAACATGAGGGGGTGGGAGAATCCATATTTTACACATAGGGAACTGAAGCACAAAGTGATTAAGGTCAAAAGTTTCCATTACTTCTGTGTACTCACAAGGACCTGATTTCTCCGTTTACTTAATTCTCTACTTTCTGTCCCCAAAGCAGAGCATGCATTACCTCAGCTCCAGCTGTGAGAACTCAGAACTCCTTCATGTCAGACCCAAAATCTCCACCCACACATGCGTAATATGAGGAGCACCCAGACGGTCACCACCTCTGATTTCAAAAATCCACCCGGCACTGCACAGAAATTTTGTGGCAAAGAAGAGGACAAAGTACAGTTTCCCAGGCTGACATGTGACCACCTTCATGAGAGGGCTGTCCTTGCTCTCTGTGCAGTCCCTTCCTTCAGCCTGCAGCTTCAGAACAAGATGGTAAGTAAGGTAGAGGTCCTGAATGCACGGGGAAAGTCCTGTTCACTCTGCCTCACATCCCTGACTGCCACAGGACAAATGTCTCATGCTGTGAAGGAGACAGGCATTCTCACATGTCGCATTCAGTGACTTTAATATTAATTGATTTCAGGGAGAGTGGCAGGAAGCGTGGGAGAAAGATAATGGATAGATTATCAAGTAGACTAAATGATGATATGATAGAAATGGCAAAACTCAAGGGGCTTGAACACCAATCCAGGCTCAAGTACAGGTTGTGTAGAGAGGCACACGTCTCTGCCCACTGCCTCACATTTTCTCCTCACTCCTCTCTATTCAGATTCCACCTGTTTCTTTCTTTTCCCTCTGATTTTGTTCTCTTCAACTTTCAGTCTCCATTCCTCAAGCTTGTCCACCAAGCCCCCATCACCTTGTTTTACCAAGTTCCAATTATTTTTTGTAACCCTCCAGGCTCATTCCCCATCTCTTCAAAATTCACATTATTGGCCATTTTCCTGATAGCTTTCACCTTCTATGTTCTCAGGTTTATGACTCCTTGATGTAGCCTTTTCCATGGGCTCCAACTATCCCTGTCCCACTCAGTTCCTTCCTTTACTTGATCTTTTTTCTCCAGTAATTTCCTTTTCTCATCCCTTATTTTATTTCCTAGTAGGAGTTGGCACTTTTCCAATTACTGATTTCCCCAGTTCCAGTTGATTTCTAATCTGTTACCACTGATGAGTGAACTGCTTGATTGAATCACTTCCTGTATGCAGCTCCTCAGCTCCTGGTTTCCCATCTCCCACAGAAACTGCTCTGTGTGCCCCATTTCCCCAGCTCTGAAATTCAGTCTTCTTCAACTTTAGATACCAGCACTCATCTCAGCTGCCATTCAAAGAATACCAGGCTCTTCCTGAGTTACAGATACCATTCCTGCTGGCAAGACAAAGGCTACTAAAAGCATGAGATAGGAAGAAGCTCCCTTGTTTCACTTCCATTGCCTCTCACCTTGATTTGGACTAGTGAGGGCCAGGAATTGCAGGAGATTCAGCCTTCCCTACAGGTGTGGGCTGCAGCAAACCTTCTTTGGATCACCCTGCACAGTTGTACTTTGTGGGCAACACTGGATCTGTGAGAGGATGGTGTATGCTGCATCACATGGTGTGGAGCACAGAGTTGCAGGATGTAAACTTACTCCAGCTCTGGAGAAAGCTAATTTGGTTTAGTGGAAAAACTGAAATATCAGTGGTTTGCTCTGGAGGAAAATGCAGTTTTTTCTGTTCCTTGCATTAACCTGAAAAATTATATTCACCTGCATTTTTACTCATTAGAAATCCTTTAATTTCCAATTGCAGCACTGAAAACATAAAAGAGCACAAACTAAAGAACAAGGAGGCAGTGCTGTAACTTCCTTTTAATTAAATGAGTCTTTGGTTAACTTTTTTGGTATGTGAAGAGACCCAGACCCTTCTTCCACAGCTCATATCACCAGATGGCATAGTCAGTGTAAGGTGCTCCCAACCTTGCATTTTGAGACTATTTGGAACTATTAATTGGAATAACCTCAGTCACATTCCTCATTGTGAGTCTATAATGAAACCTAAATCCTTGGTGCTTTCCCTCCTACCGTTCATCCCTCCTCCCACCCCAGCCCCATAAGTAAATATTTATGTGCCACAGTTTGAGCAAGAGGGACTGAAAGGCTCCTCCTGCTTACTCAGTGCTTCAGCATAGCTTGGAGATTTTCTTACTTCACCAAGGAGCATAAAGAAAATCCAGTTTTACCTCTGTTCTCATCTAGCTTTCTGTGGCAGAGGCTAAACTAAACAGTGCCAATCATGTTCTGTATGTGTGACCTCTTCTGGGACATCGGGCAATGGTGTTCACTCATGTTCATCCTGAAATATTTTCCAGGTGCAAGTATTTGATCTGGCTCCTGATGGTTTCAGGTTAACCAAAGCATGTATCTCCGATGGCAGGCAAATACGCTACTCACTGAAAGCAGCACAGCTGAGTCAAGGCATGAGGCGAGCTCTGCAGAATGTAGTCCAGAGGCACAGTGGGGAGGAACTTAAATACAAGGCCAAGTGTAGAGTCTTGCATCTGGGGAAGAACAACCCCCTGTACCAGTATAGGTTGGGGACTGACCTGCTGGAGAGCAGGGTAGGAGAAAGGGACCTGAGGGTCCTGGTGAACAGGAGGATGACCATGAGCCAGCAATGTGCCCTTGTAGCCAAGAAGGCCAATGGCATCCTGGGGTGTATTAGAAAGGGTGTGGTTAGTCGGTCAAGAGAGGTTCTCCTACCTCTTTATTCTGCATTGGTGAGGCCACATCTGGAATACTGTGTCCAGTTCTGGGCCCCTCAGTTCAAGAAGGACAAGGAACTGCTTGAAAGAGTCCAGCACAGAGCCACAAAGATGATGAAGGGAGTGGAACATCTCCCTTATGAGGAAAGGCTGAGGGAGCTGGGCCTCTTTAGCTTGGAGAAGAGGAGACTGAGGGGCAACCTCGTCAATGTTTACAAATATGTTAAGGGCAAGTGCCAGGAGGATGGAGCCAGGCTTTTTTCAGTGATGTCCAGTGACAGGACAAGGGGCAATGGGTGCAAACTGGAACATAGGAGGTTCCACATAAACATCAGAAAAAACTTCTTTTCTGTGAGAGTGACACAGCACTGGCACAGGCTGCCCAGAGAGGCTGTGGAGTCTCCTTCTCTGGAGACCTTCAAAACCCACCTGGACACATTCCTGTGTGATGTGCTCTGGGTGATCTTGCTCTGGCAGGGGGGTTGGACTAGATGATCTTTCGAGGTCCCTTCCAGGCCCTAAGATTCTGTGATTCTGTGAATTTTTTTACATAGACAAAATTACGTATTTTTTTTCTAGCCTTGTTGATACGAAAGAATGAGCTGTTTTAAGTCAGACTTTCCCTCTTTCTCACCCCTCTCACCAAATTCACTATGGAGACCAATATGAGACACTTCATCCAAAAAATATGTGGTTTGACAAACATGGAAAAAACAAGAAACTGGTTTCTAACATCAGCAATGCTGAGCACTTCAGTGAACTGCTTTTCCTTGATTCTGCTTATAATTAAGACATTAGACTGAAACATTCTCTAATTTCATTCCTCAGAGACATTGTATCAACTTTAAATAGTAACAGTGATGGCTTCCCATCAAGCAGCTACACTGAGTACTGAACTAAAGTGAGAAAGGGGTAAGTGTGCGTAGTTGCCTCTAATCTGCAAAAGTGTTTGGGTAACAGTGAATGTTCAATTAGGGGATTTACCTTTGATGAGAAATTCAGATATTAATTTAGCTACAGACTACAACAGCCTTGTGGGCTTTTCACGCACAGTTCAGTGAAGTAGGTGAACTACTGCAGAGCTTCATTAGAATTGTGCAGGACTTCATTAGAAGGAGTTGCCCTCTCTGCCCAGGAGTGCTCCAGTATGAGGAAGTTTCTCCAGAGTTTGCAGATTCCCACTTTGAACTTTGAAGTTAACAGTGCTGCTCTACTTTGGCCTGCTGTAAACCCTTCCCATATTGGTGCCATCTGTCCTGTCTATAAAGGAACTAAACTCTCTCTGCAGAACGTAAGGTCAGGGATAATCCTGGTTTCATTAACTCCTATTTACAGTCTACAAACCAAGCAGCCAAGGGGACAGAACACATCTTCCTTCTGCAATCTCCACAAGAATCTACCACAAAGGCAGAGGGTGCAGAGATTACTTCCTCTCTGCATCTCAAGGGACTCAATGTACCATAGAAAGAGAACAGAGACAGATGAGATATATACCTGCTCCCACAGCCAATGAAATGTACCTGCAGCCAAAAATGTTAATAGCCATAGACTCCTGTTTGCTTAGAGTAGGGCCCTGGTCTGTGACCAGGAGTAACTAATGACTGCTATTTCAGATGGAGAACTTTTAAATGACAGATATGTCCAGGTTGAATGTACTTGTAGGGGCAAGGTGAGAGTGACAATGTCAGAGCATACCTAGTGAGTCACACAGACACTGAGATCTCATCCCTAGGACTCATGACCTTGAAGCATCACAAGAAAATACTGAAGCTTATCACTCCATTTCATTTTCCAACCCACTGAAGTGAACCAGATGAAGACCCTCTCACAACATGGATTCTAAATCAGTTATAACTGATCATGATGCTGTTAGATCTGCTGGATACTTCAAAAGAGAGACATTCCTGTTCAGGTAGGGCAATGACTGGTTAAGGGCACAGTTTGAGGAGACAGACTTGAGCTTAAGATGCCTTGGCTGCTCCCAGAGGCAGAAGGTCAGGGTAGTGCAATGCAGGGAGATCTGAGCAGTGGGAATGGGTGCCCTCATGGGTGCAGCCTGCAGACTAGCTGTATGGAACCTGGTACTGTACCTGTTAGAACAGAAAGGCACAAAGGTTCATAGGAATCATGAAGAAAAGCTGAAACGCTATTGCTGGGAGTGTCAAAGAGAAGAAATTAATGAGGAAGCTGTGAAGACCACCCACTCTGTACTCCATATATATCACTGTACTGTCTTTATCCCTGCTGTTTGCATTTTGCTGCTTCTCTTGTCTCACGATTCAGCCTTGTCTGTTCCACTTCTCTATCATCTGTGCATACACGGGTACACAGATGTATATGCTTACCAGTGAATACAGCCCATGTAGTACTTGCCTGATAGAAGAACTATCATAAGCATAACCAGCATATGCTGTTCTGACATCTGCTGTTCATCTCAGCAGATTATGTGACACAAGGCAATCTATTTAATACTCTTCTCTCTCTTTTTCTTCTTGTAAACTAGAACTACTTCTGAAGTGCAGCCATTTCTTCAGAAGAGTATCATAGCTCTTCCTCAGTGCACACCTACATGACTTTATTTAGGCCAGGAAATTACAGGATGACATAAAGCTGCTGAAGTGGCAAGCAGAAACCTATTTAGGCAGATACAATTGCTCTCATCAAAACATGTCAAGCCAGGACAGAACTGTACTGCAGTAACAAATCCCATAGAATAGTTACTATGAGCTCCTTGTGCTTCTGCCTCACATCCCTTTCATCTATCCTTAAAATGAATGAGTTCAGTCAATGTGCATAAGAGGAAAAAAATGGCAGAACAGCAGAGCAGGGAGGCTGAGGAGATCAGGATCAGCTGTGCACTGAACTTCTTAGGTTGTTTAACTACTGCTCCACAAGCCAGACATGACCCAGGTCATACTGTCATACTGTCCTTAAATCTTTGATGTTGGACTTTCAGCCTTTACTTTGTCCACAGTGGGATTTTTCCTTCAATCTATTTTCAGCTATCATGTAAAAGCACCCGTTTAGTTTCCTTAAACAAAACATCTATTCTGAACAGAGATTACTTGAAAGGTGAACACATTTTGATCACAATCATGAGGAGCTGACTAGCAATTCACCAACTCTCCCATTTGAAAACAAAGCACCAAAACTCAAACAGTTTTGCAAAGCAAAAAGCAGCTTTCTGTAAAATCAGTCAACCAAATAAAGAAATGTTTCCTCTAAAGGCTATGGCAAATTCATCAATCGAATTAGAAAGCATGCAATATGCTTTTGGACAATGAACCATTAAAGAAAGTATTACAAAAACATACCAAAAATCTTAAATCTATGGCCCCTCAAAAGCTGCCTATTCCACACAGTCTGGACTATGTTATTCTGCCATGAAAAGGGCCACTCACTCCATATGAAGAAGAGCAAGACATAGAGTGATGCATTTGCTCGATGCAGGTGACCCAGATCAGACAGTCCTAAATTTTAATGCTCTAGGACCATGAGGATGGAAACACAGTTACTCAGGGTGTTCCACATAGGCCAGAGATGAATTTCTATAGCATCTCCTAGCCATGATATGCTACTTCTTTCTCTGTTATTCCCAGATCTACATGGGACTACTTGTCAACATTTGACTCAGGTCTGACAACAATGCTCTTGATCCCCTCCCCCACCCACCCAGGTAGGGAAGGAGAGAGAGAGAGAGAGAAAAAGGGAGACTTGGCTGGATTGAAAACTAAACTACACAGCTTTAATTAAACACTAATGATATAAGAAAATATATATAATTATATACAGATTTGTTCAGGTATGTGCAAGGACCTCTCGCCTCCCTCCACCCCCAGCAACTCCCACCACACTCCCCTGAGCTGGAACAGTTCCGAGAAATCCCGGAGCTGCTGCTGGAGAAAGCAGAGAGTGATGAGGGTCAGGAGAGCTCGAGCCTAAGGGTTGAGGGTGCTGGATGGACGGAGTCCTCCCTGGACACCGGCCATGGACGGAAGAGAAGGGAAGAAGAAACAGGAAGGAAGGTGTCTTCTGTGATCTCTGACCTTCCTCTGAGCTTACGTAGATACATGGAATGGAATATCTCTGGCCAATTTTGCTGTCTGTCTAACTCAGCCTCCTACGGGTGGGGTCACAGATCTCCCCATGGTGTCTGAGCTGGCAGAGTGAAGGTGTGACCTTGAAGCCCCAGCAGTTAGAAAAACATTCCAATGTCTTATCAGCCTAGCTAGAACAGAATGTTGCTAGTTAAAAGAAAGCTTACAGAAGGAAAAAATATCAGTAAAAAGGAAAATTGGCTTCATCCTGGCTCAATCCAGGACACTACTTTTACTTCTCTCCACCTGAATGAGTGAGTGATAATTTATAGTAAGCAGCTTGTGGGCTGTGTTCTGCAGCTGCAAAAATTACAGAAGTAGGTGCATGTGACATGAAAACACATTCCCCACACGTGCACGGCAGAAATCTTACAAAACTCTCTCTGTGAAAACAGGAATAAATGATTACATTAGAGTTATCAATAAGTGCTGTCATTGAAAAAAATGGGGAGTCTCTTCTCCCTGAAATCACTATGAATCAGAAGAAAGCAATGTATTTTTTGAGCTAAAACACACGATCAGAGTCACCCCACAGACATTCACCAAACCCATGTTTACAAAGCAAATGTACAGTTTCTGTGGTGGGAGATGATGGTTAGTTTTTAGGAAACAATCTATGGACTTTGTTATTGAATTCAGGAAATGCTGGTAAATTCCCATGCATAAACAAATGTCCTTCTTTGGAAGAATTTTTCCTGGGGAAATTCTGGTACTGCTAATATAGGGCAATTAGGTTTTTCTCTCCATTTGGAAAGCTAGCTTGAAATTCTGGCCACTCATATAAGCCTCTCATGTTATCCCCCATGCACAGAATTTGCTCTACATAAAGGAAAGGCCTTTCCTCTGCTTTTGAAAGTCCAGGAATTAATTCACTTCCTCTTTGTCATTGAAAATGGCTGTGAGCTCTGAGCACAAATGTAGTTAACCTCATAAGATACAAGATACTGAAACCTATTCAATACTTACCACTTTTAAGGTAAAACCCCAGTTAAACTGTTTGTCTGGGGGTGTGATAAATGAGATTAAATCCCACACCTACAGTAATTATTCTAAGATAGGATTTACGGGAAGTGCTTGGAGATTCTAGACTCCTTATATAATCCACTTCTTTTTGATGAAATCAGAATAGTTTTTCCTGAAAGAGACACTATGCATCTAGAAGAAATTATGGAGCTGACACAGAAACTGCAGATGAAGCTTAATGGCCTGTTGTTGAGGAGGCCACACTAGAAAATTATGAACATAACAAGTTCAGAAACATTCACCATGTACTGTAGAATTCATGTTTCTTGGCTATTTCTCCACATTCTGATGAATTTACAATAAATACATAGGAAAAAGATCGACAAGCTTCATGCTGTATTATTCATGACTAAAGACTACCTTCACATGGTGACTTCTTATTAACTTAGTAGTCCCCACATAATTCCATTGCTGAGAGGTGCTGAGGAAAAGAGATATTTCCATCTTGAGAGAAGGGAATGTCAGCAGTTCTCCCATATTAGTAAGGAATGATACAGAGTCATTCATTCACATATTCATCAAGCACATGGAAATTAACCACAATTTAAAATAGATGTAGTGATTTTAACGTGTGTAAGGTTGGCTTGATAAGTGGAAAAATACATAAGGAAATACATTATTGGAAATACCTAAAAGAAATTAGAACAGGTTGCACTGAATTTTTTACCATTCAGACTCTACAAACTGCATATATTTTGGAAAAAAAAAACCCAGAAACTTCCAATGAGACTAGAAAGGAGCTCTGGGAAAGCAGTTCTTAACCTTTAGCACAGGATTCTAAAGAACTGAAAGAGTGGTGAGTCCGCTGAACTGCAAGCTGTCCTATCTAAGAAAATTTGACTGACTGCATTACATGTTGAAATTGTTTGGGGAATAAAAAGAGTAAGCGCTTTAATTATGTAAGCAGGCATTTGCTAGCTCCATTGCCTGACCCTTCCCATCCACTCCCAGAGGGTACAGCTCTGTGCTAAATGCTTACCTCATACCTAAAGTTAGCATAGCTGCTTATGTAATCTCATCAGACGGGAATACAGAATAAAGGAAAAGAATAGTAGTTCCCCCAGTCCCTGTTGTGATGTATGCTGTATGTTTAGGCAGCACAGCAGTTGTTCCAGCCTAAAGATCACGGTAAAGGCTAAAATGAGTGGGCTTCCACTATCTAAATCCAGCCATTTGCTCTGTGCATTAAGGCATGCTGACCACTACAGTTTTGGAAAGAGAAGATCTTCCCTGTGCAGAACCCATCCCTCCAGATGTGTCTGTGTTACAGACACAGTGCTATATGCTTACAACCGTCAGCCTAAATAAAAAACCATTACAACAGCCACAGTTCACAGTTAAGTGAAGTCTGCTAAACTTGGACAGTAACTTTCTTGAAGCAGGGACCATGCTGTAATCATGCATGGTATATAACCATGTGTTTAGGTGTTAAGGTACAGTGAACACAAAACAAGAAAAGTCTGTATCCTACAAAGTTTGTAGTAAAAAATGAACTAGCAAGATACGGAGAAGTGTGAGACATAGCAGAAAATAAAGTACCAGAATGCTAAGCCACAGCCCCAAATCCCACAAGAAAACTGTGGCAAAGTGCAGGCTGGAAAAGTACCAGAAACAAACCACCCCATTTCTATATTTTTTCCTCAGCATCTTTTTAACCACTGTGAGAAACAGAGCACCGAGCTCCACAGGCCTTGGATTTGGCTTGCTACTGCTGTTGTTACTCTCTTCAATTCAGTCACAAGCTGAATTGAAGCCACAAGCTGTCTGAGCTTGCTTCATAATCCCCTGAAAGCACTTTGCTCTCCTGGGCAAAAAATAATGTTGTTCTTTTGTTTATTTCTTGTTGGGGGCTTATTGGCATTCTCTGTACTGTGCATTGCAGTGGGGCAGTAATGCTGGGCTTTGCTGCTATCTCAAGGGTACACAAAAGTAGCTGTATGTCTACAGGCCTCAGGGGACCCTGGGGCTCAATCCAGTACATACAAATGTCAGAGGAATGTATGACAGCTAAAAATCAAGTTGGAAAGATACTACGATTACCCCTTCAACTTATCAGACTCTCATAAAACAGTGCTGGAAAAGCACTCTGAGACTTCACCTTGTTCATAACCTCCATTCCAGGAGGTAAGTATGGCTCATGTCACTTAACCCTCTTCTAGCTAATATAGCCTGTTCTGAAAAATGCCCAGTGTTTGCCTCCATAGGTCATTTATCACAATGTCTCACCAGCTTTAATGGGAGAATATTATCCTTCATGTTTAACCTACAGCTCAACAAGAGGGGCTAAGGCAGGATTTGAACTTTCAGCTTCTTTGGAACCCACTGCAGTTCCAGCCCTTTATTTCTGACATTGTGTCATGGACATTAAAGGGAGGCTTGGCCCTGTGGCATAAATAAGAACCTGTAATCCCAGTGAAGGCCATTACTGCAATACCCTTGCAAAAGTCTCCCTGAGAATCTGGAGTTTCTTTTACTGTATTTAGATGAGTATAATGGAAAATTAACAAAATCCATTCAGCTCTTGCTATCTAAGTGGCAGAGATGAGTTGGTGTTTTTTGTTTTGTTTTGTTGGGGTTTTTTTAACCACAAATACTTGATTCAGTAGAAAGCACCAGTTTTCTGTCTGATAGAGGTTAAAAGGATATTCCTCCCTCTTTTTCCTCTGCACTGACAAGCTCTTCTCATCACTTCTCCGACAGGAAAAGAGCAGCAAAACGGCTCCTGGAAGACAGAAGTGCTGAACTCAAGCATGACCTCAAGCACTGCTATTGCAATAGAAGGGATTTCCCTGTTATGATCCTTTTCCTCCCTTCTAGATGAATCACACCTCTTACAGAATTATCTAATATGAAAAGACCTGGCAAATGATTGAGCTATTAAACTCTGAATGTTACTATCCAGAAATATTATCATCGCCATCATCCTATGAGAGAATATTATATGACTTATGTCTTAACAATGGGTCTTGACTAATACAACCGCTGAAACATTTGGTGATGGTGTTCTGAACACTGAGGTCTTGGTTTAATTTAATGAGCATGAGTTCCTCCTTCCTGAACAGTAAAAACAAGCAAAAGAATTAAAATAATTTAGAGATGTGGAGCTGAATGGGGCCTTGAGAGATTTATTCTTCTTCCCAAGCCCAGTAAAGAATTGTTATTGATTGATGTATATAAAACATTATTTAAATACCTTTTTATGCAGCTTCCCTAGACAGTCTGCTCCAGGGTTATACAAAGCTCACCACTTATAATGGTGGGGCTTTTTACCCTTATGTCTAACCAGAATCTAGGTAACTGCAATTTAAAGTATTTTTTATCCTGTCCTCAACGGCAAGAACTTCCCCCTTTACTCAAAAAAGATACAGGTGTATATATATATATATACACAAAAATATGCTTGTGTCTATATATATGGGGGGGAGGTGTATGTGTGTGTCTATACACATGCACTTCAAAGAAGAAAATGTTCCCTGCCCTTACATATATGTATATATGTTTATATTCTGTCAAATATAAACATGATATCATAAATGGTGGTATAAAGTATGGACTATAATTACAAGAAACAGGAGTAAATCAGAAAAGAGGAATGTATACTAATGCATTCTATAATTACTGATGTTGCTGATGTTTTTAATGTGTTCCTACATTGCCAAGGAGATCCAGTTGACGAGATAGAACTGCATTTTGTGCTGTGCAAACTCAGATCAAATTAATTTCTGCCATCCTGCTCAGACCTGTATGATAAACATCAGCCTTGGCCACGTGCAATCAACTTTCAGTTTATCAAGATGTAAATAGTAATTATGAATATTCAGATGTGCTCACTGTTCAGAAAAACAAAAATAAGCTCTTGCCTTTTCAGGTTTTCCTGGGACTCAGCATCTCCCGCCTAGGCTCACAGTGAACACCTGCAGAACTGTCAGTGCCCTTACTCAAACTTATTTTCCTTTCTTTCTTCCTGTAAGTAAAAATCAGAAGGGGCTAGGACCACTTGTCAATCTATTTGCTGCAGTTTCACATACAAAGCAGGATATAAATCAGCCCAATTTTCCCTGCTTCATACCTTAGCTCCTCATTCCCACTCCACAGTGAAACTCTCCATCACTTCAAACAAACACTCTCTGTAACACTCGGGGAGCAACTGGGCTTCACATCACAAGAGAAATGCTTTGGGTAAAATCAAACCAATAAATAAATAAATCAATTTTCTAATTAGATCATTTCAGTAATCCATTACCTAACCAACCTAAAGGGACAGGGAAAAACACCCAGGAGCAAGGAACGGCAAGATGCTGAAGGGTAAACCACATGGGTAAACCACACCATGGATGGTGCGCTAGTTATGCATGTAATCACTCAGGCTCAGTTCCCTCAGGCATCCATCCCACTGGGTCTGTCATCCCTCAGGCCATCAGTCCTTAAGTGCAGAGCCTTGCTACCCAACTAATACTTCCCTTGGCAGCAGAGAATCTAATGGGGAGGAAGAAAAAAAAAAAAAAAAAAAGACACTTCACTAAAAAAAAAATTAACAAAAAACTTTTAAGAGAAATCTATGCAAGAAGAGGATAAAATAAATATATAAATTAGAAGGGATTATCCTTTTTCCAGCCACATCTCTAATTTCTTCTTCCACAAAGGCAGAGAAAGAAAGATGTCAGGCTGTGCAGAGGCTGTGACCCGAGAAGGAGCACGCTGCCACAGAACCACAGCATGGGATGGCAGCTCATGAGGCTGCGCCAGCTGCTGCTATTGCCGGTGAGGTGAGGGAGATCAAGGCTGAACTCTTCCAAAGTCCACCTGTTCTCTGATGGAGTCAAGAATTAAGACTTGATTTCAAGGTGTGAAGAAACCCTAGCTTCTCTTTGAGCCTGTGGAAGCAGTGAGTGCTTCGGGTCAGGCAGGAGCTCAGCATCTGTGAGGATAAAGTCTTTGAAGATAGGAAGAAACTTTACTGCAGCACACTTCATTTCTGGGTGCCCACAGTTTGCCAGGCTGGTGGAACTGCTTCTTTTTCCAACATAAATCATATTCATAAGTCATATTTAAAGGCCTTAAGTATTGTGCTTTATTCAGTGAGTTTTCCCATTGCAGAGGTTTTAGGGTATTGTTTAAAAGTGTGAGATAACTTACTGCAATCATTAATGATTCCCACAAATTGCTAGGCCTGGCCAAGAGGTTACACATTCCCTGACTTGATAACTCTAGTCCAAAGTTCTGCCCTTTGCCTACAACAACCTTACCTTGAGCGGGGCTAGATTAAAGCACATTAACATCTCCTGCCTAAAATCCCAGCCCAGAGTTACAGGATTATGTATCAACCTAACCTCTAATTAAGGAAATCAACTCACTTGTGGTGACCTACAATACAAAGCGGAAACTGTGAAGTACATGCAACCTAAAGGAAAAGAAATACTTGCTTGGGTTTGAAAACAGTTTAGAAGAGCAATAGCTTCAAACAGGATGGGCTGCCCTTCCATCCCATTGGGATGTCACCTCCAGGAAGATGGGCACCTACACCCTGAGGCCTCACGGTGTGGGCGAGGAGTCCAGCAGGCCTCTTGTCACTCTTGTCTGCATGGACAAGGTAACAGCTCCTGGAGCTTCTCGCTGCTGCTGCTGCCGGTGCTGGAGGGCTCCAGGGTGCAGAGGGTTACAGCCTGGGAGCAGCCACGGCGCAAGGATTTTTCAGTAAAAAATTTTTCCTAAACCTCCCCTGGAACAACTTGAGGCCATTTCCTCTGGCTCTATCCCTCCTAACTCGGGAGAAGTGACTGACACACACGTCGCTACAGCCTCCTTTCAGGTAGCTGTTGGGAGTGATACGGTCTCTGCCCTCGGCCTCCGTTTTCTTCCGAGCAGACACCCCCAGCTCCCTCAGCCGCTCCTTGCGAGACTTGTGCTCTAGCCCCTTCACCAGCTTTGCTGCCCTTCTCTGGACTCGCTGCAGCACCAAAACGTCCTTTGTGTTGTGAGGGGCCCCACACAGAACACAGCATTCCGCGTGCCGCCCCCCCAGAGCCGCGCACAGCTCCACCCCGCCGCGGCGGCCCCAGCGCCTCGGGCTAAGGGGCTGCCCTTCCCCGCCGAGCACCGGGGCAGCCCGGCAGCCGAGCCAAGCCTGTGGGACCGGATGGGCATACGCACACACACACACACACACACACTCCCGGCGGGGAGGAAAAACGGAATAAGGAAGGAAAAAATGACAGCCCGGCTGCCGAAAGCCCGCGGGTGAGTCACGGCGGGGCTGCCCGGCGGCAGGGCGGGCAGGGCGGGCAGGGCGGGCAGGGCCGGGAGCGCGGCGGCGCCCCCTGCTGGCGGCGGGGGCGGCGGCCGTTGTCACATGTCGGAAAGTCCCCGGCGCTGCCGGTGGAAATCCCCGGTGGGGCTTTTTGTTGTTGTGTGGTTGGGTTGTGGTGTGGGTTGTTTTTTTTTTTTCTTTCCTTTTTTTTTTTTTTTATTTTTATTTTTTTTTTTTTTTTTTTGCGCTCGGGCGCTGAAAACAGAAAAGGGGAAAATAACAACCCGGCGGCTCGGCTCAGCCCTTCATTCCGCAGCAGCGGCGGCGGCAGCAGCTCCAGCGGGGAGGGGGCGGCGGAGGGAGAGGGACCCGCGGCTCGGCGAGGGTTGATGGCTGCCGAGCTCGGCTGCGTCCCACCGCCCCAGCCCCGCTGCTGAGCGGGGGGTCCGGGCAGGACCGAGCGGAGGAGGAGCCCGCCGGCCGAGAGGTGAGCGCCGCTCCGGGCGGACACGGCGGGGCGGCCCCGGACCGGCCTCCTCGGCCCCGTTCCGCTGGCAGGAGGACCCCTCGGGGCACCAGGCAGGTTTTGCCCGCCGTGTTGGGTGGGTTTTCCAGAGCGGTTGGCGCTGGAAGTTGGGGATGAGCCGGTCCCCGGTTCCCTGTGGAGCCTGTGGCCGGGCAGGGAGGTTGTGCCTCCGGTGTCGGGCGCTGGGGCGGGCTCGGCTCGGCTCGGCTCGGCTCGGCGGGACCCCGGCCTCCGAGGGGGCTCAGCGGGCCCCTCGGCACGGGTCCCGGGGACAGCGGGCGGCAGCGGGTTTGCTGGGTTCGCTTTCAGCGCTTGCTGCTGCCGGAAAACTTGCCTGCTTTGAGTTCCTTCTGCAAAGCTGGCAGGTGGGAATAGCGGCTGTCGCTTCCACCTGGCATACACATGCTTCCAGCAGACCAGTAAGTGGGGGAGCTCAGCTGTGTACACCAGCCCTGCCGTCTCTAAAACACCTTCAGTCCTCATCTTCTGTCTTGGCAAAGAGTGATAATATGCTCAGTTCTGTACCAAGCACTCGGAGCCCCACGCATGGGAATCCGTGTGTGCTGAAGGTGTATTAAGCAGGTTTATTTTTGCAGTGTCTCAGCACTTTATGGAAAAGAGTTTATTATTGTTGTCTTTCAGATAGAGGACAGAACATTAAAATAACTTGATGAAGCCACTGGCTGGTCTCAGAACAGCATTCAGCTTTCCCTAGCCCAGCATCCTCAGGATTACGTGTTCAGAAGGGATGCTGCCTCAGAGAGCTATTTAATCATTGTTCACAGCGGTGCTTTTCTGAGAATTCAGTCATTACATGTCAAAAGGTTAAAGTAGTATAGCATACAGTAAAGCACAGTACAAACTAATTGTAGCTGAGCTTTCTATTCTTTAAATCTCTAGCTTAGGTGCCTGTTGAGTTTTGCTTGTTTCATCACGTTGTTTTTTAAAAGAAGGGTTACTCAGCTTTTGCCTTGACAGATGTTTAAATGACCACAAATAGCACAGACAGTACTTTCCATGTGAGGAGGGGAAAATATAGAAATACAATGTTGAATAATATAGCTTCAGTGAAGTTACTTCTGTAAACTCTGTACTTTTTGTTACTTAATGCTGGAAACAACCATTTCAAGGGTCCATGCCAGTAGTGCTTAATCATGTGATTAGTCTATTAAGTTTTAAAATTCCCATTGACTCAATGGCTCTACTTACGTGAGTAAGGAATTCAGTATTTTGGTCATCTTGGAGCAAAGTATAGCTGTGGTTTTTAAACAGATTAATAAAAGCTTGTTTATATTCCTTAAATCATCCATACATTTAAATCTAGGATTACATAAATAGCATGTGTAAAATATATTGGTGGGGGGAGTGGATGAGAAAATGTGTTCTCTCCATTTTAAGTTGTATGTTGGTGAGGGCGTTACAAGAATATGCCATCTTTATTAGCTAAAGGAGAGCTTTTCCACGTGTTGCAAGATGTGACAGCTCGGAGCCCTGTCCCTAAGGCTGTTAAAGGGACCAGAGGAAACACTGTGAGTGACATTGCCCTGACTGAGAGGAAAGGACTTTGCAGCATCTTGTGTCTCACCTGCCTCTATTTAGAGCTTGACAGGACATCCACTGAGTCTCTTTATTAGCTCATTCTTGAAGAGGTTATTAAGGGCAGCTCATGACACCAGGAGATAGAGGTCCCTGCTTACCCTGGCAGGGTCCTTTCCTGGCTCTGGCTGGGGGGCTGGAGGTGGATGTTACCAGTGGAGGTGCCTGAGGGAAGAGGAGAAAGCAGCTGGTTCCCTGCAGGGAAGGCAGTGTTTAAGTCCTTCTGTGCAAAAGAGGTCTTCTGCATCCACAGCCCCAGGAGTCCCTTGCCAGTCAGTCTGTCATGCTGCAGTCCTTTCTGGCCCTCCAGACTCCCACCTCCATGAGGAAACTTCCTAATAGTTGCATAAATCAGTTTTCAATTGCTGCTTGTCTCCCTGTACTTGGCATGGTATACGTGGAGACCTTAAAATATACCTATTTGTCCCTAGATTCATAATCACAGTGGTGAGCTGTCCTAATGTGACCTAAGCATGTTAGGCATGCATACCTTTATTTGCCTTCACAGAAATTTTCCTTTTTTTAAACGGAGTAGTGATGTACATGGACAGCATGGAGAGTCTCTCCATGTAAAACTAGGTTGTTGGTGTTACTGTAATGCACAGGAGTTTTGAGGGATGTGGTCCCTACATTTGTCTCTAGCTAGCCACAAAGTTAGTGTCCTCTGAAGAAGTATTTCAGAGTGTAGACAGTTTGAGGTTATGGGGTTTTTTTGTTCTTCCTGCTGTAGCCCATGAGGGCAAAGATACTGAAGGAAGGGATGCAGTGTAGCAAACATTACATGTCCCACTGTGGAAAAATATTGGGGTTTTTGAGCCAAGTGGAAATGCTTTTTCAGCTATGTTGACTTACCACTGAGTAATAGCAGCACTGCAGTCTGCACCCCCACATGCAGCACAAGCACCTCTGGGCAGTATCTCTACCACTTACAAAATATAAGGAGCCTCCAGAAGAATAACATAAGTCTCTCCTTGAGTACTTGCTCTGCTACAAATGCCTCATTTGCCATCTTCAGCCATTGTAAGTATGGGACAGATAACTAGCATGGCATGTAATTCCTGGGGCTCTTTTTGTACTGTACACAGCATCACTTCTCAGAATGTATGGTTTGTGGGAATCTGAAATGGTCATTATCTGTGTTTTTTGGCATGTCATCAAAACAAGAGCTTGAAACGTGCAGAAAGTTCATCAGGTTCATATGGGATTACATTATGCAATTATCAGTTAGTCATGTTTCCAGGATAATTTTCCCTTCCCTTGATCTTGCCTTCTTTTATCCTTACTTTGATTCAAATGTTGTTGGTTGTTTTTTTTTTGGAATGATGATGTAATTTCCTTAGTTATGAATAAATTATCTTTAATATCTCGTAAATTATAGCAGTAAATTATTAGAATAAGCTGGTCAGTTTCTATATCTGACTAACACAGAGAGGCTAATAGATATGAGCTTCAAAAACCTTTATCTACAGAAGGCTCAGTGAACCGCATCCACTCAGTGCTCATTTTAGGCAACACTGAAGTCAGAATCCTGCCCCTGAAAGTGCCTTCTCAGTCTTTGCAGAAGTGACAGCCCTGTGATGCAAGGGCACTAACATGCCAATAAACGGATCCTTTTTCATTTCAGATGTATTCTAGAAAAATGGCTGGCCAACACATCCTTCCTCAAGCTTTGTATCAGAGCAATATGCTGAAAGCCATGAAGATTAGAGAGAGGACACCTGAAGATCTGGTCAGGCCTCCCAGTGGAGTCATTCACCACTTCAGGACTATGCACAGATACACCATAGAAATGTTCAGAATGGGTCAGTTTTGTCCTCAATTTCGAGAAACACTTCAGAAGGCTCTGACTGACCAGGCCACCCAGACTTCACTGGAGCGCCAGCGAAAGCTCAACTGGTGCATGGAAGTTCGGAGACTTGTACCTTTGAAGACTAATGGTAAGTTATGAGCAGGTCTTTGCACTTGTGTTAGAATGGGTAATATAAATGTAGTACCTTTATTAATAGCATCTGAGTTCACATTGCTGAAACAGAAGCTCAGGGCTTTAAAAAAGCGATACCTTTTAATCTTGGTTTTGTAAACCAAAATTCTTTCCATGTGATGTACTCTCCTGAGGCTGCAGCAATCCCCTGCACGTGTGACAGTATTATGGATAGCCTGAACATTTCACAGATATTTTCATAATATCAGTAACCTGTGACACATCAGAGTAAAATACCAGGTGGAAGCCTTGACTTGTAACCCATCACCTTTCCACAAATCCAACTCTGTTATGTGTCTGCTGCCTTGTCGGAAGTGCCGAAAGCCCTTAATGCCAGGCAAGAGGAGACTTGGATGTTTTGAGTGACAGAGGTACATTCCCATATATATATATAGCAGAAGTTAATATCCTACTACAAGCCCTGCTATTGTAGCTGGCAGGCGAGGTTCACTTGCTGATCCAGCTGTAACAGCAGTGCCTGTTGGAATATCTTGGGCATGGAGTCTCACTGGTCTGGAGACATCATACTGTTCCCAGCTAAGCTCCCTCATCCTCAGCTACCTTCTGGGATTTGCCAGCTCATGCCTTTCCTCTAGGATCACCAGTAACTCGTGTGTGACTGACAGCCATCTTTGTGCAACACAAAGTGTGCAGTGCCCTTTTTTTTGTTTTTCAAGGGTCAGTGCTGGTTTTAGGACTTGGCTTTTGGGTTACTTTGTGTGTATTGCATCAAGTGCTGTAAATGAAAAAGTGCAGCAGTAGCTCAAATCTTTCCTTAATAGGGTACGTGTGTCCACAGTCTTGAGCAGGAAACTTTTGCACATGACTCTAAGAGTTGCTAGGCATTTCACATTCAGTGGAGGAAAGATTTGGTAATGGCTATGACTTACGGTCACACAGCTACAAACTTGGACTCAGGATTCCCTACAGCACAGATTGCTGTAGGGAGCAGCACAGATTGCAAACCACAAAGGCAGACAAGGACAGTGAGGACTCCAAGAACATGGAATATACATATTCTTTGCTCAAGGTCCAGATGACTTGTTATAGAAATACTGGGTGTGGTGGACCTGCAGCTTCACTGAAGTCCTTATGTTGTGTCCTGTGGATGCTTCTTTTCATATCTATTGCCCTTATCTTCATAGTCCACATTCTTCCTGTCCCAAGTTCTGCCATACTTCTCAGTCTGATTGCACATGGCTGTGTTGTGCAAAAGCCATAGAAACAGAACCACCATGTAGATGGCATTGCCATGACCTAGAAGAACCTGATCCCAACGTGTCTCGCAGTAACTGACATAGGGGCACTAACCTTTTGGTAGGCTTTTGTACATGTGTGGAATTCTCATGACTGTGCAGGGAGATCATGTACGCTTGCCCTTCCAGAAGGACTGGAGTTCCAACTAGGGCAGGCAACAGTTTGCAGGTACTCCCAAGTGCTGCAGCTTCAAAACTTCAACCCAGGAGATAAACTAACAGATCAACTAGAAAAATAGACAACGTGCATCATTTTTGCACGGGGCAAAGACCAACAGTTTTGGAATCCCACATCTCCTGTTAATACAAATCCTGCAGGGGCTAATGCTGCCTGATTAGGTCTTTGTTGCTGACTGTATTGAGGAACTGTAACCTTCTGTGTTGTCTGATGACTGTTGGCTGGTGTTCCAAATGGGAACAATTGTTGGACTGGTGACTTGGATCCCATCTGTGAGCAGACGTGCTGATGTGCAAGATGCTGAAATATTAGCACAAGTTGAGGGAAGGCAAAGCAAGGGCTCAAGTTGTGGTCCCCCTGTACCCCACATGGCCAATGAACTCGGCTTCAGTTCAGTGCTTTAGGGTCATTAAGTGTATGAGTGGAAGGAGTGGCTTTGGGAACCTGTGGTTTATGCAAAGTAGTTGAAGTGAGAGACCTGTGCAAGGGAGGGAAGGTAGACTGCACTGAAGGAGATGATCCCTGAAAGAAGGGACAGAAACCTCGAGAAAGTCTGTATTATCCCAGAAAATTATGTGTTTTTTCTCCCATGTGACTTGAATAATACTTAAAAAAGCATTTAGCTGCTTAACCCACAGATGTGGGAGGAATATACTGGTTCTTTCAGTCAACAGTGGGCTTTCTTTGGAAAATTCTGGGGGTTTTTTCTAATGAAGGATTTAATTATTGAAAGCAGAGAAAGTGTTTCCTACAGGATCTTTCAATGTATATTTTACCTAATATGTACAAGAGTTTGTGAAGTGGTGTTTTGTTGTTGTTGTTGTTTTAATTAAAAAGGCTCTTTTGAATCACCACAGATTTCTTTGCAGACATGTAAATGGAGGATAGAAGTAGTAGGAGGTATAAAAATTGAAACTTCTTTTTTGTATTAAAAAAAAAAAAAAGGTGTTTAAAATTCCAGCATCTATTGGCTGTAGAGATTTCACTTGTATAATGAATTGGCATTAATTCCAGCTCCCTCAGCCACACCCCCTGGGAAAGTCCGAGGGCGGCTTCACTGAGCAGCCCTGCACGCAGCAGAACAAAAAGTACAACTGTTGCTCAATTGCCAGTCAAACGGCGCGGGGGAATTCCAAGTGCTGTGTAAGGAATTTTGGGCAGCGCTTCTCAATCAAGAACTGAAAGTGAGCTCTCAGAGAGAGAGAAAAAAAATAATAAATCTTATCTTTGCTCTAGATTTTGCGAAGGGAAAATTTTAATGGGATTAATATGTCATCTTTCTTGGTCAGAAGGAAACCCAGTCAGTTTTTCTGTTTTATGTGTTGTTCCTTGATTTTTGAGCTCGTGAGCAGCCTGCAGGCTTGAAGTAAGCTTTACAAGACAGCTCTCAGAGACCAGAGGGCACTCGCAGGAACCTGATATACACAGAGTCCATAACTAGTTAGGAAGTATTACGTAGATAACAAATTACATCTTTTTCAGGATCTGGGGTCTGTTGTAGGTTTTTCTCTGGATTTTCATAGAAAAAAGTGGTGAAAGTGTTCACAAATGGTACACTTGAGCTCATAATGCATGTAGCAAGCTGGGTTGAAGTCTTTTGTGGAGGTTCTTTGGGTGTGTTTTTTTTCCCACATGAGAAAAATCTATAGCCCGTGGTTGATGTCCTCTGTTCCAAGAAAATTGCTGTGGTTTCTTAGCATTTGGTGAATCTGTTTACTACTGTAGTAAACACCAGACTTAATTTTGAATCTGAGGATACGACAGTAATGATTCTTTACATCCTCCTTTGAAGAAGTTGGCTAGAGATAGTATTTGAAACTCAGACAAAATATAGTTTGTCACACCTTTTAATTAAGTTAGTTAACTCCTCTGATTCTTAGTTTCTTCCCCTCTGAAATTGTGGATCATCTCTTTCCTACCTGTAAAGAGGACTTTTTCAATTTAAGTGTGTCTAAATGAAAATAAAATCATTATGTTTTTCATTCAGTCAGTTTTAATTTTGTGTTTTAGAGAAACAACCCTCTGAATAAAATACCCAACATACTATCAGTTCTTAGAGGAAGGCAAGAGGTGTGCCTACAATTGCTTTGCATGAATCACCTGCTCTTCCCTCTCTGTCTTTTTTTTTAATTACAACTCCTCCATCAAGCACAGCTGAGTGCTAGGCCTTGCCATGCAGTGCTCCTCAAGGGTTATGAGGGTTGGTGTTACTGTAGTGTATTTTTACTTGTTTCCATTATCTCTAACCTGTGCCATCAGGTGTTCTTCTATAAACACTGATAAAGGAGATTTACACATTCTTCTGTAATTTTAAATTGAATTTATCATGTTTAAAAGATGTTTCAGCTGTTTAGGATTTGCAGTGGACACCAACATTTAGTTAATTATATCAATCAAAGTTAAGTAAGATAAGTAAGGGGCAGGCTTCCCATCGTTGCTGAATGACAGCTTCACACCCACTGCTGAGGGCACAAAGCCAGCAGAGTGGAGACTTTCTCCTTTCTTCCTCTGAGTGAAGAGCTGATAGCTGTGGTCTTCTTAAAACCCTTCTGTCCAAGGCTTAGAGAGGAGTGCAGAGGGAATACGCATATGTGCAGTGTAGTTCTACATCCATTATTTAAGTGGCCATTTAAAAATAATGTACTCTTCCTGTCTTTGCAGGCGATGGAAATTGCCTCATGCACGCTGCATCACAGTACATGTGGGGTATTGAGGATATTGACCTTGTCTTAAGAAGAACGTTGTTTAGTGCACTCAGGGAGAATGACACACGGAACTTCAAGCTTCGCTGGCAGCGAGAGGCTGTTAAATCCCAGGAGTTTGTAGAAACAGGACTCCACTATGACACTCGGGTAAGGTGGCCTGAGGGATTGGTGCTGTTTTCTGGGTACTCATCAGCCTTGCCTTGCTGATTTTGTTTGCTTTTTGGCTTCATGGACTCTGCTGCTAACGGAGAGTAAAAATAGTCTTCCTTGGGAGGAAACGGGAAAATGTGATTATTTTGAACACTGCTGTGCTGCACTTGGTTCCTGACCTTCATGTCTTGGAATGTTTCTTTCCTCAGAACTGGGAGGAGGAGTGGGAATATCTCATTGAAATGACCTCCCCAGAAACATCTGGGGCTAGAAACAGGCTTCCATATAATGCACTGGAAGAAATCCACATCTTCATCCTTGCTAACATCCTCAGAAGGCCGGTCATTGTCCTTGCAGGTGAGTTTCCCAGACGGTCATCTCATGTTACAGACCCTCTTACTCTGTGCTGCATTACTAATCTTCCTTTGCTCATTGTTGTTTTCTGGTAGATGTGTTTCAGAACTGGGGAGTTTTCAGCAATTTTTCTAAACCACTCGGAATACCTTTTCTCTTGCGTGTAGCACATACTTCTTTGTGTTTATTTGTTGTTTGTTTTTTTTTTTTTACTTCCTTATGCAGACAAAGTGGTGAGAAGTTTAGAGTCAGGCTCCAGTTTTGCTCCTCTGAATGTTGGTGGTATTTACTTGCCTCTCCTTTGGCCAGCTGAAGAATGCTACAGATACCCAATTGTGCTTGGCTACGACAACATGCATTTTACACCACTAGTGACTCTGAAGGACAGCGGGCCAGGTATTTTTCAAGTACCTTGTTTGGTATTTAAGTAGCTTCTTCAATATCATCATACTGATAAAGGATTTAAAATATAATCTCGTTTAGATTTGCATGTCAAAAATTAAAATAAATGTAAAAGATTCCTTTGGAATACATTCTTAAAATGGGATCAGAAACAGCTTTGTCTGTAAATTGAAGTAGAAACTGAAGGTTGTCTCCAAAATGGTTGAAAGTGGAGCATAACTCACATGTTTGCAGGCTGGGATCAGTCAAAGGGTGGCCTCTGCTTCATTGTGTTCTGGCTTCTTTTCCTCACCCCCTCCTAAGAGAAGGAGCTTTGAAGGACGTGGTCTCTCAGCAGTGTACCACTTCCTGGCAGGGATAATGAGATATGTGCTTTGCTGCTTTGAATGCATCTTTTCTGAATGGATAGCAGTTCTGTAGGTTCAAGTTAGGGCATCATCCCATGGAAAGGTATAATAAACTGAGATCTACAATACTTCCCACACTTGAGAAGAAAATTGCTGTGGAGACATTAAAGCTCCCATGGGGTGGAGCTAGGTTTGTGGTACAGACATGTCTTCATCCTTTCCCAGTACCACTGTTTAGAAACTTATTGTTCTTGCCAGCCATTCTCCTCTCCGAAATTTAGGAGCAGTGGTGACATCTCCATGTGTTGCATCTTGTGGTTATTCCTGCCTAGTAAAAACAAACAAACAAACAAACATATATATATATATATGCTAATCCATCTTGTTTCTTGACAGAAATCCGGGCTGTCCCTCTGGTCACCAGTGAACGAGGCAGATTTGAGGATCTGAGTGTGCACTTTCTGACAGACTCAGAAGAAAGGGAAAAAGAGCAGCTGCTAAAAGACTACTTGATAGTGATTGAAATTCCAGTGCAAGGCTGGGATCATGGTACAACTCATCTAATTAATGCTGCAAAGTGAGTGTCATTCCTGTTTTCCCAAAGTAATCTTGTATACAGAGGTGGGAGAAGCTTGGCAGCCCAGCATGTTCCTTTGGTCTTTTCTTCTTTCCAAGGTAGCACACGTGTTTACCCTCTGAGATATAAAATATTGGTATTCCTGTCGACATGCTTTGAAGTGGTATGAGCTCAGACTAGTCTCAATATAAAGGCCAAAATGTCTTCAGACTTAGCAGACTGAAACTAATATTTTAGAGGAGTGAACCCAGTAGATTTTTTTCACTGACTAAGTGGGATTTACACAGGAGGGTGGCTGAAAAGTAGTTAAACCCAGAACTAGTTAGACTGAACATTTTGGCTTTATGTAAGGGCATATAGCATAAAAGGTGGCTGGTGTAATCTTGGCTGCTCTAGGGAAAGTGCTTGACAGTGTGTCCTTAGAGCAGATGCCTTGGCACCCTGGGCTGTTGCAGTGTGGCATAGACAGAAAGATGTGGCTGGAGGAGGAACCAGCACCTGTGCTCATCCCCCTGATGGTTGAGTGTCAGTAACATGCAGCAGGCAGCTGTAGGCACCCATTGGGTTCTGATGTTTAAGGAACACTGGCAGCAGTGTCTGCCCAGCCCCTTCATGAGTGTGAGAAGGAAGCAACTCCCTGTATCCACTGTCTTTTCTTCTGTTACTGCACAGGGAGTGGTGGTTTGGGAGCCTTGAAAAGTGAAGTCCTCCAACCCAAAGGATATATGCATACATAAAGACTACCAATCCAGCTTCCCTAGTCCCTCTGCATGGATGTGTTCTTGTGTGTTACCACTAATGCTAACTCCTCATTCTGTAGCATGGTGAAGCTCTGTTGTGGGGCTTTCCCTGTGGTCAGGGGCAGAGTAAGAATGGTGTGAGGGATGCTAGTGTTACACACACTGCAGTGAAGCCCAGTAGTTTGCCTGAAGAATTCTGCTGGAAGATACAGACCCAAAAGGGAAAAACCAGGAGCAGATTTCATTATAAACTGTTACCAGGAAATGCTGAGCCCACTGTGGAAAAGGCTTGTGTGGGCTGATGACGAGAGGGGTCTTCCACTAATCTTAGCTCAGCTGAGCACTGGTCTTCAGAAGAACTTAGGGCTGGGGGGATCTTTCTTTTAGCTTCTGAGAAATTATCCATATTCTTCCTGTAAACAGCTCTCAGACAGAAAACTGTCACCTAGAAAATCCTTTTAAGAATACTTCTGTTTAGCCTTGTGTCAGACCATTTCTTTAGATGTGAAAGTCTCCATTTGACATCACTGAACACCTGCTTTTGAAATTATTTCCATTTACAGCCACAGTTTAACATCCAGGATCTTCTAGCTGAGTAATATGGATGTGCATTAATTCTACATTTCCTCCCCACAGTATTGTATTTGCCTCCACCCCCACCATCTGCCCTTTTCTGCCCTTTTCAACCACTGATGCAATCTTCTTTTTTTTTTTTGACTGCCAGGTTAGATGAAGGCAACCTACCCAAAGAAATAAACCTTGTGGAAGATTACTTTCAACTGGTACAGCACGAGTACAAGAAGTGGCAGGAGAACGCTGAACCTGCCAGGAGAGAGACCTGCTCCAGGAACAGACAGCAACTGCCTGTTTCCCAGCTCTCCCTCCTACAGGTGAAATGTGAAACACCAAACTGCCCTTTCTACATGTCTGTGAACACCCAGCCCTACTGCCATGAGTGCTTTGAGCGGAGGTCCCAGGGAAGCAAAGGAAGAAAGCAGACCTCCAAAGCAGCACCTGAGAAATTGAAAGCAGCTGGGTCAGGCTCCTCTCCTGGAGATGTTTGTGAACCTGGGGGATGGACATCTGAAGAGCCCGTAACAGGGCCTCGCTCTGCACCTCCAACTGCTCCGAGCCTCTTCCTGTACAGTGAAACCACGGCCATGAAATGCAGGACACCAGACTGCCCCTTTACATTGAACGTGCAACACAATGGACTTTGTGAACGCTGCTACAACTCCAGACAGGTCGGTCCTCGTGACAACCTGGATGACCAGAGACATTTAGACTATGCCACGTGCAAGGTGTGCCATCAGAAAGCCAACAGAACCTTCAACGGCACATGCAGCACTTGCTTCAAAAGGACTACAGAGCACTCCTCAAATGGCAGCCCCACTTTCCTGCCTACATGCCATCAGAGATCAACGTCTGACCCGTCCCAGATCCCACAGATCCTCCAGCACTCCTGCCTTCAGGCTCCCAACGGCTGTGGTGAGGAGCCCCTGCCACTGGTGCTGCCTACCGAGAAGAGGGGAGGTAACCTCTGCAGGAAACCAGGCTGCAAGTTTTTTGGGACATCACAGAATGAGGGCTTTTGCACGCTGTGTTTCTTTGAGTACAGGGAAAACCACGGTAAGTGGAGATGGGGTGAGCTTTGGCACACTTTGGCTGCAGATCAGCCTCCTCAAGCTTTGGAACTCTGTGTGTATTGGGTGCTAAAAGGGCGGGGGGGCGGGAGCAAGAACAGTGTGGAGCAGAAGCAGCAGTCTCAAGAAGACGGTGCTTTTTTGGCCAATTATCCTGTAAAGGGGCACCCAGTAACAGTGGAAGATCTGTGAAATCTCTTACAAAACTTCCCATCGGCTTTCATGGAAGCAAAACTAGCTCAAGAGGGGTGGGTTTTGATCCCTCCTCACCATCTAGAACAGTCATGGTTTAGTATGAATTTTCTTCACAGATAGACAAGTTGTAGGAGTCAAAGAAGGAGACGCTATTGTATTTATGCTACTGAAAACTAGTTATGTTAGCAAGGCTTTTGAGAGCTTGGGATGAATTTGAAGATCCACATCCATTCTGGATGTAACAGGTATAACACTCTAGAGTAACTACTGAAGTTGTGTTGATAAGCAGAGCAAATAGAAGTTGACTGTAGATTATGAGCTTTTATTTTGGAGTAATTTAGGAGTGTATTATTATAACTTGAAGTCTTTTTTTGATAGTATCAAGTGCATGCATGCACGTTTGTACATATGTGTTTAAAGGCAGGCTTTCAAAAAGGTAGTAGTGTGTGTATAAATCACAGCATGCAATCTTTATTTTTCATGCAACTGCTCTCTTACCCAGGCAGAGTCCTTGGGTAAACAGGGTGAAAGGTACTTTTGCTTATTTTGTAAGCATTTTCATTACTGACAAGTGTGCCAATGCTGCACTCTCCATACTTTCAAATTAGGCAACTTCTGTACCAGCTTGCAATAGCTTATTTTCCAGCGTTGTTGACAATGAAACTTTTTTCCTTCTGATTGTGGAATATATAAGACTTGAGTCTCATGAAGCAAAGCATAAGACATTTTTTCCCATTATGCTCTCTGCCACTGTACTTCTATTGCCTGATGCCCAAAATAGGGGAGGCTGAGAGGGAAGTGTTGGGGTAGATCACAGAAGACACACTGAAGCCAAAGGTGAAATTCCTTTTGTCTTCAGTGGGATCTAGTTTTCTGATGGAGGGTAAATTTTTCTCAAATCAGCTGTTTCAACAGCTTCTGATATGAAGGCTGTATTATCTCATTTATGTAACATGGGGAAAAGTGCATCAACTGGGTGGCTTCAGATTTGCCCAAAACCCACATTTGAGGCCAGCAGAGTTTTAAAATTATTTTTGTGTTTTCTTTTTTAAACTGAGGAGCTTTTCATAGTTCCTTTGGGTCATTAGATCTATCAGGCACATTCAAACTCCTCCTGTGCTTACTCTGTGTTACAGACAATGCTTTGCTACGCCAACAGAGGAGATCCCAGAGGAAGTCCTTGGTAGTGGGTCAGCCGGGGACCTCCGCTGCCGCCTTCCGTAACACCGTGTCCTGCCAGCGGCGCGACTGCGGCACCCTGGGCAGCACCATGCTGGAAGGGTACTGCCAGAACTGCTTCATTAAAGCCCAGAACCAGCGATTTGAGGAAGCCAGGAGGACGGAAGAACAGCTGGTGAGACAGCCAGAAGTAAGTGTGAACTTCTCAAAATCTTCCTTTTGTTTAGCCCTGCACATTTTTTTCTTGTGTGAACAACTCAGGATGCATATACTAGAAAAAAAAAAAATCTTCAAATGACTGCATCCTAAGTATCATGGAAAGACAAGTGTAGAGGATCTTAGGATTTTTTTTTTCCCTGCTACAGCTGAGCAGCATTCCTAAAAGTTGTTCTCTGTTTAGGGTTATCACAGCTGTGTTCAACTTCACCTCAGCTGGGATTTTGCCAGCAATTTCAGTGGAAGCAATTGAGCCAGCAGTTGGCTTGTTTACTGATCAAGGAGATTTTCATTCTTACCCTTAAAGCTATGCAAACTGCATCAAGTTGTAGTTGGTTTCATTTTGCCTTTTTCATTGAGTCCATTACAGAATTTCTTTGTTCCAGATTGTTGTTTTTTTAATTTGGTTTGTTTTGACCCTTCTGGAATTGAGTTACCAAAGAAAAAAAAAAAACCCCACACTTTTTTTTCTTCTAAGAAATGTCAGAATTTGTTACTTTCTTTCAATGCCAACTTGGCTCTTGGTATTGTTCTTTTCAGAAGCAGCATGTGTCTGCAACAGCCCCCAATGGTTGCCTATAGAAGCCATTAGCAGAGTTGAAAGTAAATGAAAAGCTGCTTGTGCTGCCAGCACAGCAACTGACGGTGTGTTTAAATGTTTTTCAAGAGAATGGGACAGCACAGAGATCTGCAGCGAGCAGCCATGAGTAGCCAGAAGAGACAGTGTGCTGTGGCTTCGTGTAGAAACAACCTGGCTGGCAGAAGCAACGATCTGTGCCCTGAGTGCCAGCGCTTCGGTCAGCTCCCGCCGTCGGGGAGTGCCCGGGACCCGGCTGCAGAGGAGCCCCTGAAGCAGCGCTGCCGAGCCCCTGCTTGCGACCACTATGGCAATGCCAAGTGCCATGGCTACTGCAACGAGTGCTACCAGTTCAAACAGATCTATGGCTAGAAGAAGGGAGGAGTTGGTAAAGGAACAAGAAGGCCATGCCAGCTACTTCCTTCACTGAAATGGTGCTATGTCCAAAACACTTAACAGTCCTGGGAGCGGGAGGGTGAGGGGAAATATAAGCTGTCTGCTCATGTTCGTGTTTATTCCCAAGAATGGGAATAAATGTCTACTTCCTCTAAACACTGCATACAAGGACTGCTGAGAAAGGCAGGCTGCCTCCAGCACAGAGCTGTTGTTCATGACTAAGCTCCTATAGTGCTGTATTTAATTCTTGGACTTCCCAGGAGGAAGTGTGAAGCATTTGAATCCAAAGAACTTCCCAGTTCTTCCTCAATACCTGCCCTCCCCCTGGGTGAGAAGCCACAGCTACTGTAAGAGGTGCAGGAGCTCTTTGTGTTCATGTACTTCACCAGAGGCGAGTCTTTCCTGAGAGGAATCCCGCTGGGAAAGGCTGATGCAGCTTGCAGCTGATGTCTGAAGAAAATCGTTTTGGGATGCCTGCGTCCTTGCTGATGTTCTTACAGAGCTTGTCAAGGCAGGATCTCCCACAGGCATTCAGGGTGTTAATGGCAAGTGGTTCTGTGTTTGCAGATCCCTCAGCAAACCACAGCCAGAAACAACTGGCTGTGATCTGTTCCTTTAACATGATTAACCTAAACAGCATTTAGGTCCTTTCCCAAATCCCAAGACAGCTGGAAAGACAGGTGATTACAGAAACAACTTTAATGGACTTACGCATGTGATGGGAAAAGTGAATGTCACTGTCCCCCATTCGTAGGGAAGGAATTACCTCCAACAGACCACAAAAAAAAAAACAACCCAAAGGCCTTTGTCTTTGGCTTCAGTTCTGAAATCAGAGCAAATCTCTTCTCTTGCATTGTAACTGCCAGGAATATGAGTGCTGCTGTTCAACCTCTCTCCCCATTTCTGTCACACTTCTTTCTTATCCTAAATGCGATTCTATTACTGTGCTAACAGCTCGGAGCTCAGTAACAGAGTGCTTTGGGGTTGAGATTTTACTCCTAGAGTTCATGTATCCACTTCTCAATTTGGAATATCTTTAGTGACTTTGCCTTTACCATTGTGCCTGGTACCGGCTTCTCTCTTCTTTCACATCTTTTAAGTTTCCAGCATCTGTTTTGCTGCTATGATTTTGGAGGCAATACCTCTTCTAAGTTGCTTCTCAAGTTTAGAATCTTTTTCTAGTTACTAAAAAACAGGTTTTAAAAAGAAAAAAAACCTAAATAACTCATTACTCATTTCTGTTAAGTTTTATATATTTTGTGAACCTTAATGTGAACATCTGTTTTATTAAAATATTTATATTATTTGAAACAATGCAACTTGAAATTTGCACAGCTAGGGTTTGTTTTTTTACATATATTTACTCTTGTGTTGAAAGTTATGAACTTAAATGTATAATTGAAAAACATTATCTGATATAAATAAATAAATTATTGAAGGATTGAATAAGCTATTTTATATTTGTGAGAAAGAGCACAGTTGATCATGGGACACCCCCTAAAGAAAACATTTTTGTTCAGGACAACCATTCAGCATGTTACCTGGTGCTCCCTTGTTCAGATGATGTAGCTAAGCAAATTGAGGAGGTGATAACTTGCTCTAAGTCTCTGCATACTCCCACCTTACATCATTGTCCTTTCAGGAAGAGCTCTTGGTACTGTGGGAGACCCGTGCAGTCCCTGTGCATAAGGAGTTGGCTCCTGTGGGTGGAGAGTATCTTCAGTCCCCATAACTATGGGTGTGGGAAAGCAAGGATGGTCAGGACTAGGCTGCAAGAGAAGCTAAGCTTAGAGTAACTTGACTTGGCTTTCTTCGTTTATCCATCAGCTATGCCAGGGATTCTCAACTGATGTGAAGAAATATGCTTGAGTTGCAACATACCTTGGGAGGTAATGCGGCCACCCTTGTGCCTTGGGAGGCACACGCCACCCTACCACCTCCCTTCACCAGGGGCAGCAGGGAAGCCTCCCTTACCTTTTGGCCTCAGCATCTGGGTTGCCTGATAGCTCCTGAAAAGCAAGCTGCCAACTGCTACTTGAAAAAGTACTTGAAAGTGGTGTTTTCTTCTCCTCCCAAGCTCTGCCTAATCCAGCAGAACTGCCAGGGGATTTCTGCACTGTAGCGCTCCCCCAGTGTGGCACGAGATGCGCGGGTGTTTCAGACCTCTGCCCAGACAGGCAGTACTGAAAACTGCCATGGCTTCTTGGTACTGCTCATGACCTGAAGGAAAAAAATGAGGCTGCAAATGCGGTCAGGAAAGAGGACCCTTTGCCAAGAGGCTGACCTCTCTACAGCAGCTGCTCTCTGTCTTGGTTAACTCTTTAAACCCTTACTATTCAGGAGCACATCTCAGCATGTGCTTCAGTGCTGTCCCAGTTGAAATAATGTAGATGTTAAATTCTGAGTACTTTTGCCACAGGTTAGCTAGTCCTTGTAATTCACTCAGCTCTCTAGCTCATGTTCCTTGATGCCTGTCCACCTTTCTTATGTCCACTGCTCTCCTTAAAATTTAGCCCATCTACTTCTGGACCCATGTGCCCCTCCTTTCACAGCATACAACCTAGAAGTAAGCATACAATTGGTTAATTCTAGTTGCTGTTAACTGCAGCTTCTGCACAAAGGAAGGATTTCAGATTAAATGCCCCAGATCCCACTGATTTTTCTCTGCTGCTTTCTGGACCCGTTACTCATAACCCTGAAGTCACATGAGGCTTCTTTCATTCTGAACCTCCTATGTAAATGAGTACCCAGCCTGTCTCTAATGATTTACTTGTGTGGGAACATTAAAGCTTGTAGGGCCTTTTTTTGAATATATACTCTGGTATTTCCCTAATGTCCATAGGGGATTTTGACCCTCTGATGCTTTCTGCTCTTTGCCCAGACACCTCTTCAAGTTCATGTATTTTTCTCCTTCCTGTTCTGCAAAAGAGAACTTTCATTTGGATTCTCCCTTCTTGTGACCACTTCTGGAAGTCTCTTTGCTAAGATTCAAATCTTTCACAGAGATTCTTTTCTTAGTGGAAAGGCAAAACTAGTATGAAACAATTGACTTCATGACTACTTGTATTACACTGGAATTCCTTATAATACAGTGGAGGAAGTGATTGTTGCTGAGGCTGTGCTTACACATTCATTTTGTCTGGGAAAGGGACATTTTTAGATCATTACGGTAATTCCTGACTGGGAAGATGGTGATCTGAATATTATCTTGTTTTTGTATTTCTCAGGGATCTATCCACTATAATAACAGAAAATTTATGTCAAAGAAAAGAAGAAAGCACTTAGACATTTTTTTTATGTAGAGAGAATGTCAGTTTATCTTTTGATACTTCAGTGCCCTGCTTAGCAAGTCTTTGGTGTATTAAGGCCACTTAGTAGGGCTGGGAACATCAAACAGTGTTTACTAAGTTAGATCAAAACACATCAAGCTATTGACCTAAGTGTGTGTCCCAGGAGCCCCACACAGGACTCTGTTGTTGGTCGTTGCAGGGAAAGCAAGAATAGAGTCCCTGCTGGTACAGGCTTAGGTACAGGCTGTAATGTTCTACATTTACACAGAAGATAAGGTATTCTATTTACTGCCTATGAGCCATCTGCCCATCCTTCCTTCCTGCATGTGTTTATTCCCATCCTTCACAGTACTCCCCCTTGCCCAGCAATGCGGAAGAGAAAAGTTACCTGCATATGCAGGGCCCCAAAATGTGCAGTGCTACTCTGCTGCATGCAGACCCCATCAACAAACTGTGTTTCTTTGAGGTTGTTATCAAGAAGTGGTTATTTAAGTTAGGATGTTATTTGATTAGCCATTCATGAGTTGTGTGCCATGCAACTTGGTGTACAGATTCCAGCTGACACACTAACAGCCTGGACCTGCTCATCCCTAGCAGTGTTTAGGAGGCAGTGAGAGTCAGGGATATCTGGTAGGGACACACCTGGTCATTCAGATGCCCAGGACGATGCTTTGTTTGAGAGTCCTGCTGAGACTTTGGCACCAGGAAAGTCTCTAAGCACCTCTGCAGTGTGGTAATGGGGACACAGACTCACTAGAGAGATCCTCAGTACCTGGGGACTTTACTGACAATGGAACTGAAGGACCTCAAGCAGTATTTGGGGGGAAGGGCTGTGCAGATTTCAGTAGTGTCTAGATGTTGGCTATAAGAGAGTTTTGGATATAGATCTCAAAAAATTAATGCTGAGCATAATTTTGTGCACTTGGGGCCGTGAGGCCACAGTGCATGACGTCAGCTTACGCATTCAATCCGTGCAAAATAAGTAGTTCAGCACAGTGATATGATTTTGTTCAGGTGAGAGCCACAGGGAAGCAGCCACCACATAACTGTCCTGCATACTTGAGTAGGACAATGCAGTGTAATATGTACAGCACCAAAATAGAAAACCACAACACTGAACAGTTACAATTTCAGTTTTTATTAAACTGCCCCTTAAAACCCTGAGTTAGAAGTATAGGTGCCTTTATACCCAAGTGCTCCATCTCTCAGGTGCTTGTGTTTAACACACAGTGCAGCAAACCTGTCACTGATGGGAGCAGATTCAATGCACTAATGTCAACTTGTTCAGTCATTTCTGTGCTGATGCCTTCTCTACATTGCTGATAAATGCTGGTAGCATCAACCTTTGCCTGGTTCTAAAGGGTTGTCCTAGCTGCATAGGAAGAAAGACAAAATGTTTAGAAGTGGTTTAATTGAGCTGCTACCTTAATTCCCCTTTTCCTTGACCATCAATTTTGGAGAAGACTGCCAGTAGCTACAAGGGTTATTCCTCTTATCTTTAGAAGAACAGCCATGGCTCCTCTATGAGCATTATTGCTTCTCAACCTGAGCCAACCTAGTCAGTTCCCCCAAGGTCCAGCAGTCCCCTGCCCCTGCTGGCTGGCCAGAGCCCTGGCTGTCCTCCTGCTGCTCTGGGCAGCCCAGCACCCCTACAAAGGGGCCTTTGCAGCCTTCTTACACCAAACAACTGCTGTAGGAAATCTAGGCACCCCGGTGTGATTATGTCTCCATTTGTCAAGATAAATGTCTGTTGCCAAAAAAGCCTGTCTGTATATATACATACATATATATATATTAAAAAAACCAAAAACTTATTTAATGCCTGTCAAACAGAAACCTAAAATAAGAGCAGGTAATTTTGCTTGGGAGTTTTACGATGACTTCTTTTTGTACTAATGTTAATTCTCCAAAAACTCCCTGTGTCTAATATTGAAAGACAGCCTACGGCATGCTATCCAGACTGCCCCCTCCTCCGGCCTCACTAAAGTGAATAACATTATGTATGTAACCTCCCCCACCTCCCACCACCTTCAAGCCCTGACAGCACTTATTCTTCTTGTTATTGATTTAGCTTCTTTTTTCTCCCCCTCCCTTTTTTTTTTTTTTATTTTTTTTTTTTTTATTAAGCTCTAGTACACATCTGTGTTAGGCAGGAAGTCAGATTTCCCCTGGTGAATTACTGGAGGGGGAAAAAACATAGGTTTTGTTCTCTGATTATGGCTCCATGTCATGGGATTCATGTGAGCTCATATGAATGCACATCATGAGTGAGTCCAACTCCCAGCCAGTACTGTTGTTTTTTTTAAAAGTGACTGTTTGGGGGCATATCACAAGAAGAGGTCAAAATTCCCCTATCATTTACAATGTGAAACTAAGGCAGTGAGCAGGGGATCTGCTTCGAGGAACACAGCTCAGTGCAGTGGTTTGAGCTTCGAAATCAACGCTTTTCTTACTGACCACTCTGAGATACATTGCTAAGTACCATGGGGCAGAATTTGGTCATGAGGCAAAGAATTATGTACTATGAGATCACCAGTCAGAATTCCCACTAACTAACATTACTTGTTGCAGGACTAATTTTGCTTCCTGTTGCCTGACATTGGTGACAGACGACTGCATGCTGCAGTGATGCCTGGCAAACACCTTACTGCAAACTCCAGTAATATTTATATTGCTGTAAACCTTTAATAATTCAGTTGACTTCAGCAACTTCACTCCAGGCATGCTGTAGGATAATTAGGATGGGCATTTGGTCAGCTAACTTATAAAAATGTCTGTCACTTCCTCTTATACATTCTGTAGTGAAAAGATGCACCTAAAACGGCTTTTATTGCAATCTTCATCCCATAAAGTCATGCCTATCTAGGCAGACCTTGTTGTTAAGATCTCATTTAAATACATGCACTTCTTGCACTGCTTGCTGGTTACAGTTTACTGGGAATTAGTGTCTTAGCCTTTGCTGTGGTCCTTAATGCACAACCACTTTAAAAGCAAGAAAAGTATCCCAACTGGTATTTCAGCATGATAGGTTATAGCTTATTTAGCCTGGAACTTCCTACTTGCAGTGAGGACAAGACTTATTTCTACTGGAGGGAAGAGATCCCATTATTTTTCATTTACGTATTATTAACACACAGTCTAACAGAAAAGGATGATATTGCATGGCTTTTTCACAATCACATGCATGTCTAGACCAGCCTACATTTGCCTAAAAGAAAAAAGTCATCATTTCCAGATATGTTTTTTTTAAAAAAAGGGAAGTTTGGGTGGTGGTGATAGAGCAATGAATGATGACCCTTGGCAGAGCTGTTCTCTTTGAAGGCTGGTGCCAGGTCAGGTGCTTGGAGGCAGGAAAGCCTCAGGTACTTGCTGGCACTCCTGTGCATTTGAGTCATATCAGTAGTGTGCACCGTTAAAGTTCAAAATGCATTACTCGACCAGACGTGCAGCTCAGGCCCCGTCAGGCCCAGCAAAACCTGAGTCTACATGAATGTCAAATTTAACATATTAATCACCAAAATTTTCTTCCTCTCGCTTTTTCTTTTGGGCACACAACAGGGAAGACCTATTAAGGCAGAATTTAATATCATCGGAGTTTCATTATTTATTAAACCAACTTTCAGTTCAGGCAGTTTGCTGTGACATCAGACCTTTAAGCTTTGCTCATCTCCACTGCATTGGGGCTACACCAGATTCCACTCTGGGCTCCATTATGTACTCAGTCCTCCTCAGAGTGGTAAGATTTTTTTCTAAAGATTTGTGTTTTTCACGTGTCTGCATATTTGAAGTTAACTACAACCACATCATTACCTACAATGCTGAGCTACCTCACTGTCACTCATCTGTTTTCTTATCCAGGCTCACTCTTCTCCCAGAAAAGAAACCTGCCAACAGCTGTGACCAAGAACAAGCTGATCTCTAATGTGCAGAGCCTTGTTATACTTTCCACTGTGTGACTATATTCACTTACAAAAGTGTCTACATGTGCTGTAGATGGCACAGCTTTTCTAGCTTCAGCCAGTTCCCCAAGCTACCTGTGGTTCCATTTTGCACAGCAACAAGACTTCTACCTCACTGCTCCCCCACCTTCACACCTGCTTCTGGGTTAGGCATGTTCCTCCACTCCTGAGGCTTCAGAGAAGGTGAAGGTCACAGCCTGGCTTGCAGAAAATTTCCGGTGCCTAATGCTCCTCTTTTATGTTTGCCTTCTTCATCTTGCAGGTGGCTTCATCGGTAGAAATACAGAAGTCCACCCATGCTCTGCAAAGGACTGACCTTCCAAATTCACAGTATTTACTCTTCTGAGTTAACAGTGCTTCCTATTTGGAACTAACTTTGAATTAAGCTCTCATCAAAGTCCAGCAGGAAATGTATTAGTAGTCATGGGTAGGTTTATCTCTTTTTTTCTTCTCTACAAGGAAGGTTCAGCCTGTAATAATAACATCTGCAGTGTAGCTGCTGGAGCTGTTTGTACCTAGCCCTCTTTTTATGAACATACTCTTTATATTATGTTTCAGGGTGTAACTAAATACTTTCCATACTAGAGAATGTGTAGCTAGATCATATTGATCCTGACTTATTTTTGCCCAGTTAAAGAGCAATAAGCTATTAAAAAAAATTGCTAATGTATAAAAGATTGAATAAACCTCTGTTTTAATACTGTAATGATTAAAATATAATAATAATATAAAATAAACCCAGCAAAGCCTATAGTAGATGGAACATAATCACAGGACATCACAGAGGTCAGCAAAACCAAGAGATGATAACTTTATAGGTATGTGGAACCAGTAAGTGTTTAATCTATAAACTCTCTTGTTTTGAGCTGGGTGAAGCAGAGACAAGTAGACACATGAAAAAGTACAAACAAGTTCTTTATTCTGAAATTGCATTAGAGCACTCTAAAGATAGCATCAAGGACTGCATGGAAATTCCCTGGATATGTTTTGTAATTTTTTCCGGAGAATCTCAGGATAGCAAATACATGAGATGAGGGTAAGTGGATGACCACAGCTGGTGTAGGCTGCATTTTGGTATTCCACTTTTGTGGTGCAGACACCCCAGGTGGAATTTGCCTCTGTTGTCTTTCCCTCCCTTGACTAAAGGAGCGTCCAGATGACTATTCCAGATGTAGAGGTTTATGGTGACTAGTGCCTTGTGAAATCAATGGCTTTTAAATGCCTTGCATATTAGGGGTAATTAACGTCTCATTTCTTCCATTTATATATTGATTCTGCATGAAATCAGATAAATAACACTCACCTAACTCTCCTCAGTAGTTATGTGATGAAGTTCACTGATTATTAGAGTATGCAGTGACATCCTGAGGTGACAGGTCCAGTATGCAAATAACAGTACTTTCTATCGGCATTGAGGACGTATTCACTTCCGACTAACAAAGTAACTTTGGGATCAACCAAGTCTTACCTTTTGATACTTCTCTTTCATTTTTCTGAAGTCACTTTATCTTGTTTTCTTTCAGGTACTCCATGGAATATACAGGAATCAAAACAAAACTTGCCCAAAGGGAGTGTGTGGAACCAGATGCATGTCTCTGTGCCAAAACCAGCTAAATACTAAGGCCTCTTCATTACCATTTCCTAGGTTCTAGAAATGTATTTGAATCCTCAAATTATTTCCAGTTCAGGCTCAATATGGTAGAAATGGTAGAAAATCAGAGCAAATACAGTTATATCACAGCAAGGCTGTTTGGAATAAGTGTTAATGGCAGGATATTGGCATTGTTGCCAAAGAATATAACCTCTGCTTGCTTTAATAATGGATTCAAGAAAACACATTTTTCCTTTGTAGCCAATGGAATTTCATCCAAGAACTACCTGGTTCCATCCTCAATTTCTCTTTCTAACAAAGCAAAAGATCTCAAATGTTGTCAAATGACAAGGAAAAGTACTGGGCTACAGATCTCTGTACACCACTTGTAGCTGGCTGCAGATCAGTATGTTTAGCTTATTTGAATCATAACACAGCTGAGATGTACCAGGGAATTTGTATCCGGCTTACACAGTGATTAATGCTACAAACTGGGGGAAACAGATGACCCACTTGTTTACTCCGAGGTTTTCAAGGTTACCAAGGGAGATGAGAATAAACCACTGTGGCATGAACAAGGAAGTTAAGTGAGAAGTTCATCCAACTGGCTTATACCTATTTCTGCAGTGTCTTATTGCCATAATCAAGGAATAAATACCCTTTTTTACAGTGGATAAATATTCATAATAAAGATAAAATGATGATCTAAGTGAGACCTGGGATGTACTGATAAAAAGACTTAGAATTACTAGCATGGCAAGAAATCCCAGCAATGAGAAATAGAGGGGCAAGAATCACCTCTTCTCCTAGCTTGGTTATGCATCCATGAATTGCATCATTCCCTTCTAAACCTGTAATGAACTCTGAACTCATATTCAGCTACTTGTTCACCGTGCCCCCTATGTACTTTGCTGTTCTTAGGATATAATACTCCACCTTTTATTTGCCTGTATTAATGTGCATTTGTTTCAGTGGGTCTAGATTGCTAATCCATCTAATTTCCACAGTCTGACTCCTCAGCCTCCTCTTTTTTACCGCTTTCCCAGTGTTCCTGTCATCTTTGGGTTTTATCACCAGTGCCTTAATAATTTCTTCCTGGCCACAGATGAAAATGTAGAATGAGATCAAATCTGGCACTGATCTCTGCAGAAAGTAACTAGAGAAGTCATGTGGTGAAGATTTCTTATTGCCAACCCATTAGTAATTCTGCTGGGGCATCAGTTCTCAGTTTAATGGGCATGAGTTTTTTGCCAGCAAGAGTTGCTGGCAAGGATTTTTCTGCCGAAACATTGAACAATACTGAAACAAAATACCTCAAAAAAGTCTACATAATTGCTTTTATCACCAGGCTAGTAGTTGATACCAGCAAAGGATGGAATCAGGTTTAAGAAGCCTGGTTTTCTAATAGCATAGAATTGCAATGGTTGTTTTCTTTCTTCAGGCAACTATTGTAGCATTTCTGGGTGTACGTTGCATTCAGGAAGAAGGGACGTTATTTACTTCACATAAGAACAATACTTTCCATTACATTAATATTTAAAGGAAATGTTAGATACAGAACCAGGATGTTTACTGAACAGTTTTTCCCTCTGTGTTTAGAATTTTATTATCCCCAGAGGACACATTTACTACTGCTGAGATTAATTCGATGATAAAAAATTCTTTATTGCCTTTAGAATTGCCAAACTCTGATTTTCCCTCAGTGTGAGTGCAACTCAGATGTCCAAAATGTTCTTAAATTCATCCTTCTACAAATTTTCATGTTCTGTTTTGATAAAGTGGAAATCCCTTAAAAAAATCTAATAATTTTACACAGCCCATCAGCTGTCAGTTCTGAAATGCAAGAAACTTTTGACTTGAGACAAAAATTGACTGAGGGAGAAAACCTACAGTATAAGGGCTCTCTAGTGTCATTAACCTTTAGCAGCCCCTCTGTAGTCACCTAATCTACATGAAAAATAAGCAAGGTCAAACCCTTGAAAAATTTTCATACCTGGTAACATTTTTTTCCTACCCGTTGTTCAAAATGTGTAAACCACCCTATATTCTGGCACCTGGTGCTAGACTTCAGGGAGTTTCAATCCCTGTATGTGGGAGACAAGTATTCATGCTGTAAACAAGTCAGGTGTCAAAAGAACAAGCTGATGACACACTGAGCACTCAGAGTTCAACTGTCAGGTTTTGGCATTATGTGGCAATGCCAAAAGTTCGCTACTCCTACGTGTCTGCACCAGCCACCCAGCTCCACTGCCACTCTGGCTCCTCAGCTGCTCCAGCACAGCTGAGGAAAGGACCCTTTGGTCCCTCAGTCTGGAAAATGTGATGGTCTTTATTTTTAATTCTACTCAATTGATGTATTGTACAAAGGCTAAACAAGCTACAAACATAATTAATATTTTTATTCCCCTCTCCTCCTATTAAATAGGAGACAACAACGTGCTATTGTTTTCCTCCATCAGGTCACTGAAAACTTTCAAGCATTAGTCTAAGAAACTATAATTATTTGCACCAAGGAACACAAGTAAAAGAACTAAGTTTATTTGCTATCAGAATCAAAAGTGCCATGTAAGTGACAACTAAATAGCTCTCAGATTAGTTTATATTTGGGGGAGGAGGTGAGAAGCTCATGAAGAATTGAGATATTTTTATTTTTCTTACAAAAAGAAATGTAAAATGACAAATTTACAGTAGACCAACTGTCATCAACCTCTATGCTATGTGGTGCATCTTGGTGACTAGAGTTCAGCATGACCACACCTACGCTTGTCTATTATGCTCGACAGCTCCTGGGGCAGGTTGCTGGATCCCCCTTGTCCAGCTCCAAGCCACTTTGCAAGCCAGCTCAGCCCAGATTCAGGTGGTGTTCAAATGTCATGTGTCCCACTAGCAGTCTCTGCCAGTGGGATGCCATTTCTTTCCGCCTCTCCATGTATTTTGCATGGCACCAAACACCAGCATTGCAGCTTTACCCTGAGGTCTGCCTGGCTGTAAACTGAGGTGGTTCCCAGCAGGGCACTCAAGCAGGTCAAGACATCCATCCCTGCCCAGCAGTTCCTCAGGCAGTCCCCTCTAGGCAGCCTGCAGGAGCCAAAGCCCTTTCCTTGGGTTCTCCAGCACGACCAAGGCAATGTGGAAAGCCGACGAAGTCTGCTCATTAGAACTTGCTTTCACCCCAAGCTCAATGCAGCCTCCATGAGTTCACCCGCATCACACAAAATATGGCCCAGGGTCTCTAGGATGTGTGGCAAACCCCCTGGAAATCTTTTTGCTGCTTCCAGAAAAACAGACCAGCAGAATCTAGGTTTTTTTCCAGGTTTTGCCACATTTTCCATGAATTTCAAAAGCAACTGTCTCAGAAAGTCCCCAGACTGTGTCCCCCACACAAACAAGTGTGTTTCCAGCATGGGAGGAAGGAAGACCTCAGCAGTGTGTCTGCTGCCCAGCCTGGCCATTCAACCCCCACCCAAATCATGCAGTGAAGCATCAGCTAGGTGTGAGTCTCTAACCACTGACACCACCCCAGACACCCACAAGCACACAGCTTTTTTTTGCCATTAAATACTGGTTTGTCCATCTCAGCTTTTCTCAGAATGACTCTCTAGAGAACCGGAGGCGCGAGTACGGGCGGACACGCTCACACTGCACCAGTTGCTTGCGACAGAGCGACGTGCAGAGCTGTGCTTAGCCTTGCTCACAGCAAATGAACTGCTCACAGCATCTGTACTCTAGATATTTCCAGGATTTGAAATGTCAAGGGAACTGTAATTACAAATTTAAGAGGTAAAAATTTTGTGTAACTCATTTTCCCTGAAAAATTGTGATCAGGATGAAGAAAGAGAAAGCAGACAGTTTTGTTGCTTTAACACTGCAGCTTATTGCTGTAAAATTCCCTCTGTAAAACAGCATAAGCTTTTTGCAATATCATTGTACACAATGTTAAAACCTTAAGTCCTTACTTGGCACAATATTACTGAAGGGCTGGCTAAAAAGGACAGGGTATTTACATTGTACCTTGCTTTACTCCATGACTAACCTAAGTTACTTAACCAAAGAAACTGGTGAAAGGCAGATGAGCTCTTGTTTACAACTTTATTTATCTTGTCACCAGAACTAAGTTTATCACATAAAGATAATAACTGCAATTAAAAAGCCATCATCTTGCTGAATAACAGTGAGAAACAGGAAAAGACAGGTCACACCACACCCAGAAACTTCTCTTGCACATCACAGAATAACCTGAGTTTCCCGAACAAATTACAGGTGATTTTTTCCAGCCTTCAAATACTCATTTTTGTCCTCCTATTTTTAGCTTAATAAAAGATCACATGTGAAAATCTTAAAAAAAAATAATAAAAAATCAGTCAGATTCACCCAGAATGGATGAGTCTGTCCTTTGTGACCACCAGCAGAGCAGTGCATGGGCACATCTCAGCTGAGGGTCTCTCCTGTCCCACCTCCTCCACCCCTCGAGGTATGCAGTGGTGGGTGGGATGCTGTACCACCAGGCCACTTAGCAGCTCCTCTGCTGCTTCTGCTTGGACCATCTCCAGACTCTGCTGTCCAGAGGAATACAAGTACAAAAGCATATTTGATTTCATTTGATCAATACCCACTTGTGAGTAAGGAGGGATTACTTCAACAGATGTCCTCTACTTTTCCCCTGGGTATTAATTACGCATACTCCTCCCCGTATCTTGTCAGTGAGGCACAGGAGAAACAAGCCACTGGTGATGGCTTATCTGCACAGATTTCACATGGCTTGTCATCACAAGAAAAGTTTTCTAGATCATCTAGCTATTTTCGTAAACAAAGTGGTTTATTCTGATTTCTGTCACTTTTTTTTTTTTAAGTATAGGATTTCCACAGATACGTGTTTTAAAAACAAATTGTGCCAGCTTTCAGATGGTATCTTATCTTCCTACTGTAAAACAGAAATTGGAAGTGTATTGTGGTTCATGCAACCTTTTCCTTTCCCATGTGAAAATAGTTCTTGTTCCACAGACACTATATCTAGATGCTTTTCACACGTCTCTGTACCCTAGGTGCACATGTTTGTATGTAAGTCTCTTTTTCTTTATTTCAGTCCAGGATGAGTTGTTTTAGACACAGCTCTGTTCTCCAGCTGCATCTCTCCAAGCAACGTGAAAATTGTCCTGGGTTGAGCCAGGATAGAACCAGTTTTCTTTCTAGTAATTTTACTTTTCAGTTAAGTCCCATATGTGTCATACTTGGTATAAATTTGAGGGATGATGAGGGGCAAGCTCTCTTTGTCCATGGCCCACATCCTGAGAGGACTCTGTCCATTTGTCTGCCTTTAATCCCAATCCATGCACTCCTGAGTATGTGTATTCCAGCTCCAGTCTGCCACTGACTCCAGAAGCCCAGTGTGAGACTTTTCCAGGGCCTGGCCTGCAGCCTCAGTGGTGATGTAAGCATTATGGGGGGAGGTCTGATAGTGGTTTTGTATATATCTCATTATTTTCATTTTCATCATTAGTTATTTCATTCAAGCTGTGTAGTTTACTTTCCAACCCGTAATTCTCCCTTCCTTATTCTCTCTCCTTTCCCTGTAGGGGAAGGGAGAGGGGCTAATAAAGAACATCTGTCATTCATTTAATTGCTAGCCTAGTGTTAAACTGTGACAAAAATATTGTCCTATTTTTCTAAAATGTCTCAGCTACTTCCATCCATTGCTGTGAGAAGATGTCAGATGGGAAGCAGGATTTTGGCTGGAGCAGCAGTCATGCACACTTGTCTGATGTCTTCAAATGATGCCTTCAGTTCCCACTAGTCCATTGCCTTCCAGGGGCTGGTGGATCACAACACCTTCTCTGCATGCATGGTCTTCATGTCCTCACATCTTCACCTCTGTGCTTTCCAGTTGCAGAGGCTCGTTGCTGCCTGCCCATGCTGGGATGGGACTGAGTGTGTGGAGTATCCCAAGCTTGCCCGGGCATCAGGGCAGTGCCTGTGGTCAGCACAGGTGCCATCGTACAGTGAGAGTGCTGTCACACTGCTAGCTGAGAAGCTTGCTTGTGGGTAGATTCTCCTACCCAGTTCCTCTTTTAGCCATTTTTTGCCTCCCCTTTGCTTGTCACAGTCTCCCGCTTGCTTGGCTGGCAGCTGGCCTTCCTGCCTGCTATATTTCATCTTCCCCTCTGCAAACAAGCACATTGCTCCACAACCAGCCACCACCCTAGACTGTCTGAAGTTCCTGGCTTTCCAGCCTATGGTTCTTGTTGGGCTACCCCTTGCACCACAGCTGCTCTGCGAAGCCCACAGGACTTCCCAGTGGCTTCCCATCTCTGCTGTCTCTCAGAGCTTCTCTGCCTCTTTAAGGAGGTAATGCATCATGAGGGCAGAAGTGTTTGGGTTTTTTTTCTAGGAGGTTATTTAAGGCTGCCTGTTGCATAATTAAGAAATGTTTCCACCAAGTGATTAGCAGCCTACCCAGCTGTGTGTTTCTTTTATTCACCCTGTGCTTGGGAGCACACCCAGGCTTTGGACTCTGTGCTGAGCTATTTGCACTTTCTCGCTGCAATTGTTTTCAGAGGAAAGGGCTGAAGATGTGTTCATCTTATGGGAAGAGCTGTGGGAAAGCCTCAGGAATAGCTCACCCTGGGTGAGCTGTGTCCATCCCTACACTCCATGGGAGAGACCAAAGGGTCCCCACCTCAGTGGGTAAGGCAGGGCTGGCTCTCACACCCTCCAACTGCACCCTCCAGGTTTTGGAGAACGCCATGTGGGTGTACAACCTCACCTTGCCTCTTGCTAGCCAGACCAGCCAGTGCTGCATCCATCCTACCACAAGTCTAGGTTTTATTTCTAACCATAACAAAAGTACAGGACAATGTTACCTAATAGCAACAACAAAAAGTATTCTCTAGACCTCCCAGAGAAAACATCTAGTCATCTGTAGTCCTCTACAGACATCGTCTATAGATACCTTTTTGGAGGCATCACCTCCCCAGAGGCACGTCCCTGCCCTCTCTGCCTTCTCACTCAGGCTGACTGGCAGAGTGCCCACATGTGTCCGGTGGAGCCAGCAAGTCCTTCAAGAGCTGCTGCACTCTGCTTATGTGATCAAGGCTAAACATGACTCAAGAGCTTGGGAGAATTACTCCCTGAAGAACCACTTAATGCCTTTTTGGCTTGAGAAATCACATAGTCACTACTCCTAAATGTTTTCTCCCTCTTTAATAATTTTCTCCATGTTCCTTCCTCTTCCAGTGTCTGTTGAAGGCAGAGAAAAAACAAGCTTCAGTAGCTGACTTTCATCCACTAGAGAGTCAAAAAATATCCAAATACCACAGCAATGAGAAATACATAACTATGTGGGCTACAGCTCGCTCCTCAGAGCTTCATGAAAGAACTCACACATATTGCTTTTTAAAAACAGAAAAGAGGGGTGATACACTGAATACGAATCAGGTAAACAACCTACACTTGCCTGAACACTTTATTTACGGACAGCATTGTTGTCAGCTTTAAGGAGGCAGATAGTTGTTAAAGTGACCACTTGGAGGCTCTCCAGTTCAAACCCATCTCTCTGAGGGCTGGGTTACCAGCACAGCAGAGGAAGACCTGCCTACCTAAGCATACTCATTCATTGATTAAAACTGCAAAAGGAGAAGATTAGAAAAGAATCTCTTCTCCTTTTAAACCTCATGCAAATTTCAATGCTGAAATTGAAAGTGACCCAAACAGCCATTAATATTGTTACCAACCCAAGGAGCACCACCAGCCAGGCAAAATGCTTCTCATAAACGCACTTCAGCTCTCCTAGAAAGAAGGCCCTAGAAAATCCTGCTGCTACACACTGCCTCTCTGCCTGTGTTTTTACTACTTGATATTACTTTCCTGAGGAAGGTGTCACCTCCACCTGCTTACAGAAAACCATCCAGGACTGACATGGCTTTGCCTGCAGCTTGAAATCTTCCATTGTCATCCCTTCAAATCTGAGTGCAAGAAGCACGTCAGCACCTGGGTTAACACCACAAGCTTTCCAACAAAGTTTCCTGGCAGCTCTTCACTTCAAAACTTTTCTTACATCTTGATTGTTGGTGGAACAATGCAATACCAAAGATAGAAAACACTTGAAACTAAAAATACAGAGCAGCCAGGAGTATTGTGTGTGGTTGAATAAGGGGAAGTACTTGACCTCGTGGTGCCCTGGGTTCCAGATGAGCAGTCCTGAGCCTGTTGAATCAGTATCTGACAGCTTGCCTTTTTGTCAGTGTTCATCCCTGATGTTATGTGTCACTTCTGTAACTAAATAGCAATAACTTCATACACACATCTGCTAATGGGCATTTGTGACAACTGCTAAAGGTATGCAGAACAAACAGTATGTGCCCACAAGGAGCAAGGTACAGCTGCAGCACTTTCAGCCACATACAGAAAGAAGGAAAAGGTCAACCAGGTATTAATTACGTGGAGAGAAGAAACAAGCACCAGAGTTCAGTTTCCACTCTCTACAGGCCTGTCTGTGTGTAAGATAATATTGTGGGTTTGGGGAAATTTGAGGCAGCTCTTGAGTCTCCCAGAATTTTCCTATACAGCCTATACAAATCCTTTAACCTATCAATGCTTCAGTTGTTGGTGTTTTTTAATAGCATTCCTCGATACACTGCTCTGCATAACATTTTCATATACTAGATCAGGTGTTTGAGATATTCTATAAAAAGGTGTATTACATATACATACCTAATTCTGCCTCCTAGTGCTGGTGCAGCAAACAAAAGACACCATAATGTCTTGAAGGTACAATGTTTCTGTAAGAAAAGATGATGGTCAGAGCTGAGCTCGTAGCTGGCAGGCTCTAAACAGACGTTCACAATCACAACTCACTTTCTATTTGGCATCACAACAGTTTCACCAAGGACTGACTAAACAGGGATGCAAGTTTAGCTTCATGGTCTGTTAAGAAACCCCTCTCTTTCCCATTTTAGAAAGCTGCAACTGTGTATTTTCTCTGAATTTGCATGAGTCCTGGGCCTGTTACTAGAAACAACAAAGAGAACTCCAGAGACTTACTGGCAATTGACATAAATGGACAAAAAGTTAATAAATAAATCACCACTGAGGATAAGAAAATACTCTAGAGTATATTTGTGTAATTCCTTATTTGCATAATTTGACATTTATACTGATTTCTATTGCCATGACATGAATTGAAAAACTGAAAAAAAGGTTTTGCACAATTTTGATGAAGTCTTGTAAATAAATCTGCAGTCACCATTTTCTCATGACATACCCTGTAGAAAGAGCCTTCCTTTCACCAAAAAAACTAAGATTAAGCTAAAAATTTAATTAAACTAATTTAGCCTCAGTTAAATTTAATCTCAAACACTCTCAGCTGACCCCAGTAGTTTCATTTTTAATATAGTAGCTAATAATCTAAATTCAAATGTAACTGCTGGAGCAGTGAAAAGGTGTACAAAAAAACCCTATAGACTTTGCCTGGGAATTTGCTCCAAAATTTTTGAAGGCAGTTGTAATAGCTATTGCCTGACCTGTCTGCCATTCTCCATTGCTGTTTTTTCTTATCCCTGGCAGTGTATATCAGAGTCCCCATGAGTGACAGTGACCAGGAACTCAGCCTTGTTGGGCAGAGAAGCTTTCTGGTGCCACAGCACTCTTCCAGGACACCTCAGTGACTAACCCAGTGCTTTACTGAATGCTTACATTTCACTGTTTTATACTAAAGAATAGGAATCTATTTAAAAGATTTTATCAGATATGGATTCAGAAGCAAAGTGTTCCTATCCCCGGGCACTCATCATAATGCTTGGTACCTGGGTCGCAGCATCGCTTCAGATCAGGCAGAACTGCTCTGAACTTCTGCTCCTCTCTTAAGGTAAACCCACAATTTTCATATTTTAAATGTACAAGAAACGGTTAAAACCTTTCTCTTTTTAAAAATTACTCTTTCTAATCAGTGGAAACAAAAAAGCTGCTCTGCAGGGGGGAAAAAAAAATCCTTAAAACAAGTAATTATATTGCACAGGAAATGTCATCCTTGGCCTCCCTTAGAATTAGTCTGGGTCTAGCACTAGAGGACAGCTCAAGATATACCTGCTCAGGACCAATGCTGACCAAGCTGTCCCGTTCAGTCTAGTTTTGTGAGGAGCTACTGCACTGCACTGCACCCTACAGCCCTCCTTTTATCTAGGGTAGCTCAACTATGAATGCACAGAATAACCAAGGTTTCTTCTATAGCAAATAACCTTGTCAGGGAGGGCTGTCCTGCCTCTTTGGCCTGTCCACATGAATTTCTCTATGAAAAGATGAATCGAGCTTACAAAAATAATAAGGCATCTTTAGTATGCATTATAGCAGAATGAGAATATATGTATGGCCTTTTGTTACTGAACACAGCCATCTAGTGGTTAAATCTCGTTTATTCCAGTTTTCAAAAGAGAACCATGCTGACAAGTCGAGAAAGACCAAGAGAATGAGGGTGCACAAGCAAGAAAATTCCCTTCCTTCTTGTACAGAATATGAGGGTTACCCTTGAAGTCTGACTTCAAGCAGCCACTTGGCCATCTCAACTTCTGGCTGTGGGCAGACTTTCTAAAAAGGAGCCACAATGAGGTCTGGGCACTGAGTGCCTACCAATATCAGATGGGTAATTCCTGGCAGAAATGGCAACAGTTCTATTGTTCCTTGTATTAATTCAGTGTTTATGTGATTACAGATCTATAATAATCCCATACTCAAACACTTCACTTCCTGGTGTACTTTTCAACCTTTTCCTTTACACAAAACAAGTTCATTTCCTAAATAAAATGTTTTGTTACTTTCTAAAATAAAAAATCCTTGGTCTATTTTAGCATTTCTACTTTGGGTCAGAGAAATGCTGATTCAAAGAATCTTAAAGAAATGCATGAGAACTGAAACAAGAAGAGCACAAGTACCTTGCAAGTTTACTTCATATAAACTTCACACATCCTAAATAGGCTGTGTAGGAATACTTACTATTTAACTAACAGTCAAATAATTAAAAGGAATTGCAGAAGAATGTAGAAATGACCAATGATTGATCGAATGCATATTCACTAGAAAAGCTTGCTGGAAGGCCTGAGTATCAGCTTCTATTTCCTGTTAATTATTATCACAAGGTAACAGAATTCGACTAGTGTCTCATTTCTGTTTTATCTTCTCCCCTCACTTCCCAAGAGGATGCCAGCTAATCGCTGGTCTGGGACAAGCACCACCACACACCCCGCCCTTTCTCCCCTGCAAGCAGAAAGCAGTTGCCAATGGACTGTGAAGAGTGGCAGTGGGAGGAATGGGTTTATTGCAGCAGGAGGAAAGAAAAAGCAGTTTTGGTCATTCTGACCCAGCCACAAGTCCCCCAGTGCTACACTGCCTGTGTGCTGTGTGAGCTATTTAGGGGCCTCACACAGCTGTACCGCCTGAGACCAATGCATGAAAAGAGGCAGGATGGCCACTCCAGCCCTTAATGGTACTTGCTCTAACTGGGGACATGCATCACAGTCTAGCCCTTAAATTGTCAAAACCAAAATTAGACAGTATAACCCTCACTGTCTGTGTATTCTCATACCAATACAGCTTGTTCCACCTTGTGTGGTAACTCATCCACAGAAGAAATCCAGCATTTTAATATGAAATGCACACAGATGTGCTAAGTCCTATTTTAGGTTACAGCTACATCATGAAGACAAGCCCTTTCAGACACACATTATTAACACAGGAGAACACGTGAATTTATACCGGTTTGTGAGAAAAATGTAGAAATTTAGGGCCAGAGGAAGCATTCCAGTTCCCTGGTTTAACCTCCTGTATCATAACAGCAATAAATTTCACTGGTAGCCTTTGCTTGCAGTGCATTGGAGCATGAATATTATTCCACCTTGCAGGAAAGCAATGAGCCAGTCCTGCTGAACTCCCACTTGGAGCTCACACACCCACAAGTCAGGCCTCACCCCAGGGATTTGAGTGTCTGCAAGTCAAGGCCCAGGTTTGCCAGGCATGACTGCATGACTATGGTGCAGCTTTAGTGAGGACATTGCGATGAGCTGTGGGGGAGTACTTAAGATGAAATTATACAACATAAAAGAAGTAAAAGCAAAGACAAGAGTACAGTTGTTCGGGCAGGGTTCAATGCTAAGAAGAAGACTTGAGCGACAAATGCCTATGTGAAACAATACAAACCCCTATGAAATAAAGCAGAGAATCAAAACGCTCCGACAAGACCAAGCATCAGCCTATTCTAAGGACCGATGAAGACTGCTAGCTCCCGTTGGCACTGAGAGCTGCTGGGCCTGCAGGAACATATCGCATGTCTGCATGCTAAAATGCAGTTCAGTAGCATGTTAGCCCCAGATATCTTCTGTGTTTTAGTCAACAGATTGTTGCTGTATATTCATAAAGTCGTGCATGTCCTGCTAGCTCAACTTTCATGCACAAAAAGAGATGTCTGAGCAAAAGCAAACCAGTGAAGTGACGGTTATGAATTGTACTGTGCTGAGAACATCCTACCATCCCACTAAGGATGTAATGCAACACAGCATGATGTTAGTATCAAGATCTCCATGGAGAAGAGAGGGTTTAGGGCCGTCCTGTTGCAAATTCTTTTATTTTAATGCTATTTAGCGTCACTGAACTTTGCACTGTTACAGGGCTGTGTGGGAGCTGACCCCACAGAGCTCTTTGTGTGTGTGCGCTCAGCACTCAAACAAACCCTATGCCCACAGCAGCTGGTAAGGTGACATCCCACCTGGGGACAGTGTTCAGCTGGGTGGTGCTGTGTGCCCATCCCATGCAGCCAGCCTGTGGTACCTTCCTCCTCCTGGAGAGAGGTCACCAATCCCTCTGTCGGTCACCATCTGGGGAAGATCTAGCTTTGAATCTAAGGAACTTCTGGGGCAGTCTGTCCCGGGTTTCAAGTGAGTTTCTTCAGCTCTGTGGCCCATTGTAACCGGGAGAAGGTAGTTTCCAAGCTGCACGAGGCAAGAAGGTGGCCTAATCTGTTGCTTGGCTGATGCCAATTCCTTCTCTTAGGAAGCTGGAAAGCGTGAAGCTGGGCTTGCAGCCAGCCAGCCATTCAAGAGCACTGTGGATGCCATGGAGGATGACTGCCCCACCTACACCCCGTGTGCCACAGCCATGGCAGCTCCCTCTGCCCCTTGTGCCGCAGCCGTGGCAGCTCCCTCTGCTCCTTCTGCCCCGTGTGCCGCAGCCGTGGCAGCTCCTTCTGCCCCGTGTGCTGCAGCCATGGCAGCTCCTTCTGCCCCGCCGCTGCCGGACACACACGGCTCTGCCGCAGGAGTTTCCTGCCCTGCCCACTCTTGCGGTTTAACACTTTGTGGAGAAACTTAACAGCTCTGCTTTTTTCCTTATGGCCATGAGAAAAGCCCCAGCCCGGGACAAGCTCGTAAACGACCGATTGCCCGAAGCGAAAAGGGATCTCTCCGCGTTTGTCCCGGACGCGCCTTCCTCCTGAGGCGCGCCCGGCTGGTGACACCCTGCCCTGTCCTGCCCTGCCCTGCCCTGTCCCGCCCTGTTCTGCGCGGCCCTGCCTCGCTCTGCCCGCCCCGGGGACACGCCCGGCGCCGGCACCGGCTCCGGCTCCGCTCCGCCTCCCGGGGGCCCGGCAGTGCCGGCGGGCGCCGCCAGGAGGCGGGCGCGGGCCGGGCCGTGCGGCGGCGGCGGGAGCGGGCGGGGCGCGGGAGCGGGCGGGGCGCGGGAGCGGGCGGGGCGCGGGAGCGGGCGGGGCGCGGGAGCGGGCGGGGCGCGGGAGCGGGCGGGGCGCGGGAGCGGGCGGGGAGCCGCTCCCGTCTGCGCGGAGGGTTGGCAGGGAAATAAATGCTGGTCCCGCCTCGGTGCGGAGCCAGACTTGTCTCTATTCGCCCCGGCTCAGAGCAGCATGGCGATTTCAACAGGGAGGTGACGGCAGATTTTGGGGAGTGGTAACTGTTCAGCTCAGATGGAGTCCCCTTGGGAGAGTCAGCGTTTAGCTATTGTATTATTCATAGAAGGCGAGGCGGAGCTCCCCGGTGCAGCTGGATTAGAAGAGTAAGGATGACCTGGGGGCCTGCCAGCATCTCCATGGATCCATAAACTCGGGTCTCTGGAGAGCCGACAGCAGCAGGCTCCTGACCGGCAGGAATCCAGGCTTCTGCCTCCCTCCTTTCCCTGCTCCACAGACGCATCTTCACCCGTGCCCTGCTCAGCCCTACCCTCCTTCCTGGTGGCAGGTTTCTTGTGCCTGGAAGTAAAGGTTTGCCGACTTGTCACAGCACTGGCCAGAGTAATCCAAGGTCTTGAGACAGAAAAAAGAATGCCGTCTCTCCACTACGGCACTGTTCAGTACCAAAACCATCGTGTCAGCTCAGGCATTTTCTGATTCTTATGTGCAGTTGCTCCTGACTTTTTTATTGACCAGGATCTCTTTCAACAGAAGCACCCTGTCTTTTCTCACTTAAAAGAGGCACAAGAGTAATAATCTCACATTTTAAAAAAGCGTGTCAATTTTCACAGCAGTTCTCCCCATGGTATCAATAATTGTTTCAGCAGAGGCTCAAAAGTGGCACTTGCTGCAGCCTGTGACACCTTCACAGAGCAGCTCACCACCTAAGGGTTTCACTGCACTAGCTTTAGGCCACCAAGTACATGCCAGAGTGCACCCAAATTTGCACCCTTTCAGGGGATTTATGCCTGCAGTTTGCTTATAAATATTCTCTGCGTTTTTGCATGAGAACTGCTACAGAAGACTCTGAGCTAGGAACCCAAAAAAAATCAGAATTAAGGCTGGAGAGGACACTCAGCTACACCAGACAGGGCCTTGCATGAGGAAAAATAATTCAAATTACTTTGGTGAATGACAAATTTTACCATATTAGGGAGACCATGATTTTTCATGCAGTGTAAGACGTTAGGGTCTCCATCACAGGTTTCTTAAAGGAAATAATTCAGACTTTTCTCCAAATTCAAATCTGAATGTCTTGATCTAGGCTACTGGAAGTTCCACAGCGGGTTCAGCCACTATTGCTGCTAATGCAGTTGTGTCTATATAGATATAGATATAGATATAGATACATGCATATATAGGTACTTTCCAAGTAGTTGTCCACTGCTGTGGCATGCTGTAAATCAGCTCCTTTATTAGGACCTGGGCAGTGTGGAGAGGTGAAAAATAAATTACTGTACAAAGTACTGATGTTGTTTTATTTCTGAAAGAAAGCTGCTCCAGTGGAGATATTTCCGCAAGTCATTTTCCAGGAGATGTGCAGGTACAAAATTAATCCCCAGTGCTAAATGCAGGCATGTTCTTTCCCGGAGTCTGGTCTAACTCCAGAGTTAGGGCAGTGGAGTGTGACTGACAGAAAAGCCAGATAAGAAAACAGTATTTCAGTGCAGCACTGCAATTTTGTGTAATAATCCCTTTGATCCTGTTCTGCTCCCTGCACAGGGGCCAAAGCTGTGCGTTCTCAGTAGGGCTCCAACAGAAGGAGGCAGAAACTAATCTCAAATTGTTCAGCCACTTTATCTTTTCTACAGCCTGTGAATGTGCCTAACCAATTTGAGGAGATGGCAGCTTCCATCGAGGACATAATAATGGGTGATTCCCTTGATGCAGAGGTGTTTAAGAGCTGGAGTTTACGAGTTAGACAGTTGCACATGATTTCTGATTTTCTGTGTGCAGGAAGGAAGGCAGGACAGGCAGATTGGCAGGCACTTTCTGGTTGGAACCACCTCAGTTTGGGTGGAGCAGGCTTCACCCAGCTCCAGCTGAAGTTTTGCTCTGTCACTAGGCCAAGGGAAGCAAATTAAACTGCTTGGACTTGCTACAATTAGACATTAATCTCTGCCTCACTGCTGATTAACTCCTTAATGCCACACTGCCTACCAAACAATTTGTTACTCAGCCATAAAGGTGGATCTTAACAGTTTACTGCCCCTCCTGCCAGCATGCAAACAATGGCTCTTCTTCCCAAACTGACAGCTTCTGTTTTGGACTTGGTAGAAATGGTACCATCTCCCAACCCCAACACTAGCACAGGGCAGAGGCAGCAGCTGGAGAAGACACCTGCTCCAGGAGAAAGGATGCACCCAAGAGAGAAGGAGATCTTTGCCATGATTCTTAGAGAGCTTTTAGAAAAAAGATGGTGCCTGCCAGGATTCTGATGGCCTTTGTTCACATTAACTTTATTCCTTCGGGAGGCCTGAAGCTGATTCCCTAAGCAAAAGATAATAAAAATGTGATTATAATGTGGTTAAGCTTTTCAGTAGCTGGACAGGAGCCAGCATGTATCTCTACAAACTCAAATTATATGGTTAGACATGATTAATGTTGGTCTTGCATTGGCTGGAAAGGAATCACTTAGCTAACTGCTTTATCCCTAACTTAGAGGCCATGATATGTGAAGTACTTTTGCTTATTATTCTGATGTCTAATTTCACAACCTTTCAGTATATTTATGCCTGCAGTTTGCTTATAAATATTCTCCTTTCACTCTTCAATATTGGGCAGAAAGAGTACTTGATATGACATCAGCAATGAAATGGTACATTGTCAGAATGAAGCACATGGACTCAGATCAGCAAACTCCTGTTTGGCTCCTGTCTGTTCCTGAAGGTTTCTAAACATTGCAGGTGCCTGGCTTGACAGGCACCAGCAGGTAGAATAGTCACATAGCTGTGGGAGCCCTAGATTCAGCTGCTTCCCATGAAAGAATGGCTATAGCCTCTTTCCTCACATTGAGCCTCATGGCTTCACATCCCACTGGGCTACGGAGGTAACACAGCTCTGCAGCACAGCAATGAAGAGAAGGGAGAAGACACAAGGAACTGGGTTATAGCCACCTCTGTCCATGAGCATACATACTCATGACTATGTAACAGTTCTTAAATGTATTACTACTACCTTGAGAAAAGGCAGAATCTTAGGTCTAATCTCTGAGCTCAGTGCTTCCATCTCTTGCTTTGCTCTTTTATTTCCCTTTCCTCTCCAGTGTCCCCATCTTAGGAGAGAGAATGAGTGCCACCTGACAGAGAGGAGCAGTGGGCTTGAGACATCCCAGGCAGCAGGGACAAAGGCATGTGGCTTCCTATATTCAAAGCTGGCAGCATGTCCCCCTGCTGAAGTTACCAGCTTCCTCCCTGTCTCAATGACCAGTGCTTAGTTCAGGAAGCTCATGGTGTCTGGGTTAAGGGAAATATTAAATTATAGGTCCCACATGGAGAAAAAAAAAATCACATTTCTCAGCCCTGCAAAGTATATGTAACACTCCAACTAAGGTAGTTTTTAAAAACTGCTCTTGCCTTCAAGTTTCCTATTTTGCATCTTTAAAAGCATAGCTGTCCTTTTCTAATTTACCCAAAGTGACTACGCGAGGCGACACACAGTACGAGTGGCAGGCAAAACAATGAGCTTTTCTTTGTCGTGGTCCTCTGAGGCCTAGGCTTGCTTGCTGACTATACCTCATAATTTTCTGAGGTCAGAACAATATGTACTCCAAGACCACAGACCTCTTGCTGAGGGCATTCCTGTGGCTATGGCAGGGTGCTGCGCTGCAGTCAGGAAGCACCAGGCACTGCACTGAGGAGCTGTCTTTTTGGATGTCTATTTCGATTTTTTACTGTTGTTATTTTGCCTTAGAGACAATTGACTACATAAGCCACATTTCTTCCTCTGGTAATTAGTGCAGCCAGCACTCCTACCGGGCACAACACCCTGCTAGCACTTAATGCCACCCTGCTCATTAGCAGCCTCAGTCTGGCCCCATCAGTATGTGTTTGTTCCCGCATAGGTCACTCCCACACACATTCACATGCAGCATGTTCTACATCAGCAAGTTTGGAAAATTAAACCTTCCCTTCTCTAATCTGCTGAATAAAAGCAGGTTGTTGAACTGCTCTTTAGCTTCCACTGCCCCCAAGAGCTTAATAGCTCTAAATATGAAGTCAGTGTCATTGTAATGTGACACAAAAAAGGGAAACTATGACCTCAGCTGTTGCAGACATGTGAACCTTGTAAGCGATGCAGACACATGCCACCAAGAGGCACATGATGACAGGATTTGGCTAGTCCATTAAATGATTCAGTCAACAACTTGAAACCAGAACTAAGAAAATGAGCTTTGGTTTCAATCTGAGGATCTAGCACTTTTGAGCAGGATTCCACACTTGAAAATGTCTTGGAGAATATATGAAATAGGGGATTTCTATAAATTTCTCTGTCTAAACTGCCTATACATCAAATCTCACATGAGACTCAATTTAGATATATTACAATAGCTCTGTTTGCAGTTTTTAGCCCTCTGGGAACTTTCAGCCTTCTTGCTCACCATGTTCACATTCAAAAAAAAAAAACAAACCCCTCCTGTCATGGCACCTGCAACCTGGGCACAGCCAGCAAAAATCACCTGCTACCGTGGGAGGCAGAGGAGGCAATATTGTCATAGAATCACAGAATGGCTTGGAAAGGACCTTCAAGATCATCTAGTTCCAACCTCCTTGCAATGGGCAGGGACACTGTTCACTAGACCAGGTTGCTCCAAGCCTCATCCAACCTTGCCTTGAACACTTTCAGGGAGGGAACATCCACAACTTCCCTGGACAACCTGTTCCAGTGTCTCGCCACCCTCGTATTAGATTATTTCTTCCTAATATCCAATCTAAATCTACCTTCTTCCATTTGAAACCTTTCCCTCTCATGCTCTTGCTACAAGCCCCTGTAAAAAGTCCCTCCCCAACTTTCCTGTAGACCTCCTTCAGATACTGGAAAGCTACTTTAAGGTCCAGAGCCTTCTCTTCTCTCAGCCTGTCTTCATAGGAGAGGTGCTCCAGCTCTCTGATCATCTTCATGGCCCCCCTCTAGACTTGCTCTAACAGGTTTGTTTTCTCCCTTAGTATATAGGGGAAGAAATTATTTTGTCTACATACAAGAAATCAATTCTGTCTTACAGAGCTATGAAACCTGAACTATTTACCAAAGTTTCTCCTTAAGTTGAAACTCATTGTACCACTGAGTCTTTCAGATCCCTTATTAAAATCTCAGTGTAAGCTGTTTTGGGCATATGTCCACAGGAAAACGGTAAAACTTTTTATTAGAGTAGATGAAAGTAATACTTAGAGCTTCCAAGGCAGCTTAAGTGCAGGTGGTCCTTATTTTATAAATACATGGTCTACATAATTTGTGTCAATGGAGCTGAGTTTCTCAAAGGATCTGAAGGGAACTAGGTGCTCAGTTGTCATAAAGATGAAAAAGAATGGAAATCCTTACTAACGTCTGCTTAAAAATTCACCTTTTAGATTTTAAGGAATTTTTCAGATTTTCACCTAAATTTAGTAATCACTGTGGCAGGGAAGTGTTAAAAGGCTCTCTAAGAGCATCAGACCATCTGTATTATTGACAGCTCTTCCTTCCAAAAAACAACAGACCTTTATAGCCACAAGGTTCAACTGGCTCTGCCCACTGAGGACACTAGCCAAGGACGTGTGCTTATAGGTTGCCAGGTAATTCCCTAGCAGGGCTGACAGCCTTCTTGCTCCAAAAACTAAGTATCTAGAAATGAAATACAGAAACGTCAGTGGAGCTACTAATAATACAGAAAGCTAAGGCTGCTTTCTAAGTCAAACAACTGAGTAAAGCTTAACTTCAAAAATTAACCACCCACCACATCAAAAACTAATTTTACGTAGGAGGACTCACTGATCAATGTTTAAGGTTATTATACCCTTGCATCAAAAATTGGTGTTTTTCCTACATAATAAATAACTTATTAATTGCAAAATGCTGTTAAAAGAGTGAAGTCCTGCCTCCTCGTCACAGACACAGAAAGGCTTGAGCTGCTCTCATGGTGTGAAACAAGCAACTCAAGATGTAAAAAAACACGAGTGAACTGCCCAAAGCAGAGCATTGATACCTCAAGGTTTACTTTAGGAGCTACTATTCTGGTTGTTGTATTCAATCTGAGAAAGCAGATGGCCTTTTCTATAGCAGTTTGGGAAGGGTAACATCCTTGAGATTCTTGTGTGATATTTTTAAGAGAGCCATGGAAGGTCCTAACACTTTTCTACTTGGGAGATAAACTTACCTGGTGCAAGAGGATTAATAAACATGAATCTTTTGTGTCTTCTGATTGGGACCCATACCCATCAACAGCTGATTACTGTTTACTTGGGTTTAAGATAAATTACAAAGAACTCCAGTGCATAAGCTGCAGCTGAATTTCTGACACTCTTCCTGGTGAAAAGGCTCCTAAAAACTGTCTTTTGACTACTTTGTGCATAAAAGGAAAATCTAGGCAAAGTGGAATAGGCTCGTATATACTCTGTTAGAGCTGCAGAAGGTTTGCTTCTGAGCCTGTTTAATAATAAATTGGCACATGAAGGTTGTTCGTACAGATATTGGGCTGTAACAGTGCCAATGAGTACTGCTAGCCTTTCTGAACACTACAGCTAATTCTTCCTCTTGCGTGCACTGTCCCCTACTTACTGAAATATGCATGGCAGATTGGACTGAGAGGGGTTTTTTCTTTTTTTAAAGGGGGTGAATAGAAAACTTCAAGATGACTAAGTTAAATCTTTTTTTCTAAGAGGTCTGCATGGCAAAAGTCAAGCTCAGTGGGGTATAAAGCAAAAAACTGAAGTAAAACCTCCTATGCTCCAACCTGAGCTGAGCTTGTGGCTGTAGGTTTAACTTGAGTTAAATTATGGGGCCTTGATTGCAGAAGGCAAGATCACATCATCTCCAGAGGGGGAGGTGATAATGAACCTCTTTACAGGTTAATTGGGCTAGAAAAGCAGATACAAACCCAGCTCTTGAACTACCTTCCATAAAATATAGTCAGATGGGATATTGCCATTTACTCGTATTACGATAGGAAATGTCAATACCACCAGTATCAGTATCAGCAGATCGAGGTTTAATGCTGGGCTGGCGATTAAATCAATGACAGATGCTCTGTAGTAACCCCTCTCCCTTCCCAGAAAGAGTAAAGAAAGAGAGTAAGGGACAGAGACTTAGAGGGATTGGAAACTAAATTACACAGCTTTAATGAAATGATGGGGGGGAAAAAAAGTATGTACAAATATATACAAAATGAGTATCACCCCGCCCCCCCCAGTAATTCATCACCACCAAGGCTGCAGGGCAGGCCCTAGGAAAGTTCTGGACTGGGCTCCTGGAGTCAGTGACAGACAGGAGCTAGATTAAAGAATACAAAGATTTGGGAACACAGGGATCAGGATCAAAGCCAGAACAAAGTCTGCACTGCAGCTAAATTTTTGTCTCATATCCATTTCAAAGTTCTGTTTGTAACTTTCCTTATTTTCATGTTTCCTGCACACTTATTTTGCATGAAGTCACAGTCACGGAATTGTCAAGAGTCGGAAGGGACCTCTGGAGATCATCTAGTCCAGCACCCCATTTCCTCATATTTAAATGGAACTTCCCATGTTCCAGCTTGTGCCCATTGCCCCTCATCCTGTCACAGGGAACTGAAGAGTCTGGCTCCATCCTCCTTGCACCCACCCTTTAGATACTTATAGGCATTGATAAGGTCTCCCCTCAGCCTTCTCTTATTCAGGATGAAGAGACCGAGAAGTTTTCAGTTGTGGTAGAAGACACAAGCGTCCCTTAGTTTACCAACAGGTACAGTGTAAGAGGCAACAATGCAAGCTTCCCCAGTGCCAGCTTATTAATGTGTTTCAACTCTTGATTTGAGAAAGGGTAGTTCAATTCAATCAATCCTTCCTGCTAATGGTGCAAATCATAGAATCATTCAGGTTGGAAGGGACCTTAAAGATCATCTAGTTCCAGCCCCCCTGCCATGATCGGGGAACCCTACCACTAGATCAGGTTGCACAAAACCTCATCCAACCTGGCCTTAAAAACCTCCAGCAATGGGGCATCAACAACCTCCCTGGGCAACCCATTCCAGTTCCTCACCACCCTTACAGTGAAGAATTCCTTCCTAGTATCTAATCAAAATCTGCCCTCTCTCAGTTTAAAACCATTACCCCTTGTCCTATCACTATGTTCTCTGATGAAAAGTCCCTCCCCAGCTTTCCTGTAGCCCCTTTCAAGTACTGGGAGGTGCTATAAGGTCTCCCTGGAGCCTTTTCTTCTCTAGGCTGAACAGCCCCAACTCTCTCAGCCTGTCTTCTTAGCAGAGGTGCTCCAGGCCTTTGATCATCTTGGTGGCCCTTCTCTGGACCCTCTCCAACAGGTCCATCAACTAACTCCATTTGCTTTTTAGGACCAGTAGAAAATAATTTTAGTTTTGTCTCTCTGTTTCAAAGGAGGATTTTTCTTAAAATTGTAGAATCCCAAAACCAACTACCCATCTGTTGTACTCTATGTGTGACTTGGAATATGAATATAGGCAACTGATTTGGATTTTGCTTGATTAGTTTGGACTATCTGTTGTGTGTTATGAGAAAGCCATATGATCCTGAGCTCCTGTGGATATTTTACATGTCCAGTTGAAAATATCACCTTTTATGTGCTGTTATATCTTCATTTTTTCCCCAGGTAGTGGATTTTTCCTTTAAAGACAGATAAAGCATTAATGGAGAATTACCTGTATGTTTGGCCTACACAGAAATGCTTTATATTGTGACTTTATGTGGGTGTTTCTAAAGGAAGTCTGTGGGCTTTTGAATGAAGTAGGCAGAGAATTAAGTGTTTGAAAAAACAAATCACATCCCTGTACTCCTAAAGAAAAGCTGGCCAAAGACCTTGATGAAAACATGGCTGGACCCAGATAGAGAAGCTCTCAGAGATGCACTTCATTTTGCAAGGACAGGGGCCCTCTTCTGGATCCAGTGAGAGCAGAAAAAGTTATTCCCAGCTACTTTTTTCTTCCACAGCTCCTGTCGACACCACAATTGCTGAAGCTTTTTTTAAATTCACATCACTGTTAATCAACAAGGCTAAATAAGGAGAGACTTGGTGGGAAAAAAAGTTTGTAATAATACAACTGACTGTGCCTGAAACAAGTTAGGAAGCATTAACGCAAGTCACTCTGCTGGCAAATCAGTGAGGTACAACCTATGGCAGGAGGCCATATGAATTTAAAAAAGGCAGTAGTAAGAAATAAAATGGAAGAAGATCCTTCACTGCAGCTTTGAAAAACTGTCACAGCCATTGCCAGGTTTTGGGAATGAAAGAGCTTTAGTTACATCTCATTTTTATAAGACAAAATTGATCTTTCCAATACTGACAAATTAGAAGACTTGAGAACCAGACAGCTTCTGATATGGACAAAAATCCCTACAGCTCAAGGAAGCTCAATTTAGAACAGGGATTTCTAAATGTCTGCGCTGAAACTAAAGCAAAGTTGATTTATCTTTAAAAAGAAACAACAGATAATTAGTGATTCAAGATATAGGCCCATGATACCTGGGATAAAGGACAAACTTTCAGTTGGTTACCTTTATATTCCCACTTGGAGGCTTCTGGATAACGAGGTTTGCCTTCTGAGGTAAAGACTAATCTGTCCCACAGTTCACATACAACCTAAACCAAATGTATCACTATTTGCACATTTCTCATTAGTGAAATTATTGATTTATACACATACTGACTCGAGAACTGCATTTCATGGGTTGGTTTGCTTGTTTATTTACTGGTCTTATCAAACCATGTAATTGATACAGCCCCATCATTCATTACTTCCTGTTTCATTAGCAGGGAATAGGAAAATGTGCGTAATAGTCACTCTGGGATATCAAACTTCCATAAATATGCTTAAAGTTAAAAGAAAAATGGATTAAGAGTATCCATTCCTTAAGTCTGCGTATGTTTCTAAAATTGGTACCAAATTTCAAAGCTTTTAATTCTGCCAGAAGCCCTAAAATCCATTTATGCCACTGTTCTTCCAAACGTCGTTGCCCAGGTGCTGTTCATCTCTCTGCTCACTCTCACACAGGAAAATAGTAGAGCCTTGCTTTTGTTAAATACAGAGTAATCCCTAAGGTGGAAAAAAAAATCAGAGTAAATATGATTTGTTTCTGATCACTTGATGAGGCTGCCTCTGCTAGCTGGCACCTCTGCCTGCGAGGCCAGGGATTTTTCCTGTGCACTCCCTGCTATCTGTTGCGGGCCAGTCCTTGTCCTGGACAATGACAACATTAGTGTTTTCATGGTCTGTACAAGATTTGTTAGGCTCCTTTGTTTAGTGCTTTCCCTGAGCCAAGCCCTGCCGAACCTTAACCAACACCCTCATGATTCATCGTCCTCCCATGGGACAGCAACGTGTTGCTCAGTTACAAGAACAAACTGACTTCTGCCATGGGGCAGCTTCCAAGACACCCGAGGAAATCACAGCTGTGCCATGAACTGGGAGAATGGCAAAGCTAACACTGCTAAAAAGCAACAATGATAAAGTTATCCTGGTGTCCTTGGTCCTCTGCAGTTACCCCTGTACAGCACCACCCCTGCAAATCACAGTAGGGTAGGCTTTAACCTAACATACTTTAAACCAGGCCTGCCAAAAAAACAAAATAATAAAAATTATGCTGATTTCTGCTGGAGCATGTACACCTCCCAAATGATGTCACTTATTAACTGAAATAAGTCAAATTTTGGGGAAAAAACACATTTGGAAAAAAAAATCACATAAAAGAGAACACAAGGGACACACAGAACAAAAACAAGGCCTAGGTAACAGCAAAACACTAAGAATTAGACAAAACCGGCCTCAAATTATAGAAACCCAGTCCCCAAGTAGTCAACAGCCCAGCTTTGAGACAGGCCTGCAAGACACCTACAGGAGAGATGAAAGGGATGGAAAGGATCACTCCCCACATCTTGTCTTGGTTACAGCCTTGAGCACCGGGGAAAAACATAATGAGTAACAGAAATAACGGTATTAATATATTAATGAGCCATTAGCATACTACAATTCACACACAGGCTAGAGGGACCCCTGCTAGCAAAGAGCCCTTCACTCTTTGAGCAGGCGTAGTGAAATCTTTGTGCATTGCCACTTTAAATGGAAGTGAAGTATTAGTTGACCAATTGTGGGTGCCAGTGATAGCAAATATTAGAGATAAAAGTTCTTTCTCACGTTTCTGGGTATAAAAGTAGCACCTGCCTTTCAGGAAGCTGAGCTGGCTCTGTGGAATACCGCCCTGCTCCCTTTCCTGCACAGAACTGGATATTTAAGCAAGTGTCTCTGCTCAGTGTGTGGATCAGCTTCTGGCACACTGAGTGACAGTCCCCATTTTTAAGACAACACAGTTTGCAGGCTGCTCTAAATCAGCAACAAAGGTTACTGAAAATATTCTGAGTACTTTGAACATGAGTCTAATGAAGTTATTTTGTGCTGTCACAGTTAGCCTTTCCCTAAAACATGGGAAAGGACACAAAGGGCAGTATTGTTTCACCTGCTTCAATCACCACAGTGTCTGACGTGAGCAACTTGTGAATTTGGGACACAGAGGAGCGAGAGGAAAGGAAGCAGCTTCTTCATTTCTTTTCAGATCAGGGTGGTGGGGTGTTGCCTTGGGCGTTGCCTTTGAGGAGTGGCTGCATTGGCATCCTGAGAACAACAACCTCAAGACTGTTTGCCAGCTTTAGCAATCAGCTACAGCTAAATGCAAAAACATCCACAGTTTCAGCATAAATTTCAAATATGCATCCTCCCAACAGCCCTACAGGATACTGTTATGCCCATTTTATGTGGAAGCAGATGCGCAGAGGAGTTAAGTGGCACTGGAGGCTTATACTGCCCTCTTACTGCGCTCACTGGATTATTTGCCATGCTTTTCTGTCCATCTGACATATTCACACATGAAGGCAAAACTGAGGTTTCCACTCAATAAATGAGAGCTAAATTCAACCCCCTGTAGATTCTCTTTCTTCCCAAACCCTCACACATGACAAACTGCTGAAAGATGATGGCTTTCCTGAAGCAAATTATGACACTGAAAGCCCAGTTTGTACATGCAGCTTGCTAAAATCTTTCCCCACACTACTCCCACATGGATCACTAGCTGCAGCAGTGACAAGATGTAATTGAAAAACAACACTGAAAGCAATCTGCTGCAGTACTTGTAATACTGGTGCCTCCCATGAGGATTAGCAGCCATTTCAAGCTCTCCTCGAGCTGCACAAGCTCCTCCTCACTGTCACATCTTCCTTAAGAAAGGGTCTCAGCATGGCCCCCTCCTCCTTCACATCACTCGCTTCTACTCTAGTTCACTCACTGACCCAACCAGTTACGGTCACTCCACATTTCCCGGGAAAAAAAAACAAACAAAAAAAGCAACCCGATTGTTTTTATAATTTCTGTGTGGATTCAGGGTTTTCTTTCCCTGCAATACTTAGGGAAAGCCTTCTTCAGGCAATGGAAGGATGAGCTGTCCTGAATTCCTGCTATCATAAGACTTCAAGTGTAATATCATATGAGAGTGTATAAAAATGTGGGTTAATATTAACTCATTGAACTGGAATGCAGACTCTTGTCTTGAACAGGTGTTTGTCCTTTGCCCCTGCTTCCTCTTTGATTGAAGGCTGAAAGACTTCCAATTAGTGCAGCTGCTGATCACTCAGTCAACCTTTTAGTCCAGGCCAGCTTCAAAAAGCTTTACCACTAATAACTCCTGAAGAACTGTGAGCAAAAGGCTTTTATGTGAGATGTGGCTGCTTGTTTGTGCTGCAATAAAACCTCTTACTAAATCAGTAACATTTCAGCTTAAGTCATTTGCTAATTATACAATATTCTTCCCTTTGCTTGTAATCCACCTTGTACTATACAGGAAACAAAGAAAATGTCACAGATGCCACTTTGTATTGCAGCAGAAGCCAGTCCCTTACCACACATTATCCTTACCAATAGCAGCCACGTTGGCCATAAATTGGTGGTGTTGTAACTTCGTCCATCATGAAGAATGAGGCAAGCTCTTATTCAGCTTTGTCTCTGGATCCAGTTGGGCTTCTCCTGCAGCTTTGTCCCAAGATTCTTCCTCAGGCAGGTCTAAGGAGACATGTGCCACGTACTCGCTGTCTTGAGGCCAACAGTGCCAGCACTGGGGTGTCAGTTTGAACATGGCTTCACCCTAAGGCAGCATCTGCCCTAGCCAAATGGGCTGAAGCCCCAGCTACAGAGCTTGAGGCTTAGTGCCTACTCGTCCAATGGACTGGACACACATCATTTCATAAGAATCCACATTTCTTCTACCTTTTTGTTTCATTACGTCAAAGCACACGATTTTTTTCCTTTTCCACATTTATTCACATTTCTTTTTTCCTGTAAATGTGTTTCTTAATGAAAAATAACTCCCAGTTGATACCACCAGTCCAGATCATTTCACCAGTATAAAAACTTCTATAAAACACATCCCCAAAAACCCCATTTAGACAGAATTTTATTTTCTGCAATTTATGTTTTAATATTTTGATATTTCCACCTGTTTTGAGATACATTTAAAAGATCTAAAGGAGTTACTATTTTCATAAGATCAAAGTTTTCTTGATAAGATTAAAAAAATGCATCTCATTAAACATTATTTTAGTTGTTTCGTATTAATAAAAATATCAAAATTAAGTGCCTGACTCTGCAAACTAAGTGTTACAGTCTGTTCTAATAATTTTGGGGTGAAAGTCTTCATTAAATCAAACTGGTTCGTAAAAATGGTGGGTTTTGTTTGTTTTAATCCAAACCTGCTTTTTTCAGGAGAAAAAGTTTCTAAGTGAACATTCTTCACATTTCCATTTTAATGGCCACCCAGGTTTTTACTAGCTGCAAAAACAGAAAAAGGCTTGTAAAGGGTTCAATATAAATCCATAAATACCTAATTATATACATTCTGTTTGTTGCTAGTAATACATTCTGCTGGTAATAGATGTTAGAACAAAGACTATTAAAGTTTAAAGCAAACTCTTTATTACACAAATGAAGGGTGAAACATCCTTTTAACATGCTATTGGAGATATTAAATTACTATCATGACAATGTGCAAAGTTGTTCCTTTAAATTACTCTCATGAGGTTATGGTCTTTCCTTAATTTATATCCACATGAAAAGAGTGGTTGGTTCAGAGTTGTGAAACCATCCTCATTCCACCAGCCAACAAGAAGGAAAGGACGTCAGAGGAGAGAATCTGTGTGATGGGGAAGTGATGTTTCCCTCACGGTTGCAACCTCCTGACCCAGGAACATAACCCAGCAGAGAAGGACTATGCAGACGTGGTAAACCAGAGCATTTTCAGCAGTTATGGCCACCTTTCTTCATCATTACAGTGGGTGCTGCTGGCCTCCATCACAAATCCGGGTTTCATCTGTGCTATTTAGCATTCAGAGCAGCTTACTGGTCATTTAAAGCCTCCGGAAAATTTGAGTTGACAACCTTTGGAGGTTAAGATGTGGGTTTTATGCATTTAAAATTGGGATCAGGAGTTGCAGACATCTTAAAAATCTGTGTACAAACCTGCAGCGGCTTACGAAACAGTTCACAAAATTTAAGAGAAAAAAAAATAATTAAAATTCTATTAGCTGTAAAATTAAGATGTTCCATTGTCTCGGGTTTCGAGGGAGGTGAATTTTTTTCGATCCCCCAAAAGTCTGCGAGGCCACCTCTGCCGCAGGGCGCGGTGAAAAAAGGAGCCAGGGCAAATGGCCCCGAGGAGCCACAACAGATGCTTGAAGAGCTCAGTGCTTAGTGCTAAGGGCGGGCAATGGCCAGGTCGGCTCACAATGACTGCTGTGCAACCGGGGGATGAATGGATCCAACCAGGGAAACGGCTGAGGAGTCTGTCGCTCCTGAACACGTGGGGAGAAAGGAGATCAAAAACAGAAAAGGGTTGAACTTCTACACTTGCGCACTTCATCTTCCTGGAAGGTTCTGGGGTCCGCAGCTGCGCAGTCCGACATTGCGGAGAGTTCTGGAGGGGGCTGGGGAGGGGGCTTCACCCGAGGCGAGCTCAGGGGGTCGGCACAGGCGGGGAGGAGCTGAGGGAGGAAAGGAAGGAGAGTTCTCCTTGCTAGGGGTTCCACATTTTAACAGCTTTAAGTGAGAAAGAAACGTCTCACGCATCAACCCCCCAGCTATTCCTTTAGCCAGTCCTTCCTTCCAGATGGGCTTCCTGGTCGGCCCCATTCCCGAGTTTCTTTTGGATCGAGGCTCCACCTCCGCTCTCCTAACCACCTTCCCCTTGGGTTCAATTCCGGGGATTCCTACCCGGAGGCTGTAAGGGATTAGCTCCTGGGCCATCTCACGCAGGTGGGAGTGGGCTCTGCCCGAGAGGGGCCGGGGGGATCTGCCCGGGGCCGCCGCCGCTGGGGAGCAGTCGTTAAGGGAGACCTTTAATTCGGGGGGAGGGGGGTGTCAGTCTACCTGGGTTGAGTGTCAGCTGCCTCGGGGAGGGCTGATGAGGCACTAACAGCCCGTCACCCATCATCAGCTGCGGGCAAGGCGCTGCCTGAGGCTTCCGTGCAGTCGCTCTGGCCCGGACAGGGGAAGGGGCTGCGGGGTCTCCCCAGGCTGGGGCGGCTTTTCTGCCTGCGCAGTGAGCTGTGCGCTCCGTCGGGGAGCAGGGAGCCCGCTTGTCGTCTGCTGTCAGAAACGCACCCGGACTCCCCGACCCCCGTGTTTCCTCCTCGGAAACTTGTACCCTGTCTCCCGCCATAAGGGAGGCTCGTCACCCGTGCTCGGTTTCGGTCTTTGCTGACCTGCTGTACTTGCCTTGCTTGTTCTTATGGTGAGACTTAGAAAGACGTAGTGCTCCCGAGTCAGTGGCGCAATCTGTGTCTGCTCATCGGTCAGTACAAGTGACAGGAAAATGCCCAGCACGTGGCTGATAGCGCCTCAGAGTCATGCTGCAGGAACGGAACAAGAGTTGGAAGAATCTGCTCAATAGCTTCTATAGGTGGTGCAGGATTCTTATTCTGACACAGGTTAGAGAGGGTCCAGGTCACATTGCATAAACACCCAGAAGCCAGAGAACAGAGATCAGGAGATCTCATAGACTCAGCAGTGGTTCAGTTGCACCACTTTCAACCTCTATAGGTAGAACCATCCCCTGCAGTATTTCCTAACCTCCACACAGCTTGTTCACTGGTGTGAGGATGGATAGAGGCCAGTAGTGAAATAAAGGCTGGAATAGCCCCTGCATCTACTCCTGCCTTTGTTCTGAGGTGCCAGAAGCAATGTCAGTAAGCACCCAGGCAGATTCAAACTGCATGGGACTGCAGCCTGCTCTACCCAAGAAGGAGACAAATTTTGAAATCAAACCAGCCCAAATTACGTTGTCTTTGGGAGCGTGCTTCTCTGTTGCAAGGAGTTTCCTGGCAGCTTGAGTAGCCCGAGGCTGAAGCTCCATGTTATTACTATTAACTCCATTGACTGTTTCTTTGGCCCACCAGTGTGCAAAAACCTTCTTGCTCCTGTTTGCTTGAATGGGAGAAGTAGCATCATCTGGTAAAGTGTTAACATTTCTTCTTTTAAGCATCTGGTCATCTTTCTTAGCTTTCCTCAGCTCTACACTCAGTTCAATATGCTGCATTCTCATTTCTGTACTATCCTTTCCTTTGTTCTTGAATCTGTTCAAGTGACCTGCATTGGCATTCCCATCTTGCTTATTAGATGTTGAGAAACAGATAAAAAACAAGTGCCCTTATTTCCAGCGAGGTCTTTTTCAGTGTGTTGTCTGGCTCTGGCAGCCTCCAACCTCAGGTCCTGGTCTGCAGGTGGTGGGTTGATAAGTGTGTGGTGGCTTTCAGCCCTTTTATAATGTCTTGTCCCCTCAGAAACCCTCCTCGGGGTGGCAACATACAGTTGAGCTTCTGCACTTGCACAGTTCCTCCTTCTAGAAGGTTCTGGAGTCCACAGCTGTGCAGTCAGGAACGGGGCTGGGGAGGGGCTTCTTTCAAGGTGAGCCCTGGCGGGTGGCACATGCACAGAGCAGCTGCTGGAAGTTTACCTGGGAAGGCAAGCTGGAGAGGAGCTGGGGGAGTGGGATAGCCTGCCATCCTGCCTGCAGTGTTCATGCTTGCCTAACACAGGACACCATCCTGAGTTGTTAAGAGACAACAACGGATGTTCCACATATCCTTGCAGGTCACTAAATGGTCTCTGACATCCACGTTTTGAAAGATTGTGAGATTACAGAACAGCATTGGTTTCTCTGCAATTTCTGTGTCATCTGGAATGAGGCAGGGCTAAACAGAAGAGTCCTACTGGAGAAGACACTGTGTAACATCCAGATACAGTTAGGAAAACAAACTAAAGAAAATAACATTCAGCGTATTGTTTCACTCTAGACAAGTCACAGTTGGCTGACAAGAGAAATAATATCCAGACTGAAGTATTGCAGACTGAATCCTGCTGCCTTGCCTCTGTTTCCCCCTGCTTCCGTTCCACTTCCTGGCCCTGTTTCTCTGTGGCTTTAAATATAACATTAGTGAGTCTACAAAAGAAAATTAATTAGGTGTCAGGGCTGAGAAGCTGCTGGTGGTGAGGATAAGCAATTTCTCCAGATTGCAGCCTGCCACTGACCTATGCAGAATGGTCCTTCCTGGCCTCCTCCCCTTGTTTGCAGGTTGTTTGCAATTGCTACTGGGAAGGGTACCACTGTGAATTGGAAATAAGGGTGAGAGGGTGGAGGTTCCTATAAAAGCAATTATAAAGCACCATGTTATGACCCAGCACTGCCATGGGAAAGCAGCTTGTAACTTTAATTTCAGTGCTGTGGTGGCTTCTCTGCCAGCTGCCTCACTGCCCTCGAGCAATCGCAGAGGAGCAGCTCCCCAGCACCACGGGTGAGATGCCTGCACCGCCTGTGCTGCCTCTTGCCTCTGCCGAGGAGGTTTGGAACAGCCCAGCCCTAGCCCGAGGGCCATTTTCTGCCCAAAAACTGATACCGAATGTCTCATTGCCAGTGTCTTGGCCCAGAGCTTTCTGCAGATTCAGCTCCTTGGGACTGTGCTGGGACTATTTCTTAATCTGTTGTGACAGTCGAAAGATGCCGGCTGCCCCAAAGCTGGAACTGAAGCTTTCTTTTTCTTGCCCAGATCAACTGTCACATGCTTAATTTTCATATGAGTAGATAGATCCCTGGTATGGGCATCTATAAGGTATTTTGGCAGTCCCAAAGTCTGAGGAGACTTGGTATTTAAGGGGTATCAATTCCTATTTCATTGCTTTCAAGAGGTGGTTTGTAGCACTTACACCTGTGAGGGAAGAAGGAAGCATGATGGTGAAACTCCATAAGAAGGACACAACCATTCCCTTTTTAAACAGCCTCTGCATGTTACTTCATTTTTTATTATTTTTTTTTAGCATCAGGTCAGCCTACGTCTTCACTTTATTAACACAGACTGAATGAAGCTTTCTAATGTGAGGAAACCAAAACATCTGTAGAGCTGTTGTTATGCAGAGATCACATTGTTAGGGGCAAGAGCATACGGCAGCAGGACTGTGATTATTTGGCATTTGTCTGCAGTGCCTCCCTGCCTTCAAAATGCTTTTCACAGGCTGTCAACCTGTCCTTGTGTTTGGCTTGGCAAGGACTCTCAAAAACGGGGCGAGTAAGTGAGGAGGAGCCCATATACAAGCCCAGTCATCTGTAACTTGGCTCAGCCTTCTGATCTCTCATCTGATAACCTGCAAAGCCATGCCTTTCTCTGCCTGTCACTCCCTGCTTGTACATTATCACTAGCAACTTGAAAGAAAGAAGCTCTTTAGATTACATTAGCTATACTACTAGTTTTAATAGCAAAAGAACAGAACCAGGCCAGTTCTGGGGCAAATAGATAATTCACTGAAATGCAGGTCAGATCTCAGCTTGACTTTAAACTCTCAGATTTGTAAATTGTGAATATTTAAATGCACTAGAAAATAAAATTGAAACAACTGAAATGTTTTACCTGCATACTTTTGAAATAAAGTTTATATATTTATTTTCAAAATTGTATTTTTCTAAAATCTGAAAAAAAATGTACTGGGAAAAGGAAGCTGAAATAAATGCTTTGTTTTGGGCTGAAGTACATGAGAATAGCAGAAATCAATCATTTAGCCAAATTTAATACCAAACATCTTGATTTTTTGGACACAATAATTTATAAATAAACACAGCTCACATTGGAGCTTTTCTGATGACACAAGGTTGCTGAATTTCAATCTCCATGTCCAATATTAATCCACACTAGCACCCCACCTGTTGCAATGTTTAAGACATTAGAAAAAAGCATCCTTTCCCAAAACATGAAATGTATATGATCTGTGTAATGTTTATTTAAATAAATTCTAGGAGCTGATAACCCACTGCAATGCCTGAAGCCATCTTTGTTCCTTGGTGCAATTTCGGTTTGATTGCTTCATGTTAGTTACACTCCTGTCAGATTCCAGAGCAATCTTTAGGTTATATTGCTAGGAGAAGGTGGAAATGTATGTGAAGAAGAAACCCTCCCACTTTCTTAGAATCTTTAGAGGACTCATTCCTGCAAGCACCATGGTTCCCAAGTGCCCTGAGGAGCTTGGGAAGTGAAGGCAGAACATGTCATTTCAAGCCCACCACTACAGAAAGTGTTTTAGTAAACAGTTGTTGTGTCCTTATTTGTCTTAACTGTGCAAATGGAGAAATGAAGAAGTTTGCTGTTACCTTGTTCCCTTTGTTAGTTTGTTTCTCCAGTGCTCCCTCCTGCTGGCCTAGATGCTGTTTAAGCAGGCACTGCCAACGGGAGAAGCAAGGCTCCCCTCCAGCCTGCTCATAGGGATGGGGTGAGGAGTGCTCCCCACCTGGCTGCTGCATGGCCAGCTCAGAATAATTGTGTTCTAGGCTGGGCAAGGGAAAGGAGGGACCTGAAGGATGCCCAGCACACTACTGTGGGTGCCAGTACTTACCAGAGTGGCAGTCATTGGAAGACAGGCAGCAGTCAGGGCAAGAGGATGTGTTTGGGAGGCAGCGTGCTGCTTGGGGAAGGATGTGTTGAACGAGATGGGGAGCAGACAAAATGCAAGTTTTCGCAATTCAAACCAGAAGTTGTGCTGGAGGAAACCTCAGAGGCAATAATTCTGCCCCAGGGCAAGGTTTGGGTATCACCATAGGCAGTGCCAGAGAGAGAAGTACTCTTGTCATCTGGCTAGTGGTATGTGTTGGATGGAAACCAAAGGCTGTCTCTAGGGTATTTCAGATCAGCCTGCTATGGAAAATAGATGGCAAAGCAGGACTGGGATCAGATATTGAATGAGACAGTAATAAATGCTCTCTGATAGCTATGGACAGCACTCAGTGACTCAGGAGGTCCTTATCTGTGCTGTGACTCAGGGCAAAGTGCAAAGTTTCAACTCTTTGTACTCATCCTCCTGTTATTAAATCAAAGAGGTTTATACATGGGAGTATCTTAAGGAAGGCTGTAAATCTTGACATGGTGAATTTTTTTTTTTTACAATAATATTTTTCTGTCTTGGGCTAACCAAGAGTTGTCAAGTATCTAACCTCCATGTGCCCCCACATACGACCCTCTCAGATGAAAAAAAAAAACGGGAGTTTCAACTTGCCTTAAGTTTCAACTTATTTGGGACTGTAGGCTAACACTGAGGGAAACTTTCCACCTAGGTGGGTAACCATCCTGTCCTGCTGTGAAGACACCAACCACATCACACAAGGGCCAGAGGAGTCCTTTGGGCCTTCCCTAAACTCCCTTCCCTGGGCACTGTAGGAGGCAGAGGCAACAGGCAGCTTCTCTTCTGCATGATGGAGGATTTAGAAGCCAATGCTCAGGAGATTTGGTGACGTTAGGGAGCAACCACAAGGCACCAGAGAGTGTGTGGTCATATGTCCAGGGGAAGCTGCAAAGGTAATTTGGTTGCTAATCACCCCAAACCATTTTACTGTCAGGACTGCAAGTAGATTTTTGGGATACCATTTTCACACTAGATTGAGGTTTTTTTTCTTGAAACTTATTTCTTGTTTCTTTCTTCTTTTGAGGATTAATTCTAAAGCAGTCTTGAGAAAATCTTCCACTATTCTAATTTGCCTAATGTCAGCAAGATCTTACTACTTCAAACTGTCTTTATTTGAGAAGCAAAGAGGGAGGGTTAAGGGATAAAAGCCTAGTTGTATTAATGCTCTGTATAAGCTTCAGATATGAGTGTGGCAACCATGGGTGTGCTTGTCAGGACAGGGTGGGGTAGAATTAGGACAGTTTACCAGGGAGCAGTAATGCTTTACAGAAGTGAGGTGAGAAGATTTCCATATGGGAAAAAGAAAAATAAATTAAAATCTGGAAATAACTTTCATCCACCCTCACTCACATTGAGGTCAACTATAGGCTAATAGATGATACAAAGTGTGTATATATATATATGTATAGAATCAGTTTGGTTGGAAAAGACCTTTGAGATCAAGTCCAATCATTAACTTGACTCTAGTGAGTCCAGTGCTAAACCATGTCCTTAAGCACCACATCTGCACATCTTTTAAATGCCTCCAGGGATGATGATTCTAGCACTTCCCTGGGCAGCCAGTGTTTGATAACCCTTTCAGTGAAGAAGTTTCCTCTGATATGCCTCAGTGTAATCTTATGCCCCTTATACCACCGTATATACCTTTATGTAACCTTTTTCCATCACTATTTTTGTGGTTTGCATCTTACTTTGATGTTTTGTTAAGGAGAATGCTCTGGTGCACTAGTTCTTTCATAAGAAATGGGGAGCTGGGCATGTAACCCATAGTTACATGTGTCATAACTAAATAGTTGAGTGAAAGCGCTTCTCTTGTCCTCACACTATTCCATGGAAAAATCCTCCAGGCAACATCTCTCTCTCTGTTTGAACTGCATTTGAACAATCAAGGGCTATTCAAAGTGTTCTATGGTGGGCTCTCCATGGATACTTACTATAATTTCTTTTCAGGATGATAAGCTCATTAGAGTAGGTTTTCACAAAACTGTTTTTACAGAAAAACAGATGGCTTAGGCAAACAATGGCACAAGGAAAAGGATGTGTCATAAAAGCAATCCAAGAGAGGGCAGTTTGATCTACACTCACCACATTTATCATAAACGGTAAAACTATTTTGAAAGTTGTTCCTGTAAATTCTCCCCACATCCAGCAGTCAAATGCAAAATGCTGCCATGCATCCACCTTTTTTACTCTGACAATAAAAAAATGAGAAACAAAAATGAAAAAAAATAAAAATACTGTATCACTTGACATGCAGGAAATCTGTGGAACTAACCAGAGTGTGTAGAGGGGCATATTAGCCCTAATGTATTGTCATTTAAGAAACCATCTACCTAAACAGCTCTGATGGCCCCATCTGCAACCTTAGGGTTATCCAGGTGCTTTTCTAGATGTTGGTACTTAGCGCTGAAGAACTTTGCAGATACAGTTTAGACCTAGACATTATTATGCAGCTGCTCTAGAGTGAGACTTGAACTCAAAATTTCTAGCAAAAGCAGTACTTTGGCAATAAGGAAGAAGATAAAGATCTGTGTCATTTCATTTCTCTTTCCCCTTTGTTAACTGTGTAACAGTCTTTCAATTACCAGTTATGAATTCTCGATTTGATTCCCACTTTCCAACAGAGTGTGCAAGCGAGCCAGTTCTGTTCTCCCTTATGAAAAACATTATTATTTCATTCTTTTCTTAAATCTATTCTTCAGACTGTACAGAAATCTACTGAATATAGAAAAGTGCAAGGAAGTGTCCCAAGACATTGAATTATATGAAATAGTAAATGTTGCACAACAAGAGATGTGACAAAAGATGAACCTTTTTATTGCAACTGTGTTGTGTGTCTACTAAAATGTGATTTAATTATAATTAATCTTACATGTGACCTTTATTCTGGGAATGATCCTGTCTACTGTAACTCTTGTTCCTTACCTTTTATGTACCAGTATCCTACGCCAGAAGCAAACAGAGCTGCTGGAATCAATGGAGCATCCCACAGGGATGAAATTGATTTTGAGCACATGTAAAAAAAGGGTTCATGCTTCAAGGATGAAATGTCAGCCTCAAGAAAAATCAATAAATGCTTTGCAAGTGATGTCAATGGGGTCAAAACTTCACTCATAGCATTAGTTTGTACAGCAAAATAAGCACAATTTTAATACAGTTTCAAAGTAGATTACATTTGAATTATTGATTAAGCAGGCTGCATTTAAGAGCAAATGGCAGGTGCCTGAAAAATGTGTGCTGAGATACGGACATATTTGCAGAGAAAATAGAAAAGACCAAGATGTCTGCATGTTATACAAGCTCTGACAGAAACACCAGAAATTAAATTGAACAAACTAACTTACCACTAGAGAGTTTTCATTATTTATTTTGTTTCAGTTTGTACCTGTAGGTCTGATTGACATTCCACTTGTTTTCAGTACAATTTTTCCTGTTTTCAGTAGTATAGTTGAATTAGATAAAATGTGTTTCTTAGAGGATGTTTCCCTAATTCTTAATTTTAGGGGAACAGCAGCAATGCCTTTGGCAGTCAAGTCTTTACTTCTGTTGTTGTAGGAGACCTAATGTTCTTGAAAGCCAGATCTTGCAGGCACTTGTTCTTTCCTGATCTTGTGCCTTTGGGAACAAAAGTCTTTTGTTGTGCTGCTCTTAGTGATTAAGTGCCCTTTTCTCTTATAGGTAAGACTTGGAGCAAGAACCCTGCCAAATGGAGATACAGAGCTAAAAGAATGACTTCTGTAATTTCTCCTTGGCTTGAAAGTCCAAACTTTCTGATCCTGACTTAGCTCAAATTCATAGAATCATAGAATCATAGAATCCTAGGGGTTGGAAGGGACCTCGAAAGATCATCTAGTCCAACCCCCCTGCCAGAGCAGGGTCACCTAGAGTACATCACACAGGAAGGCATCCAGGCGGGTTTTGAATGTCTCCAGCGAAGGAGACTCCACAACCTCTCTGGGCAGCCTGTTCCAGTGCTCTGTCACTCTTACAGTAAAAAAATTTTTCCTGATATTCATCTTAAACCTCCTATGCTCCAACTTGTATCCATTACCCCTTGTCCTATCACTGGTCTTCACTGAAAAAAGCTTAACTCCATCGTCTTGACACTCACCCTTTACATATTTGTAAACATTGATGAGGTCCCCCCTCAGTCTCCTTTTCTCCAAACTAAAGAGACCCAGCTCCCTCAGCCTTTCCTCATAAGGGAGATGTTCCACTCCCTTAATCATCCTTGTGGCTCTGCGCTGGACTCTTTCAAGCACTTCCCTGTCCTTCTTGAACTGAGGGGCCCAGAACTGGACACAATACTCCAGATGTGGCCTCACCAATGCAGAATAGAGGGGGAGGAGAACCTCTCTTGACCTACTAACCACACCCTTTCTAATACACCCCAGGATGCCATTGGCCTTCTTAGCCACAAGGGCACACTGCTGACTCATGGTCATCCTCCTGTCTACCATGACCCCCAGGTCCCTTTCACCTACACTGCTCTCCAGCAGGTCAGCCCCCAACCTGTACTGGTGCATGGCGTTTTTCTTCCCCAAATGCAAAACTCTACACTTGCTCTTGTTAAACTTCATCAGGTTTTTCCCCGCCCAAGTCTCCAGCCTGTCTAAGTCTCTCTGAATGGCAGCACAGCCTTCTGGTGTGTCAGCCACTCCTCCCAGCTTGGTGTCATCAGCAAACTTGCTGAGGGTACATTCTGTGCCCTCATCCAGGTCGTTGATGAAGATATTGAACAACACCGGTCCCAGTACCGACCCCTGAGGGACTCCACTAGTCACAGGCCTCCAACTAGATTCTGCCCCATTGACTACAACTCTCTGACTTCTTCCTTTCAACCAGTTCTTGATCCACCTCACTGCCTGATCATCAAACCCATACTTGATCAACTTATCTACAAGGATGCTGTGGGAGACGGTGTCAAATGCTTTACTGAAATCAAGATAGACCACATCTACTGCTCTACCATCATCTATCCACCTAGTAATTTCCTCATAGAAGGCTATGAGGTTAGTCAAACATGACTTACCCTTGGTAAAACCATGTTGACTGCTCTTGATGACCCCCATCTCCTTGATATGTCTAGAGATAGTGCCAAGGACAAGTTGTTCCATTACCTTTCCAGGGATGGAGGTGAGGCTGACCGGTCTATAGTTACCCGGGTCCTCCTTCTTGCCCTTCTTGTAGACTGGAGTGACATTTGCTATCCTCCAGTCCTCAGGCACCTCTCCAGTTACCCATGACTTACCGAAGATGATGGAGAGTGGACTAGCAATGACCTCCGCCAGCTCCCTCAGCACCCTTGGATGCATTTCATCCGGACCCATCGATTTATGGATGTCCAGATTATGCAACTGATCCCTAACCCAATCCTCATCTACTATGTCCTCACCTATCTTGACTACTTCTGGGGTTATATGAATCTGGGGCTCATGGGAAAAGCCTGCAGGAGTAAAGACAGAGGCAAAGAAGGCATTCAGCACCTCTGCCTTCTTCATATCCTCTGTCACCAGGGCACCCACCTCATTCAGCAGTGGGCCTATATTGCCTCTGGTATTAGCTTTGTTGGCTATGTATTTGAAAAAGCCCTTTCTACTGTCCTTAACCCGACTTGCAAGGTTAAGTTCCAAGGAGGCCTTAGCTTTCCTAGTTGCCTCCCTACATTCCCTGACAACATTCCTATATTCCTCCCAAGTGACCAGTCCCTCCTTCCATGATCTATAGATTTTCCTCTTCCACTTGAGTTTCCCCAGCAGTTCCTTTTTTAACCACGCTGGTCTCCTAGCTCCCTTACTAGATTTTCTACCCATTGGGACACACTGATGCTGTGCTTGCAAGAAGTGGTCCTTGAATATTGTCCAGCTATCTTGAGCCCCTTTACCTTCTAGCACTCTGTCCCATGAGACTTCCCTTAACAATTGGTTGAGGAGGCCGAAGTTTGCTCTGTAGAAGTCCAGGGTTCTGGTCCTGCTGGAAATTCTGTTCCTCCCACACAGGATCCTGAACTCCACCATCTCATGGTCGCTGCAGCCAAGGTTGCCATTGACCACCACTGCTTCAATAAGGCCCTCCTTGTTGGTGAGCACAAGATCCAGCAGCGCTCCTCTTCTAGTCGGCTCATCCACCATTTGCATTAAGAAGTTGTCATCAATGCATTGGAGGAACCTCCTAGACTGTGAAAGGCTGGCTGTATAAGTCTTCCAGCAGATATCGGGATAGTTAAAATCTCCCATGAGGACCAAGGACTGCAGTTGTGAGGCTGCTTTCAGCTGCCTGTAGAAAGCCTCATCAACTTCCTCATCTTGATCAGGAGGTCTGTAGTAGACCCCCACAACTGTGTCACCCATACTACCCTGTCCTTTAATTCTTACCCACAGAATTTCAACTTGCCCCTCATCAGCCCCTGTACAAAACTCAATACATTCTAGTTGCTCTCTCACATAAAGAGCAACTCCACCACCTCGCTTCACCGACCGATCTTTCCTAAAAAGCACATAGCCATCCATGGCCACATTCCAGTCGTGTGAGCTGTCCCACCATGTCTCTGTTATTGCTACCAGATCATAACCCTTAGACCGCACACAGACCTCCAACTCTTCCTGTTTATTCCCCATGCTGCGTGCATTGGTGTACAGGCATTTCAGGAAGCAACTAGAGCACATCAGTGGGACTAAATCCTCCTTAGCCCATCCTCCTACAGGCCCTGGTATGTTCCTCTTGGGCTTGTCCCTAACAGACCCAGTTTTCTCCCCTTCCCCCTTCACATCTAGTTTAAAGCTCTCTCAATGAGCCCTGCTAAGTCCTGCCCCAAAAGCCTTTTCCCCCTCTGGGACAGGTGCATCCCACCCGCCACCATCAGGCCAGGTGTCTCATAGAGCAGTCCATGATCAAAAAAGCCAAAGCCCTGCCTTTGGCACCAGTCTCTTAGCCATTCGTTCATCATTAAACTCTTCCTGCTTATCTCTCCACCCATTCTTGCAGGAGGTATGGAGGCAAACACGACTTGTGCTCCAGACCCCCTAACTAGCCGTCCCAGGGCCCTGAAGTCTCTCTTCATTGCCCTTACATTTCTTGTAGTAATTTGGTCTAACCATTTTGTTAGTTCATAATCTACTTTGACCCAGCTGTAGACTAATTTAACAGTTTAGTTGATAACCTAACTAGTTGATAACCTAGTTAGTTAATAATCTAGTTGAGGCACATCCTTGGCTTCTGGCTTCAGCTTCCTTTTCTGTGTTCATACGTTTTGTATGCTCCTTTGCTGTGCTTTCCTGTCACAGTAGTCACAGGAAAGAGCACTGGGATCTTTACAACAGTTTTCTACTTCTCACTGTTTTATTGCCATGGGGTTTTGGATGTGTTTTTCAAGGGATGTGTGGTGAGCTGACCTGTCATGAGTGGCAGCAAACTACCCAAAGGCAGGCACTTGAGCTCTAGTTCTGTGATGCTTCCACTTCTTGAATAGCCACCCAGCCCTCTCCTTTCTTTAGAGAAAACCTTTCCCTGTGGGGGCCTGGGGCGGGGAGCCAGGTTAGGGTCTCTGCTGCTGTGCTGGGGTCAGAAAAGCTGCTTCACTCCTCTTCCAGGAAGGGGAAGGAGGCAGTGGGGAATGGGAACTGGGGCTGCATCCCACAGAGCCACAGGCACCAGACCTGACACTGCTCTGTTGCCCTTAGGAAGGATGAGGAGGGAGAGAAGAAGAGGCAGTGGGGAAGCTGCTGAGAGCAGCAAAGGGGAGGAGGGGGGATGATCTCTGGCTGGAGATTTTCTTTGCCTTTTATTTATGTTCTGCTCTCTCATAAAAGTTGGAGTCAGACTCCTAAACCTTGTTCTACACACCTTTCCTCACCTCTAGATGTTGGCTCAGTGTCCAGCTAATCTTAAGAAACTGTAAATACAACCAGTGGTTGCTCAAGTTCCCTTTTGCTTCCTCAAGGGATTGCCACGTCCTTCGGAGCAAAAACATGGAGCAGGACCACACTGGCTTCCTATGCAATGAACAGGAGAGCGTTGCCCTCCATGCCAAACTGAGCTGTAGCACATGGTAGCACAGAACCCTGCCTTTAGTTACTTGACTCCACACAGCTCAGAAGGAAACAGAGCGAGTCCAGTGTTCTCATGTGTATGTGAACAAGGCCTCAGGAAATGGCCAGAAGAGGACTGAAGACTAATCCAAGCTGTTGTGATGCTAAATTTGTAAATTACTCTTCCCTCTCAAAATCCAGCCAGCATAGCCAGGTGCTCCAAGGTGGTATCTGAGATGAGGAGGCTTTGGGGCTTCCACACTTCCCCACTCTTAGTAGAGAACAAAAGCTAAGACTCAGTTTTGAAACAATACATAGACACTGTAATTTATTAGGTATAATAAGCACAATGAAAATATATACTTTTTTCCCCCCTGAACATTATATAAAAATTTCTAAGTTGTTTTATACAAACTGTTTTCTCATCTCTATTGCATTTTAATTTCTGCCCAACTAGGAAACATCATCTTAATGTATTTGCAAGTTCTTGTCTAACTATTCCCTGTTCCATATCCTCTCCTCTTAGATCTCATACACCTTTCATGTTTATTGATCAAAGTTAAAAGTCACTCCATAAAAGTGAATGGAGTTAATTGCTTTAAAACAAACCAAAACACTAAGGTTAAGTCCTGTGCCTTTATTAATTTTAGCTACCCAGAGCTTTTACTAAAAAAATTTTCTACCTCTCAGTCTTTGCAGTAAGGAACATTTGTCAACACACTTTACATTAAGTACAGATAGTTACAGAACTGAAGATGTGTCACAAGCTAATAATCCTCTCTAGTAAAGGGTTTCAATTCAACTTCTTTTTCCACATAGCAGAAGCATCCATATTTTCACTTAAGAGAATAAATGGAACATTATAAAATTAGGATTAACAAGGCAGAAACCTGCACAGTCTTGAGCATCCTGCATTGCAGTGTGTCCAGGCTTGCAGCACTGTAGACAGTAAGATACTGAAAGGTGTTTTATGATGTGATTTTCTCTGTGAGAGCCTTACAATCAGCAAACTAATAAAAAGGGGCCTTTTAGCAAATGTTTGATACCTACATTGACACTGCTCCAGGTCCATTCTTGATTGTAAGGGAGTTTTACCTCTGCGCTCCCTGACCCTTTATGCTGGGTAAAAAGATGGATGAGTATAACAGCTTTTTAAAGTGGATAAAAGAGGCAGATGTGCATGAAGAAAGCCACAACGGGAGCCTCTTCAAACCCAGTCTTTAGGTTGCAGGGGTGGCTTGAAATCCCCTCTGCCTCTGCCTGCTCTTTAGGGGTTTACTCTTTAGGGGTCCTGGCTTTACTCTTACAGATATTTATAAATAAATACTTAAATTCTACATGGATAGGTAAAAGTCAAGATGCTGGCTTTGGTAGGGGGCTTTCTCCTGTCCTTTTCTTACCCTGCTCCTACGGCTTAAGTGAATGAATGAAAAAGTGGAAGCAAAGCTATGAAGTTCTGGCTGACTAATTTGCTACTTTGGCAGTCAGTGGATATTTGGCTTAATGAAAAATATGCAAAATCTTCAGGTCGAAAATGATACATGCAAAAGGAGATTCTGTGAGCTGCTTTCCTTCAGGAAGATGATATATGTTGTTTTGTTTACTGGCAGTTTAAAAAGCTTTTTTCAATTTACTTAGAAATATTAATGCATTTATCAGGCAACGGAATCCACATACACCCCATTCACGGGAATGAATGAAAGTTTAGACTTTATCTAACCAACCCACATCAGGTCTGAAGTTCCAAAATAGAGTAGGTAATTTTATTGCAGAATGCCATTTTTCTACATGCATTGGAAAAATTTCCAGACTTTTCTGCTAACATCTGATAACAATATTCTGGAAAACATATCTGGTCTGTCAGATACCTCTGGAATACAAATGCATTTTTCCTGGTGCTTACGGGGAAGAGTAAAAGTATGTGGGCTTCACATTACCCAAGATCTGGTCTTCATAATTAGGAAGGCAGCAGAAGAAGAATCCCAGGCATATTTCCATAATGGCAGTGGTCCAGCCAAATCCATAGGCCCAGCTGAACATATTGATTCCTGTCATATCAATTTCAGTTGAGAACTTCACAGGATAAATGACCAGGCCCATGATGGAGAACACAGCTGAAGAAACAAGAGGAAACAAAGCACTTTTAAGCTAACACCCATCATGTTGCCTGCCTCCTCAACACCTGTAGCTAAACCCACCCATGTTTAGGAGGATTGAAAAATGGATCCAGTGTTGTGACAGACTTTATGTTATTTTTCATTGAGAATTGAAGTGCACACAGGCAAGGACCTGGGTATAGAATCAGTTGAGGGAAATACCAGTTCTAGCATGAATAGACCTTCACAAGCTAAACTTGACTTCATATGCTGCCTTACCTGCAACAAAAAGCAAGCCTCCAATCCCTCGGATGAAGTTGAACCGAAGTGTGTCAATGGCAAATGCTATGATGGCCAGAGCAAAACAGATGACTAGAAGTAAAAAGCCGACCAGGTACGTGGCAGCAGCAGCTCTTCCCCAAGCTGAAATCAGAAGGGAGATAACATTAGAAAGGAACAACAACAACAAAAAATCCCTTGCAATATTTTTCCCTGATATATACTGAAAGGCTAACTGTAAACAAATGTGAAAAGAAGGTCAGCTCCCAAGAAGGAAAGCACAGGAGCTTTCTCTCCTCTTGCAGATGAACATTTTGTTTCCATAAGAAATCATTCACCAAGTGCAGAATTCATACAAATGCCAAACGCAGAAAATGCAATGGAGCTTGTGTGCAAGTTTCCTCTTTAGATTTAACAATTAAAAATTGAGATAAAAATTACTGTAAAGATGGAATGTAAAGAATGGACACTCTCTTTCAATAGCAAAATGTCATTGCCTGAGCAGATGCCATGAAACCAGCAGCATTTTGCATGGACGAGGAGAATTAGACTATCCCTGAAACAATTCTTCCTTTAAAAAACAGTGTTCATACAAGCACTACCTCTCTGGCATGCAAAATTAAAGGTATGGCAGTAGTCCATAAATGCCAAAAATTTGTGGTATCTGCCTTTTCAGCCTTTGCTTATCTCTGTGTCCAAAATGGAGCTAGAGATTTGGAATCTGTTTGTAGGGAAATTTTACCTCTGTTGTTGATTCAAAGTCAGAACCATTTAATTTTGAAAAACTTCTTCAGAATATTAATGCTTTTATTTTCAAATGACATAACTTTATGTTATAACATGTCAAATCTAAGCATGTTGTGTTGGCATATCAACTGAAAAAAACATATTATTTATTCAATATTTGAAGTCTTGAGGGGCAACTAGTGCTCAAAGACATCAAAGTGTCTCCTCTTCTGAATATAAATAGCCTACTTTGACACTTTTTAAATTGTGTGTGTAGATGGAGTAGACAGTTTAAATCTGCTGGGCATATACAGACTGCAACCCCTCGCCTACACTGTGTTTGAAAGGTGTCAGCTTCTAACCAAATACATACAGCAGCACTGCTGAAAATTTATCACAGCCCAACCCTGGCAATAATTATAACTCAAACATGGTGTGGTAAAAGTTTCCAGTGAATGGAGAAAGTTAAGAGTTTTGCTATCCAGTAATATGCAATTTTTTTTTTTTTTGCTTCAAGCATACAAATAATAAATGCAGTGCCCTACCTGCCCCCTGGCCAGTGTTGAGTTGGCATGAGAGCCATCATTCTGTCCCTGGTGAGTGACACCTTGGAGCTCAACCTCTCTTCCCCCAGCCCCACACCACCTTTGCTATTAAACTAGAAAAATGGATCAGGATTTTCCAGCTCTACTTTCCTTCCCATCAGCCCATCAAAACCAGTTTCCCCTTTTGTTTGCTTTTCACTGTCCTCCCCTCCGATGATCCCTGCTTCATTCTAGCTGTTGCTAGAATTTATGTCAAATCCTTTTTCTTCTTTATGCCAAAAAAATTCTTTCTGCTTATTGGGTTTTCAGCTGTATTATTTTTCCTGTAAACAAGGAGCTGCCTGAGAATACTCAAGGGAACAGCAAAGATGTGCCTACATCTCAGCTTCTAGCCCAGTATAGTAGCCCAAACTCTCCATGAATTTACAGGAGACCTGAAGGTAGAGCATGTGATATGGAGGTACAGGTGGGAGGGCAACACCTCAAGAATAGTGTCAAAGGAAAGAGCCAGGAAGAGGAATTTCTCATACTGCCACAGCTTAATTTACCCTGTTGAGGGTGCTCCTGCACCCAGCCTCTGCCACCCCTGTAAAACAGCAAAAAGGGGCAGCTGGCCGTAAGAGAAGCTGCTTAGCAGCAGTGACCTTATTGCTCTTGGATACAAATGATGTATCTTCTGGCAGAAGAGTAAAATGACAAGGGCAATCTAGAGATTATGGTTTTTTGTTAGGTACAAACTGGTTGTGGTTAGGTGCAAAACTCCTGGGCAAAAGGGTGTCCTTTCCCAGAGCTAACTTGAAGCAGAGCTGCCCACCTGGGGAGTGCTGAGGCACAACAAGACCTGGGGCTTTCACCTCACACACTGCCACCACCACTTCTGCAGGGAGCAGATGATCTGCCAAAGCTCAGCTTTGCTTGCCAAGAGGAACTGATGGGAGAGCACTGTCCCCTGAGGTGGGAGCATCTCCTGGGCTGGGGACCCAGGGGAGCCTGGGATGGCTGGTGGCCACAGTCATGTGTTGTGGCACCTTGCCCATGCCACCATCTCCCTCCTCTGTCAGGCTTGCTTAGGTGTTTTTCCTGAAGTGGTGTTAAAAATGCTGTGACTGTATGAAGCAGATTGGGTGCACACCCAGCCTGCCAGGCATTGGCTGTATGGCAAGAAGAGACATGCTTGTTGCAGGATGCTTACAACTTTAGGAGGCATTGCTTAACCCCCTAACAGCCAATCTTGTGATTCTTAACTTTTGCAAAAGAGAAAAATATTAACTCAACTTTGTAAGAAAAGCAATACACAGCTCCAGGTAAGGCAGTAGGGTTGCATGGAAGAGCCACTGTGGGGTTTTTCTGAGGAGCGGTACCTGACTTCATCTGTCCTTTACAAAAAGTAGCAGTTACCAGTGGTCTAAGACCACAGTGCAAACACTTTAATCTTTCTAAGGTAAAAGGTACCAAAAGCTACATGTAGGAGTAATTGCATGTTCCTATATCTGAAATACTTATTTTGTCTTGTGCCAGCCAGAAGCAGTAGAGTAGCTTATTGTCTTTACCAATATAACTAATACTTAAAATTTCTAAAAACATGCCAGAATTAGAAGAACTAAACTGGTCAGAAAACACTGACAAGCAAGTGGCTAATGTGGTCCCGAGTCTTTCCACATCTGAAAATACTGGTTTGTGGGGTGCTGTTTCATCTCAACGTAAACCAAAAGCATAAATAAATTGTTCTAACTGCAAAGGTTTCTCCTAAATAGGTACATCCAGGCAAAGGAATGACCACAGGTAACAAGACTAATTCTGAATACATTTGACTCTAGAGAGAAGACAGTTAAAAACTGAAAGGATGTAGCCCACGTGTTAAAGAATCAGGAACAGAGGGAGCAGCAGGTTACAGGACATCGGGCTGAGTCTGTGAAAATACTCAGCGATTTTGTGACCTGACCCCCCCAAAAGGCCTTGATGTTTTGGCTGTTTAAGAGTTCAAATGTGCTAATTCAGAAAAAAATAAAAATAAAAAAATGTGTTTATGTGTGAGTCCTTGAATACCAACAGGGTCCTGGAACACTTTTAGGTGGGTCTTGTTTCTTCCCTTTTCAGCTCCTCTGTCAGCTGAAAGAACACCAATGAACACTATGAAAGGGACATTGTGTCCACGTTTGAAAACTCCTTCTAGCTGTCAATTTACTGAGCAATTTTGTCTTGAAATAAGACCATGCTACCCCAAACAGACAAAAGGAACCCATGTTTTCATGACTATCTCAAGCAGAGCAAGGACAGTGCTTCTAGTTGCAGTGGATTGTGCATCAGTTTGTGAGAGTCCAGAATAACCTGGAATGCAGCAATATGTGACTACTTGAAAATTAAAATAAGTTCCTGCCTTCTAAAACTCCCTGTGAGGAGACCCCTGAGCTAATTTATAGACCAGAGCTCACTGTTGCTTATGAGCAAGATAATTAGCTGAGACAGTATATGATAACAACGTGGCTTTATTATTACTCTGCTATTAATGCTAACACAGTTTAGAGGTAGCATGACCACCTTTTGTGTTGTACCACCTGAAGATCTGTTGCTAACTGTAGCCATAGAGAAGCGGATGGACTTCATTAGGGATCCAGTATCAAGAATGTCTCCAGTTTCCTGTCTTCCTACAGGAAAACTGGAGAGGGACTTTTTACAAGGGCATGCAGTGGTAGGACAAAGGGGAAGAGTTTCAAGCTGGAAGGGGATAGATGTAGGTTAGATATTAGGAAGAAATTCTTCACTGTGAGGGTGGTGAGACACTTCAACTGGTTGCACAGGGAGGTTGTGGCTGCCCCACCCCTAGAAGTGTTCAAGGCCAAGTTGGATGGGGCTTTGAGCAGCCTGGTCTAGTGGGAGGTGTCCCTGCCCATGGAGAACTAGATGATCCCTTCCAGCCCAAGCCATTCTATGATTCTTTGATTCCTGATTTTACTCCATTATGTATTTTCCAATTTGCAAAAGAGTGAAGACTGTTTGTGCTTCACACATAGATCAAATCCCTCCTTAGCCTGCCATGTTTTATGCTCTAAACAGGGCCTTTAAAAAGGAATTGTTGTGCCTTGAAAATGCAATGTGAAGTCTACTTCCCCCATGATAAATAAAAATTTCTGGATTTCTGCTGTATATGATTCAAAACATGCGAAAACATTCACAGTTACATTCTCATGTCTTTTTTGGTCTGGTCCCCTCAAACCACACAAAATACAGAGTCTCTCTCTTTGGGTGATATTTTCTGAAAGCCACTCCAGACAGTTCAGAAGTACTTCTCCTGGTCTAATCACAAAGAACAAGCTTCTCCAAATTCTCCTTCTGGCTAGAAGTTAAATACACAACTAGCACTGGAAAGAAAAACAAATGTTTATTGCCAGCTTGCAGACACCAATAATTATTTATTGGCTCTTGCTGACTGATCATTTTAACACAGCCACTGCAGTGAATTGTGCAGCAATTTTAGGAAGGATAGTTTTAATTCAAAAGAAAACAGGGGAGAGGGGGGAATAAAATGTAACAGACTAATATTTTGCTCTGTTACTCTTCATACCACCAAGGAAAAGAAACAAACCCTGCAGTTCTAGCTCCAGTCTTGCAAAGCAATTGTTACAACAACTAAAATCCACCATGGTGGTGACTCATCCCTGTGTTGTAGGTAATGAGAATGTTTCAAGGCTGACTTTGCAGAGCTCAACCTGTTTTACACCCTTCTGATTAAAGGGAAAGAGCTTTATTTTGGAAACAAAGCTGAACTCAGGTTTCTCAACCCTACGTTCTTCATCAGGGTGTGGTGAACCCAGCACAGCACATGCTTTGAAAAGAAACTGCTTTGGCCAGGTTTTATCCATTTCATTTTGGTTTGTTCTCAAGAAAGTTTCCAGGTGAAAGTAAGCATGTCTACAGAAGAACATGTGTTCTCCTTAGCAAGCCAAGGACTCTGAATTCTCTGTGTTACCTGTACAACACTGAACAGTGCAAAATCCTGTCTTCTGGACATCACAACTCTGTAACATGCCAACTACAGGAAATTTCTGAGCTTTTTTTGGAAAACAAGTGAACACTGAAATTTCTGCAAGTGTTTGCAGAACACAGCCAAGATAAATCAGAAACTATTAAAAGCAGCCTCTTATGAATAAACTGTATGTGCAGACCAAAGCTAGTGACTGAAAATAATTTCAAAGGAAGGCTATAGAGATGAAGGAAATCACATTAGTCATGGATAATTTATTAACAGAATAAAATGAAGAAAAAAATCAAAGGCAGATTGAGTGTGTTATTCTCTGAACTTCTACATTGCATCTGGTTCATTCTTAAAACAAATGCATTCATTGAACATCTTTCCCTTGAAAAGTCAATACTGAATGCTTTTCTTTGTTGTTTGTTTTTTTGCTTGTTTGGGCTTTTTATTTGTTTGGGTTTTGTTGTTTTGTTTGTTGGTTTGGTTTGGTTTTTTGGTATGAGTTTACATTATTCACAGTGGAATACAGAATTTTTGGTCATTCTCTTTGGCATAATTTTTGGGTAATTCCATTCTTTTTCCCCAAGCATTACTTCTTTAGAATTCATTGACAGTTAATATGGATTTCTCATTTAATAACAGTATATTTTCATAACACGCAGGCCATTTTTATGTGTGCAGTAACAAGCTTTTAGCTTGCCACTACTTAAGAGGTAATCATGGAAGTGAAGAATGACCTATTTAGGTTCACAGTAAACTGTCATTGCAAAAGTTTATTGATGATTAGTAGCAGGTCCCAGATAAATGAGAAAGAATTAGGACCTCCACTTACCCCACAATAATTATTTTAGATTACAACAGTAAGGGAAAGAACCTTATGCATAGGCCATCTATCAGTAAAGCAGAGAATATATTAGCAGAAAGCAGCCTAATCTTTACCAGCATATGGTCTTTCCCAAAGCTTAGTGCTAAGGTGATCACTTAGTTTGGCTTAGTGGACTTTAACTCCTTTAAAGCAAAAACCTATTAAGTCTCCACCACTGACTTCACTTAGAAACACAGAGGCAAAGCCTGCACCCAAGGATTTACATACTTCTGCAGATTTTTTCTCTTACTGAGGTAAACAGTAAACAATTCAACTTAGAAGCTCTTCCGACTGGAATTTGAGGGGAGGTGCAGTTACTTCTTGAGGGAGTGGTTCAAATTCATCTCATCAGAAGCCAAGGCATGTGCAAGCTTGACTTAGAAGCTGGCTTCTGCAAATCTTGTATTAATGAGGGCTGCTCCCTGATGCTTACTTAGCACTAGGGAGGCAGAATGGAAGAGGGCGTAGAGCCATCATCAAAGCAAGCACCAAGGGAGTAAGTTAGTTATTAAAATAATGTGCACACAGTGCCTCAAAATTAAAGGTTTGCTCATGAGAGAGTGAGTACCCCTATCTCACATTATCTTCAGAAGCAGTTGCAGACGTTGAGAACATCTCGAGATTAAAGCTCAGTCTTAAAACACTTTAAAGCTATGACATTTCTTCCTCCTATTTTTTTCTATTTATTTTAAATTAAAACAGGATTATTACACTTGGATGTGTAGGCGGGGGTTGTGAGCGTCATGTAAATAAAACAGGTAAGGTATTGATGAATCAGTAGATATACAGAAACTCAGTTAATCAGAGTAGCAAGATGTACCTGCTCCTTAACTACCCATGAGTTAAAGATGCATTACAATATTTCACGTGAATTAAACTGAATCAGCTTCCATGATAACACAGACTATGAATGAGGACTTTTAATCAAAACAGCAGAGTGGAACCTTTCCAAAAAGCTTTTTTTAGGTTTGATTTTCCCAGGCCCATCTGAGGCTGAAGAACACTGAATTTACATTTTGTTTCCATATGCACCAAGTATTGTTCTCACTCTTGATCCGCAGGTTTCATGCTGTGAGCAAACCTCGCTCTGAAACCTTGCTGAAAGGCTCCTTTTGCACTAGGGAGTTTCTTCCTCACAGAGAGCAGCTGTGAGTCTGGATCTCATTTTCTGTTAGAAGCAGAATTTTACCATTTGCAAAAAAGACTCAAACCAACCACCTAAAACATAAGAAGAAACGGTACTTTGTGTTCAGAAAATACATCATAAGCTCTTCGTACTGTTCTGATGAATGAAATAGCTCTTACAATGCTCCTTCAAAGTCTTTATCACTTGTGCTCCGTTGCTGATGGGGTTGTTAATCAACTGCACAGAGGCTTCCTATAATTTCAGCCTAATTTGTACACAGTGTGCATATTCCCCATAATTAGTGACATTAGATATATTCAGTTGCAGATTAGTACTTCAGCAGGACTGTGTGTGATCTGAAGTGTTATTTAGTAGCAGCAGGAGGAAGCCAGAAACCTCTGGGACACAGGCTATCATTGTCACTCCACAAGCAACTTGAGCTCCTGGGAATTTTTGACTGATTTATTTTGACTGAAATTTTGACTGATTGAAATTTTGACTGATTTGACTGATTGTGGACAACTTTGTAGAGTAGAGATTGATGATGGTTGGACTCAGTGATCCCAAGGGTCTTTTCCAACCTGAATAGTTACATGATTCTACGATTCTATGATTAGAAATCCTGTAATGGTGCTTAACGAAGAAGAAACATGTCATTACAATACTCACTGACTCAACGTGTGCAAGGTTGCTCACAATGATACAAGCTGACACTGAGAAGTGATACGGAATTATTAAAAAAAGTGTTTTGAGACGTTTATTTTCCTGCTTTCCTGCTGAAGTAACCTGACTCCTTAACCCCACAGTGGAACTAAAAATCCTTATCACCGTTAAGGCTATGGAGAGGTTATTATAGCCCTGGTGTATCAGATTACCTCAGTAAACTAGAGGAAGAGATGAGGTTAAGAGAAATGAGAGTTTAGCCAAAAGTTTCCAACTATTTTCAGCAGAGATGCCTGCTCTGTGTGTGTGAGGGAATGGTATCCTCTCATGGACTTAAGGTCCTGACAACACAGGTTCTTCACAAAGTCCTCAGCACCAGCAGATATTTCCTGGTGAGAAGATGAGAACCCTCCACACGATTACTATTTTTCCATGCACTTTATCTGTAATTATTAAAGTGAGGATGGCTAACAAACAGTGGGATGCCATCTGCAATTGCTGCCTGTAGAGTTAACTGCTAAAGAGCGAAACTATTATTTAGAAGAGATTGATTGAATGAATCTGCCACTAAATGTGTAAAAGGACAAACCCTAAAATTATAAGGGAAAGCATTTAAGTTATTGCAGATGAGGAATGAAAATTGCCATGATACTAAAATGCTCTGGGCTTGATTCCCTCCTCTTATACCTCTTTAGTAACAACAGAAAGTCTCCTACAACCTGGGGAAAAATATAAATTGTTCTTTCTGTCTTGCATCCTAAGTCCTTAAATATACTGGTTTTATGACATTTTCATTAGTATATACATTTATCTGAGCCTGTATTTTTTAACATTCTAAGTTTCGAATAATGATTGAATATTCTACATTATTAACTAGCTAATCTTATAACCTCATTTCTCACTGGTTAGTCCCAGGTAATGTAACACTTCCAGGAGACTGATGACTTAGGTGATGATGTCATTAAAACTACCAGCAATCACAGTCCATAAATATAACTGTTTCATGCCACGATGCAGCAGAACAGCAACAAGCTTTCATTTTCAGTTTACCCCATGTCAAAAAGACAGGGTTTGCCCTGTGATCCAGGCAATGTACAGAGCATTGAGCTGGGCTCCATCCTGGGCTCTCTCCTGGTCTTCCTTGGACTGGTCAGAAACCTCCTCAGCCTTTGTTTCTCAGCTGTAAAGACACTTTTCCAAATCTGCTTGAATTTTATCAAATTGTGAAAGCCTTTAAGTGCAGAACCTTGGCTTCAAGGAAAGCCTGCAATAAAGGTCCCATGACTTGATTTGGTCCCTGCTTCAAAAGCACAGCTACTTGTTTTCTTCATTTCTATTCCTATGCGCAGATACCCTGGGATGCCAAAGAGCTTCTTCCCCCAGACCCTGCTGAGAGGGGTTGTCTCCCAGCCCGTCCCTCTGAAAATATCCCCATGTCACTCTGCTCAGGGAGCCTCAGCTTGAGGCAAGTGAGAACTTCCCCACGCCTGGGATTAGGTGCTGGCTGTCAGATGTGATGGGAACTTGGAGGAAGGCAAAACAGTTTTACATAGGCATCGTAGCAACCGAGAAACTTGGTGTCTGGTCTGTCCTGTGCCCCGAGTGTGATGAGTCACTGGTCTCCTGGACAAGTTAGTTTTGCAGAGGGAGAGTGTTCTGGTTTGGTTTGGTGGGTTTTTTGGTAGCAGGGGAAGGGCCACAGCAGGGGCTCCGTAAGAACCTGAGAAGCTGCCCCTGCTTCCAAACCCAGCCAAGGAGCCATTAGAGAGACAATAGATGTGCCTCAGCGATTAACATACGAAAGAACAGCTGTAACAGCTGAGCAGAGAAGCACTTGGGGAAGAAGAGCTGTGCTGGAGGGGGAGAGGTGGTGGCTGGTGAGGAAGAAAGAGAAGAAGGTGCCCAAGCAGAAGTTTCCCTGCAACCCATGGCAAGATGGCAGCTGTCCCCCTGCACTCATGGAGAATGTGGTGGAACATTCCCTGAAAGCGCCAGGAGGGGTGACTTGGATTTTGTGGCCAGTGGATTTGCTGCCTGTGGTCTCTGATTGCGCAACTTTGGAAGACCCCGGCGCCAGGGGAGTTTGTTCCCGAAGAACCCGTGACTCTGTGGGAAGCCCAGGCTGGAGCAGCTCCTGACCTCGTGGGAAGGACTCATGAAGGAGAGGTTCGTGGAGGACTCTCTCCCACGGGAAGGACCCCGTGAGGAAGCAGGGAAGGACCGTAAGGAATCCTTCCTGAGGAGGATGGCGTGGCAAGAACCACCAGCCTATGAACTGACTCTAAGCCCCATCCCCTGTTCCCCTGTGCCCCTGGGGGGAAGGAGGGCGAGAAACCGGGAACAACGTGATTTGTGTGTGCTGGGGGCAGTTGAGTGAGCGGCCATGTGGATGTTCCTTGTGTTGTGTTGTCCCAAACCAGGACAGAGAGGTGTGGGGCCAGCAGGGCAAGGCCAGTTGTAGGTGCAGTCCCAAGAGAGGTCCTTTCCTACTCGGAGACTGATCCCAGCCACACTGTGTACCTCTCTGTTGTAACATTTGCTGGGGGTTTTTTTAGCAAGTGATTGCCATTTTGTCATTTCATCCAGAATAATAAATGATGCTTTAGCATAGCAAAAGATTCCCCTGACCCAAGAGCCTGATATAGGCAAAACAGGGAAGAAAATCTACTCATCAGTGGCATTCTTATGAGACTAAAGCAGAATATTTATTTCCTCAAGAGGATATTACCTTTTGCAGCATTTCCTTCTTTCACTCATCTGCTGCCATATTTGAAGTATTTTTTCTTAAATGTAATAATACTATACCAGCCACCCTATCTTGTAGTATTGTATGAATATTCAGGGACCAAAATAAAAATGGAATGAGCTAGAACAGTTACCCATTGTTTGCCTGGAAGACAAGATGCAGGAAGGTGTCCTTTCCAGGTGGAAAAATCATTCATTCCTCTACTAATCTCCATAACCCTCCACACATCTTAGGAAAAGGCTGTAATTGAATGTAATTGAATGATGTGAAAATAACTGAAGATCTGGATTACGCTTGTCATGTGGAAATGCCTTTTCCTGATTTTTTTTTTCCCCAAGATCTGCACCATGCAAATGAATCGACCACTTCAACATAAATTTAGAGCTTTAAGATTACAGTTATTTTGATGGCAGCATCTAAAGGTAGGAGAGCTGCAAGGCCAGGTGGAATGTAAGATGGGACAAGTGTAGCCATGAGTTTTTCATTATATTGTGCACCACATTAGGACTAAGAAAATAAAACCAGTTCTTTACCCCGAACCACACCCACACGTTTGAGTATCTTCAAAGCCTGCAGTAGAATAAATTACACACTGAAAAAGTCTCAAGTCTGCAAGACACACCTTGTTCAAGAGAGGTTATATAGCCAAAAATCAAGAAAAACAAAGAAATGCTGTGCTAGCTTCCTGAAGGGATTTAGTCTCTGCTTTTTTTTTTTTTTTTTTGCAAGCTCGGCCATGTCCCAGCCAGATACATTCCACATAGTGCTCATTTTATATCCAAAAAGTCTTTGCCTCTGTAAAGGTTCAAGCATATTATAAGCTTGAGACCTTTATTTGTTCCAAGTCCCAGAAAACTGCAGAGCTACAGCTTGCATCTCTCAATCCCTCATCCTGAATTCCATTTACTTCTAGTAAGTGTCCTAATGCACGAGATATGTTCTCCTAGAAAGCTCTGGTTTTTTTTAGCTAAATATGCTTGAAATGCAAAAGACTTCTGATAAAGTCTAGATGAGTGTCATATAAAAAAGCAGAAGATTTGAACTCTTGGAGAAGATTATAGGGTATATAAGCTCTTCATGCTCTTTCCACAGAGTTCATAAACTTTGCAGAAGATGTGTAGATGCTTTCACAGAAGGTAACTGCACTGGTGGAGTTATTCTGGCTTTCCAAAAGAAATCATACAGGCATATTGTCCTCCCTGTGAAGTTTTGAGTTCTGTCAGCTTAAGCAACTATTCAAACACCCCAAACTCCACTGGTGTAACCAATTAAACATTCAACCTCTTCCCTTCCAAAATGACTGTCCTCAACAATGTTGGCTTTTTGTTTTCTGTCTGTGTATATACATTTGTTAAGCCAAACAGCAGAGATTCAAGGGGAATTGCAAGCACTGCAGGTAGAGAATTTGATTGGAATTTGCACATTATAATGAACACCTTGCAAGAATGTTACAATTATATCTAATTATGATAGGATGTAGACATCTGTAGTGGATTAAGATAGCTACACTGTCCAAGTGACGTTGAGAACATTTGCTGGCAGCTGCTGGGGTACACATTCATATCAGATATATCAGTGAAACCATCCCCACAGGAAGACTGAATTCCAGAACCTGACCAGTCTGTGGCACATTAGGCAGGGAAGCTAAGAGCAAAGCCCAGAGGAAAGGAGATGGAAACTGTGAAGTAGAGACAGGAGAGAAAGAGTTCATCTCAAGAAAGATGTAAAATGCTTCTGTCCTTTCTGTTTACATCACACCTTTCATTTCTGTGCTCAGGAAGGCGTGTAATTGCACTTTGTTTATCAAGCAATATGTTTGGCTTAGCAGGAGACAAAGTGAAACAACCCACAGAACAACATCCTGAATGCTTGTTTTCTATTTACTTTCTGGGGCAGTATGGATAAATGTAATCCCAGAATTATTAAAACCCTATGTTTCAGCACAGAAGCATTTAGAATAAGGCTCAACACAAGACCTGGATGCTCACAAGTGAGATGGTGTCTCATGGCCTGGTCTTTTGGGTGGAATCCAAGACCAGCATAAGGCACACGGAACCTGCATGAGGAAGGGCAGCAGCCCCAGAAGAAAAATCCCAACCCCACACTAACTGAGCAAGAACAGAATGATGGGAAAACTGGAGGACAGGATTGGATCTGAACACATCCTACCTCTGGACAACAGGAGTCTGAAGGAAAGGACTGGAAAGGATCTAGAGTGTCAAGAATTTGCATCCTTAACGGCCAGATCTATAGCCCTCTTATGGGTCAAGGGCAACCCACACCTGCAGCAGCTGAGATCTACATTGGAATGGCATCATCTTGAGAGGCAGAAACCTGGCAGCATCATCCATTATCACTTGGCCTATTCACAATTTTTTTACATACAGGCTTTACATATTCTCCCATTGGCTAAATGACTCCACTGTCCAAGACATATCTTCCTTTCTCATCTGGAAAGTTTGTCCAGGAGGATTTTGACAATTTGCTTAGGTTTTCTGGGTATTTAGTAATCTTGAAGAGGTCAAATGATAGATACATGCCCATTGAGAGCATAACGCAGTCATGCAGCACAGGAACAGTGTCTGTAATGCCTTCAGAAGCACTAGCTGACTGCGTACTGGAAAATATTCTGCATGTGTCTACTAAGTCCAACATTTCTAATGTGTTAGTGTCCTGGTCTGAGCTGGACTTTTTTTGGATGTAATTCATGATAACCCCAGACATTGCAGGATAGTAGACATAGATGATGACCTCCCTGGTTTGGCTGTAGATGCTGTCCAGTGGGAAACTGGGCATATAACTGCAGAATTTAAGCATGTAAGAATGAGGCCGGATAAGGAAGGAAGTGAAATGCCAAACAACTTTGTAGGACTTGGAAGCAAGCCAAAACCTTTCTTGCATTATCAAGAGAAGTTATAAATATTCCAAATTCTAAATATTCTGTATTCCAAATATTATAAATATTCTAATAGTCTCCTAAGTATTTTCTATCCAGTTAAAGCTGGCATTCATAACACAGCTGTTGCCTAACCTGGAGATCAGGAGGAGATCTCAAGTTCATGGAAACTCCAGCACCATGTACCAGAGGCAGCAAACTGGCTTGATCTATGCCTGGTCACACAGCTAACGCTGGAGCTCTGAGGGCAGGACTCAGATGCAGGATGCTGGTTGGAGCCAGTCTTGTGCCAGAGCCCTACACTCACAGAGGCCTGCTACAATTAACTTGTTACAGCTGAATTTTGTGCATAGAAGGTAGAGTTTGACCATAGATTATAAACTTTACGGAACAATTTTGAAAAGCTGTTATAAATGATCCCTGAGACTGCTTCTGCAAGTGCTTCTACACTCATTTCCAGGAAGAGCAGCTGAAATTCTGAGCCTTCAAGAAAATGCTTTTCCTGTTAATTTGAATTAACATAAATTGTAAGAATGCCCAGGGTTTCCTCTTGGCTCAGGCTAACAGCCCATTACACACAATAACTTTTTTTCAGATTGTGGCTAGGAGCAGATACATAGGGGGGAATAAAAGGAAAAAAAAAAAAAAGGCAAAAAGCAGCAGTACATATCTAGAGTGATCCTTCTCTTGGCCTATTCTCCCACACTCAGTGGTTCACACCTTTTCAAGCTGAAGGTTGCACCTGGGTCAACATGCTTAATACCATACTTAACCAAAACTCTGTGCAAGCAAGAAATCCTTTCATCTTTTAAAGCTTTCTTTCATAATCACAAGGAGACTCTTTCACACGACCCACCTGCCTGAGCAGTTTCAGGGCAGCATTCTGCAGCTTGACACTCCCTGGGAATATCTTCCTACCATCTTCTATTTTTACCTCCCCATTCCTTGCTGGCACTCAGAACTGGTGCATCATACTAATCCCAGGCTACCCACGCAACTTGCTGTTGGGACATTTGATCAGCAGTAGCTGTTAAGTTTTGGAAAGCAGTGATTAGTGAGAAGAGGTTACTAGCATCTTCTAAGAGAGGAAGAAAACCTTAAATGCTGGATTATTTTCTGCACTGGTACATAACCTTATGTGGGGTTTTGTACATTGTACCTCATCTAAACCTACCAGATTTTTTTCTGCATAGGAGTGAGGGCATTTTTCTTCTTCAGCCTGTTAGTCAAAAGCATTGATGTACTTCAGTGACAGTCCCTATTGCTCATAACTTCATATATAAACGCTGGACATGAGGCGCCACAGTCAGGTGAGCTGAGGAAAGATGATCTTGGAGACGTGTCCCACTGCTTCAGCCTGTCCCCCCCCACCCTCGCAGGTGCTTACCGTAATTCATGAGGGACTCGCAGCTCCAGTCCCCACCCTGCCCGAGCCTCCTGCAGCTCTCCCATAGCGATGCTTGGTGCACATAGGGCAAGGTCTGCGACTCCAGCCAGCCCCTGCCCGCCAGCGCAATGATACCGAAGATGACACCTATGCCCAGGAGCAGGGGCAGGATCCATCTGCACCGCGTGTAGTCGAGGCCGTACTTCACCATCTTCCAGGGCAGGGGGAGGCTGGTGGGACAAGGGTGGCCGTCTCTGCCACGGACTCAACGATGGGAAGCAAAGGGTGCTTCTGCAGAGCGAGTGCTGGTACCTGCGAGCCTGTGTGCAGATGTTTGAGAAAAGGTTTTTAATCAGGAGGGACAGAGCAGAGAGGGAGGCGGGGAGGGAGGGATAGAGGGAGGAAGCTCCACCTAGACTCAGATGAGTAAGAGCTGCCACTGAGCAATAACCAGTTGAGCTGGGGAGAAGCTTCGAGGCTGGGTTTATCTGACTAAGTAACAAATGGAGTTCTGTTTACCCTCGGCATTTAACACTTTCTTTCCTGCCACTCCCCACGAGCAGGAGCATCTCGCTGCTGTGTTTACACCTTTCTATCTCCTAAAGGATTTGCATTATGGCAGTCAAATGCAGGAGACAAGCCAGGGAACCATTTGCATCAGAGGGTGGTTGCTTCTGAAACTTGCCACCTGGAGGTTGAAAGCTGCTTTTCTTGCACTCCATTTAAAAATAAGATTATCGTTAATTATTTACATTTAAAAAATAAATAAATTCCTCTAGCTGCTATAAAGCTAAGGCAATAAAGAACGTGTCACTGCCACTGCTGGGACATAGCTGCAGGGGAAAATAATCGAGGTGTACCGTTAAAAATATAGTATGGTCTGAGTACAGAGTTAGTGGGAGAACAAACACTGAGCTTTGACTTGTCTGTGCCTCACAAACTCTCCTTGCGTGTCTCTACATGCACCGCCCAGGGCCTGTCAGAGCCTGTCTGCAATGTGCTGTTAGAGCAATGTAGAGATGAACCATCATCTCACCATGCCCTGAGAGGCCACCCAGTCACTACGGGCAGAGCCTTCTGTCTGTCAGCTCTGAAGTGATACAGCCACATTTACAGCACTCCCCTTTGAACTAGCACATCCTACAACCTAGTATTTTGAGTAGGACTAAGACATGTTTACATTTGGAAGCAGCTGCACCCCTTGCAGACTGAAGTCGGTCTCTGTGACACATGGTTAAGCACAAAGAATTCAAGGTACCCTTTGCTTCCATGGTGGATTTTGTCAGAGGGGTCTGCATCCAAGTACAGGCTTCAATTACCCACAGAGATAGGCTACTATATATATTGCAGCTTTTACAGAGAAATGTGACATCCATACAGAACTGCAAGCTCCACAGCATCTTGGAGAATTAATATTAATAAATCAATAATGGACTAAATAAATTAATAAAGTATGTTGAATTTGTACACTTTACCAAGGAGGATATGAAGAGGTGCTGAGCTTGCATAGACCCACACTGGAACATCCATAGCAATGAGCTGCAGGACCATGAAGAGGTAGTAGCTCCTTCATGAAAGCAATTTGAATGGGCTGATGTGATAGTGTGCCTTTTCCCTTATCAGGCTTATTAGCCTGGTAGGTTAGCAGCAGGATGGCTGCTTTGTGGCGTTGTCCAGCTGGTGCAGCTCTGGCCAGCTGAAGGTGGTGGCTCCTCTGTGGTATGGGCACAGCCCGGTTTCCCTGTGTTTGTGAGAGGTCATAGCACTATAGAATGGTTTTGGTTGGAAGGGAGCTCAAAGATCCTCTATTTCCAAACCCCCTGCCATGGGCAGGGACACCTCCCACTAGACCAGGTTGCTCCAAGCCCCATCCAACCTGGCCTTCAGCACTGCCAGGGATGTTGCAGCCACAGCTGCTCTGGGCAACCTGGGCCAGTGTCTCACCACCCTCACACTAAAGAATTTCTTACTAATGTCTAAGCCTCTGTTAGAACAAGAAACATTTTTACAGATCTGGCCTATGAATCTGAATGTCACTTGAAGAAAAACCAACTATGAAGACACCACAGCTGCTGTTTTAGTTTGGAAATAAGGAACAACCTCAAGTGTTTTTTGTAAAGGACACGTTAAAGACCCACCATTTCCTTAGGATATTATATATCTTCCCTTGTAGTCCACATTTGTACTATCCACAAATTCAGTTATTGATAACCTAAATATAATGTTTAAATTACTATTTACCACTTCTATAACACTGCAATATATAATTTTTATGCATGATTAACAAAACAATTGTGCTATAAAGCTCATCCTTAGTGCAATATGCTGGTACCTGAAAGCTGCCCCGGTCTGTTTACACATGTTCTTTCTGTTGCAAGAGCTGAGGTAGAAAAGGGCACAATAAACTCCAAAAGATGGAAAGAACACAGATTTGGATTTTGACATTTTATGTTTTTTACAAGATGACTTCAGAATCATCTCATGCATGTGATAGCAGACTATCGCTGAGCACTCACTCAGCTGTCTGTATCCAGTCTCATGCCAAGTTTCAATCCTTCAAGAATAGTTAGTTTTCTAAAAAATCAAGCTTCCCCCCCCCCCGAGAAAAAATAGCCAAGGTAAGTGAAAGCAATTTTGTAGCTGAAATCCAGTATGAAGTCAGGCACTGTCCAGTATTTGAGACCCAGTGTTTGTTGAATAAAATCTTCTTTCCTGCTTTTTGAATGCTCAGCCAAGTTTCAGGAAGACATTTATGACTGAAGGATTTCTCATCAGTTTTCTTACAGCTCCCCTGTGGATGAATGCCTGTTGTCACAAGCGTTAGCATTTGTGAGATGATACCACAGAACACACTGTCACACTGTGAAGGGAAGATGAGTGGTGTTCAGTCATTGCAGGTGTCTCTGCGTCTTGCCCCTATTTGTCATCCTGAAGTAACTCAAAAGTACCAGCAATTGTCACACTCAACAGAAGGTAATTTGTCATACCTGGAACAGCAGAGACATAGATGTATTCAAAGGTGACAAAATGAAGTATTTTGTGTCATTCTGATACTCCTATGGCAAACAGTTGGAAATGACTGAAAACTTTTGTTGAGGAGCTGTGGTTTGAAGTGATGATTTACCCACAGTGTGTTTTGTATTTCACAGTGAATGAGCTGGGTGCTTACATGAAAACAAATGATTTTTCTTTCCCACTATCTGTGGGTAGTTAACACCAACATCATCTGTTGAAAATGAAGATATATTATCAATGTTTAAAATATTAGACTGCAGTGCACTTTCTACCTCTGAAAATATTCCTAATGAATCTTCATTGCTACTGGAATTTATCAAGTAAGCAGTAGGGTATGGATAAACAATTCTGTGGCATTAGAGCTAAAAATAAAAACATGCCCTTTTCAGCCAGGGCACAAACAGTTTTCTTAATGGAAGGAGAAGCCCACAAATGCTTGGCAGCACATTTTTATCCAGCTTTAGCCTGCCAGCCTGGTCAGCTGATCTATATGAACAATTAGTTTGACGTGGGCTGACTAGCTGTGGTGCATGTTCGTGGCTTCTGCAGCAAACACATTTTGATTCTCTAACATTCACAGTTACACAGTTTATTTTTTAGAAGCTTTGCTAGGATTATTTTATGACCTGTTCTCTCGTGTGTTATCTTACATCTAACAAGTCACTCTGAATAACAGAGAAATTTTCTGCATGAGCTACCACAAATCTTATTACTATCATTATTCTCATTAATCTGTTCACAACCGTAGGTCCGTTGTTCCTGATAATGCCAATCTGACATTTTCTCTTTTCTTTTGGAGAGGCCTGCACCTTGCCATGCAACCGGAATATTGCCCTGGAGATATTGTTATAACTACAGCTTAAAGTGGGATGCAACTCAGTCAGCCAAATCCTACTCAGGCTAAATTGTACCTTCTGGTTACTTTCTGGACCCCGCACCACCTGGGCACTAAGTCAGTTGTGTTCTCAGTATGACTAATATTTAATTCATAGTAAGCATGTGTAGAAAAATACTTTTAGACACTAAAAGTGTTCACAGGGTAATCCAGCTGCAATTCCTTTGCTTTAATTAGGATACTGGAAATGCATTTTAAATGGGACCTGACTTGTCTTCATTGTGAAAGAACACCCTCCTGAAATAATGAACCCAGTTGAAATCATAGAATCATAGAATGGTTTGGGTTGGAAGGGACATTAAGATCGTCTAGTTCCACGACCTGTGCATAGGCAGGGACACCTCCCACTAGGCCAGTTTGCTCAAAGCTCCATCCAGCCTGTCATTGAATGCTTCTGGGGACAGGACATCCACAATTCCTCTGGTCAACTCATGCCAGTGTCTCAGCACCTTCATGGTAAATAATTTCTTCCTAATGCCTAATCTAAATCTCCTGTCTTCCAGTTTAAAGCAATTCCCCCTTGTCCTATCACTACATGCCCTTGAAAAAAGTCCCTCTCCAGCTTTCCTGTAGTCTCCTTCAGGTACTAGATGGCTGCCATAAGGTCTCCCTGGAGCCTTCTCTTCTTCAGGCTGAACATCCCCAATTCTTTCAGCCTGTCTCCCTAGCAAAGATGCTCCAGCCCTCTGATCATCTTCATGGCCCTCTTCTAGACTCACTCCAAAAGCCCCATGTCCTTCTTGTGCTGGAGGCTCCAGAATTGGATACAGTACCCCAGGTGGGGTCTCATGAGAGCAGAGTGGAGGGGGAGAATCAATTCCCTTGAACTGCTGGTCATGCTTCTTTTGGTGCAGCCCAGGACATCATTGGCTTTCTGGGCTGCAAGCACTCATGTTGAGCTTCTCATCAACCAGCACCCTCATGTTGTAGATCTTGTAGTTTCCTACACACCAGGACTTTCTGAGGGACTCTCCCACAGTGGTGGACGCTGAAGCTCATCTGTGATGCCTGTGGTGACCTCGGAGTGGTTGGTGCTTAGTCCTGCAGCTTCTTGGCTGGGAAGGTCTTCCTCTAGCTGCCTCACACAGCGCAGGAAAGCTCTGCAGAGGTTTGAGAGCTCCTCTGTTCTCTAGCCACTGGAGGAAAATTTCCACAGGGTCTTGTTAAGACTTTGAGCAAGAGCCGTCCATGACTGGCTTGCTGTTGGACCTCCAAAGCTTGCCCCACGTGCTGCAGCACTTGCTGACTCTTATCAGTAAAGCAGGCCTGCCCAGACGAGACAAACACTTGGCCTTAAAATGCATTTTCTTTCTTTCCTTGGTGAGGTTACACATGCAAAACCAGAAGATTCTCACAAGAGCAGGTTTTAAGAGCTGAGTGGCAAACATGAGGCTGCATCCAGGATTGCTCTTTCTGTGATCATTTCAAGGTTGCATTAGGAAACCACAAAATTAGGAAAACACAGAAGTCTCTGTGTGCCTGAGCATGGATTTAATTTTCAGCTAATTTTTGCTAAAAACACAGTTTCTTCAGGGTGGGCTCTAGCCTGGACCAAGGTTTAAGCCCAGGTGTTTCTTACAGATACTCTGCAGAAGTTTGACAAATTCAGCCTACCCCCCCCCAGGCTAATGACTGACATGAGGGTGTCCTGTAAACCCACTATGCTGCTACCAGCTGAGAGGGCTTCTGGTTACTTGTAACCATTGTGGTGGTCTTTATCTTCCTCGGTGGCTGTCAGTAGTGCAGGATCTCTGGTGGGCATGCACGAAGCATGTTGCATACAGGCTTTCTATGAAGTGTTGTATAAGACGTTAGCTGGGTAGAGGGCAGCCCCATTCTGCACCCAGGATTGTTTTAGTTAAGCTGCTTGTTTTGGGCCCCACAATTTCTCTGTGGCCTATCTAGGCTAACTAGCTAGTTGTCCCATTGTACTGGATGCTAACAGTAAGTCCTTTTAAAACATCCAGCTCAGCTGCCTTAGGAGAGGAATAAAATCAGCCTGGTGTAGGTAGCTCCCAGGTCCCACACCTTTGCTGCTTACATTTCTCTGTAAGAAGAAATTGCTTTCCTTTACTGTGCCTCATGGGTCAGCTGGGAACCGCACCAGCTACTTCTTTGAGCCCTTTGAGATTTACAGATAAGACATGCATACCAAGCATATCTTTTAAGAGTTTCGGCCCTGAATTTTCACTTTGAAATTCTCTGGCCAGAAGTAGGGTTTTGCTGAAACCAAAATGTGATATGGAAATCACTGCTTCAGTTTCAATTGCTTGCTAAGGAATTGGGCTGAAATGAAAACTGTGATTACCTACCAACATTTTCAACTTTTCCTATTGTCTTGATACAAAATGACAGTTATGATTTTCCCAAGTTTTGTTTTGCAAGTTGTTTTGACTTTCTGTGGTGAATCAGAACAGAAATTATTATTCAAGTATCATGATTCATCTAAATACTTTTTTCACAGTGAGCTCTTGACACGTAGCAATTTTTAATACTTATAAAATATTACCATATTCACAAAGATCCCTGTGGAAAATAGTATTTGTTGCCCAGGATTGCATAAATAAATAAAAAGCAATGATCATAACAATCCTTCTAGTAAACATTATCCAATCCTGCAAAGACATATCTATGAGGAATATAATTCAGGGAAACATTTATCTTCATTATTTACATTACAATTACAATATTGCTTCTAATACATTTTTATTAATATAGTTGCAATACTTGTATTATAAAGCTCTAGATAAGCCTGGATGTTTTCCACTACAGTATTTATTATAAATTCAGTTTATAACATTTAGATATTCAAAGCTCATCATAGAAAAAAACCCTTTGGATTATTCTGACAACTCCCAACAGTTTCATAGGGGCAAAATTTGAGTCAATTGACTTTTTGCCTGGAATTTCTGTTTGTTGAGTTCCACAGCTGGAGTAGCTTGGCCCACACCTTTAGATGCCAGGAAGGCTCTGACAAAAGGCTGCTTTATGGTACCAGTGCAGACCTGGGCTGTGGATGCATCAGACCTATCAGATAAATGTGCTGCTCATGCACAGCAAAACTGCCACACTCTTGGTCATTGGGCTCTACACAGATAAACTGCAGCACCTGTGCAGTGATGCTGACATACCCTGGGCAGTGGGACTCTTTGCAGATGGATTTCACTAGTGCATGTACTTGTTACAGGAATAACATTCAACAACTCAGCATCCCTACTTTTGGCAAGCGTATCCTCCTGATTTCATCAGGCTTTATTCTGGTTGTCAGTATCATCTCCCAAGTTCATTTTAAAACCTGTGCAGCTTCACCCACTAGCACTAAACCCCCTGATTTTTGAGGGTGCTCTTCTTTATTGCCAGTAACCTCTGCTGCTCTGTGTTGTGGGACCAGTACCTCGGCTCTCTTGGCTGTTGTGTATCTCCTAAAGTGTTTTAGTTTCCACTGATGGACATATTTGGTCCATCATTATTAAGTGCTCAATGATCTCAGCAACTCCTTGTGTGTGTGTGTAACCTTCCCTTTTAGTTTGTGGGTGGTTTTGTTTCTCTAGTGCACCATAATAAACCTCCCCCCCAAAAAAAAAAAATTACCTTGAATGCTCTGTTACTACACTGTCTTGATTTATATATGCATTCTAGTTCCAAAAGTCCTTAGATGCAGGATGTAAAGGTCAGGTGAATGCTTGTTAAGAATTCTGCCTTGCCAAAGAATTGTCTTAAAATGAGTCACTTGTTACATTAACTAAAAATATGAAATCTCAGTGGGATTTGGCTGATGCTTCCCATATCCATAAGATTTAATCATTACTCATTCCCTTCAGGTCATTTAGCCTTTCCTAGCACCCAGTCATACATGTTTTTGGTTGCTCCTAACTTCCCCTGCAATGAGAGTAAAGTGTGCTCAGATTCCTCCAAATTGCTCTCTCCTCTTCAGGGTTTGGTTAGAAGGAGCTACCCTGCAGCCTGAAGCTCACAACAGTTGTTCAGGGAATTTTGGCAAGCACAGAATCAGGCTGCAGCTGAATACAGACTGGTAGGTAAACAAGAGTACAAACATTCTCCACATCAAAAAAAATGGGCCTTATACAAACCCTCCAATTATCTTAAAACCATTTAGGAAAATCTAAAAGGAACAAAAATATTTTCCCTCATTATGCATTTAAAATTGAGTTAATTAAAGGAGGGTGACAAAAAACCAAAACCCAAAAGAAACCCATGTCCTAAGAAGAGGACAACTAAAAAAATCAGGGTGGTGAACTTGTCTTTCCAGAAACCAGAAGCTGTAGGCTAAGACAGTAGTGGCCAACAGATTTGTTCTGTGTAAAAACACAGAGGAAGAAAGAGTTGCTCAGGATGTAGAATGCCACCAGCACAGGGCTATACATGGGCCATGCATAATCTGAGGTTAGGAATGGGAATGCTTCACATCACAGGAGAAATGCAGTCCTCCACTGAAAACAGCACGAGTACTTCATCTTTTCTTCCACATTTACATTTCTTGATCAGTACATGGAAGCCATTTGCTCAATTTTGAGAAAAAAAAAAGAACAGGCTTCCCACATCCGAGACCTTCTGTAGACCATGATGTACATAAACCACTTAGGGTTCCCCCTCAAAGTGTGATGGATTTAAGAGGTTTTGGCTCAGCAAAGGGTTTTCTGTGTCTGGTGCTTCTGAGGAAAGTGCACAGCCATGTTTTGCAGTGAACACCCAAGCTTATTTGACTAGAAAATGAAATTTTTGCCACCTGGACAGATGAGGTCTTTAACTTAATTTTATTAACCTGATACTTCATGGATACTGGTATTTCTGTTATATGAAGTAAGGAATGGCTGTTTTCTTGAGTTTATTAAATGAATCCATGAACCACAAACACCACCAGGTTTCTACAACCATCAGTTAAAAGTTTTAATTGTCACCACATTTGAAAGGAGTGCCACGTACATTAGTATCACTTGAGAGGAATTAATGACTGCTTGCAATAGCTTTCTCCTGAACATCATAATTGTGTAACATGCTGGTTATGCTTCCACCCCTCCCAGTATATTCAGAGCCAAGTTTATTTTACATTTGTGCTTCTTTGACAACTTACGACAATGCTATAAAAAAAACATACGAAAGACTTTAAGTTATGCTAAACCCTATTACAGTATCATCCTCCCTCTCATTAGGAAGGTTTTCTTACATCTTTTCTCCCTCTCAGCTTTAGCTGTGAAAGGATTTTCCAGACTTGGGATTCTCTGCTGTGTTTTAAATTGACTGGAAAGTTAGGTACTAACATTACTCTTGATACAGAGAAGTCTACACAATATTCCACACCACCAGCATTGTACAGAAAACAAAAGAAAAACAAAACAAAAAGGCACATTTGTCACAATATTCTCTTTTTCATCAAGAATCATAAACACAGCTGATTGTATACACCACGACTGAGCTTGTAACGCAGTTCTGGAGCCTGCAGGTGTTTACACTCTTAAAAGTTAAAAATACAGGCCTGGAAGGGACCTCCAGAAGTCACCTGGCCCTTCTAAAGCAGGATTACACGCAATAACAGAATTACCAAATTTTAAAAGATGTTACAAAACAGAAAGCTATACAATATATAATACAAGAAATATCGAGCAGTTCTAATGACTTCAGCTTTATAGTGTGCTGGTGAATGCTTTGTAAGTTTTATTTTGTTCATCTGGATGAATACATATAGCCACACACCCTCTCCCAAGTACTGTGTTGACGATACTAAGAATAAGTCCCCATCTGCTCATTACAAATAGTAACATTAAGCATTTGTATTCCACCCTACCTGTAGTCCCCTCAGAAATCTACCTCTGCTAGAGCTAATTCCCCCATAGCTGGGGAACTCCACAAATGAGCCTCTTCCTTCTTCTTCCCCAACTGAAGAGAGCTCTGACAAATATTATAGCTCATAATCATACTGCTGTAAGCTGCTGCAAGTCCATGACCAACACAGACACAGCTCTGCCTTGCTGGAATACTTATTTGGAATTGCTGGCTCAAGAAACAGAAGCTAGGAGCTAGCCAGGTTCTCCCCCAGACAGGTGTCTGTATGAAGTTTGCATACATGAATTTCTCAGGGAACTGCTTTTCTATTTTTACATGTTAGTCCTAGTGACTCACAAAGCATCCCTGAGTTTACTAAACTCTGGAGTACCTACAGTGTGCTTTTGAAACTTCTGGAGGCTCTTAACACCTCATGCTAAGATTTCCCTCCAAACTATGGCTGATAATTAAAACACTGCAGTTTTAAAAAGGCAGACATGAAGAACAGTGTACATTTCTACTCCAAATCAGCATTTCTCAAATACCATGTAAAAATGTATGTAGTTCAGTATCTGAAGGTTTATTGATTCTCTCTGTGACATTGTGTATTACATTATATGTAGGTCCATCACAAGTCCTGCAGTGGCCACAAACACACTAGTAAGTGCTGCATTAGCCACACACCAGCTCTGTGCTTTAGAGAACTCCATTCAACAGCACCAATTGGTGGAAAATAAATTGTAATTTTATTTTCCCCTTAATTCAAATAGCAAATAGTGAACAATAGTCCAGTAACAGGAATGAGAAGAGGCAGCAGGTGTCTGCGATAGTCTCAGGGAAATTCCTTCCTTGGGACTGACTTTGGTGGAAGAAAAAGCATTCTGTGGAAGGCTGTTTTTGTTCTAGTTCCATTTAAGGCAATTTTGCCAGAAGTGAAAACAAAGTAACTTGCAGGTCCCTCTAATGGGTTGTTTTAAATTTCTCCTCTTCCTTTCTACACTTGAAACACTACATCTTTATTCATAAGCAAATGTTTGAATAAAATAAGGATGACTCAATTAGTTGGGAGTGTAAGGCCAAACAGAATCGACTTCAGAATATATAAATAATACTTTAGCTAAAGGCTATTTGCTTAAAAATGCCAATGTTTTTACAAATGTATTGCCAGGGCTAGTAGAGAATACTCTGAAAAAATAAGGTGTTTTTTTTCAGACTCCTATAGTCACACCAAATTTACAAGCAGAGGTGCTCCTCTGTTGTTTTGAGAGTTGATCGTACTTGGATTTAATCTTTCAATTTAAGTATGGTGCTCTCTCTGGGGAGGAGTAGTAATAGGTAGGCTTGATGTTTCCCAGGACTTCATCTTCCCAGTTGGGGAGGCAGCAGAAGAAGAAAGCACAACCTATTACAACAACAGTGCTGGCCCAGCCAAAGCCATAGGCCCAGCTGAACATGTTATCTCCTGTCAGTGGAATTTCTTCCGTGAATTTCACTGGGTAGATGACCAAGCCTATGATCTGGAATGCAGCTAGAGAGAGAAAGGAGGAGTAAATGACAATGAATGATATCACATCGCCTACTAGAAAGAAGAAAAAAAAAAAGTACCTGGACATAACTGCATGTCCTTTTAAGATCTTTAAGGATTACCTGCTGTCCTACAATCAAATCTGCATTCTTACAGAGGTACATGACTCCTGGCCAAGGCAGGTCCCCACGCCTACCTGGCTGCAGCAACTATGCTGACACCACCAGGTTGCTGAGGTGCTCACCTGCACGCCAGAACCAGCCCTGTCCTACAGCCACTGGGATCCCTGAGGAGCCGGTTACCTCCTGTTTGTACCACAGCCCTGTCGCTCCTCCTCCCTTTGGGAAAGCAGGAAGCACCCGGGGTTCTCAGCTCCTAAGTCTTCGCATGTGACACCCAGGGACAAAGGTGTTCACTGTCCCCGTGCACTGCTTTTGGGAAAGTGCTACCTGACAAAGGCCACTGGAGCTTCCCTAGCCCTTATCCCCTCAGAGCGCAAATCAGCCTTCCCTTGTTCCCCATGAAAATGAGTCATAAACCAGACCCAGGCAGCTCTTCCGTAAGGGAGGCTCCATCTAGCGTGTTTTTCTGCTGAGGTCTGTTTTACACCTGAGATAACCTTGTCTTTGTGCCCAGCCTTACCAACAACGAAGAGCAAGCCTCCAATTCCTCGCACAAAGTTGAAGCGGAGTATCTCGATGGAGAAGGCGATGACTGCGAGGGCAAAGCAGATGACCAGGATCACAAAGCCAACAAGGTACGTGGCAGCTGCTGCTCGCCCCCATCCTTGAAAAGAAAAAAAGAAAGATGTTACATACAGCAGCTCACTGAACTCAAGGTCATTGCAGGTCATTGCAGATCCTTGGTTTCCTTTAATTACAGTTTGTTGAAATCCTTTACTGTAAGAAGCAAAGCAATTGTCAAAGCAATACTGGATGGCTCCAAAGCACGCAGCTGGAGAGCTGAGAGGCACCGTCGTTGGTGGAGCAGCACAGAACTCCCAGCCCTCTAACCTCTCCTGCTGAAAAAAGGCATATGGTTCAGCACAGTAAGGGAGACAATGCCTCCAAACTCTCTATCTGTAAGAGACCCACAGACCTCTGAGTGGATAGGGCACACAACCACTGAGAATGTACTTCATTGTTACCATTCCTGTTTGACATGCAAGTTTACAAAGCTACTTCTGTGCTTAGGGAAGTATGACAGCAAACAAAAAGGTACCACCACAGGAGATAAATGCTGGGAAATACTAGTGCTGTCAGCATACAGCTTCTTGCCTGTTTATGATAAGAATAATTCACGGGGAACAAAATTAGTATGACCAAAAAAAACCCCACAAAAACTTGGAGTAGCTTAAGTGAGAGGTGACAAAGAGAAAGCTCTGAAAGATAACTATATTCACAGCTGAAAAAAAAATTAGAAACAGCTAAAATGTAGCAAGTGGAGAAGAAACTGCAGAATCTGAGGTAAAGTGGAATCATTACTTTGATGGAACAGGGTGGTGCAGATTCTTAGGATCAAGCAACCAGAGGCTGGAGAGGTTCAGGCATGAAGCAAGTGGCCTTGTGTCAGCAGAGCAGCACCAGCACCCAGAACTCTCCCATCACAGTCTGGGGCCAGAGCAAAAAAGGTAAGAAAACCTCCCAGAAAAACAGGTGGCAATCCCCTGCAGGCCCCCTTCCACAGTAACACAGGTATATGCAAAGGCCCTCATTACAGCCAGACCCTGTCTTCTTCAGAAACCAAGCAGGAGTTCAGGTGAGCCCAATGCAAACCACAACAAGCAAAGGTGTTCCTGCCCTGGAGGTATCCTGCCCACATGGGCTAAACCATACCGGTTAGTGCTTTGTTTTCCAGTCAGCTGTCATCACAGTTCACTTCCCACATCTGTGTAACATGGGTTTCTACTTTCACACATTCAGACAGAGGTAGGGCCAGATCCTGAGCTCCCTCTGACATAGGAATAAAGAGAGCAGCAAGATCTAGGTCAGAACATTTTCCAAAAAATCTCTCTTTCATCAGAGCTGCCTGTTCTAACCCAGTTGAAGCAACTCTAGAGAAACCCTGCTTTCAATGTAGCCTCCATTCTTTCTGTGCAAAAACTAAGAGAAAAAAGACAGTAAGACAAAGAACCTTTTCCTAAGGAGTTAAAATCCTCCACCTTAACTCACCTACTCTACTAGTTGCATAAATGGGGAAAACCCAGTAATTTGAGACAGAGAATGCAATGAAACTATCTCAGACACCCTAACCACATACATCAATTTAGTCTCTGAAAGCAAAGCATTGTTTTACAGCTGTTTTCATTAGATCAGTCTGAACTGGTTTCTTTCCCCCCTGTTCCAACAGCAAAAGTGAAACACAGCAGACAAGCAGATTGCAGCCCAAAACCCCCAGAAACCACTACTGTCACCTGAAGACAGTCATGTTGGCATAGAAAGGGTAAGAAAGGGGTTTTCTTTCCCATCTCCCTCATCGGAGCTACTCAAGAAAGCAAAAACTTTTCAAATTAATTCTGCTTCAGCCAGTTTTGCATGTTTCATACCCCTCCTCTAAGAGAGTGCTGCAGGGTGAGGAGGGAGGGACGACACCTAATGAGTGTCTGGAGATTAAAGCTACAGTGGTTTGATAAAATCTTTTCATACAAAATATTCTCTGACGTACCTAAGGCAGGTACTGGATATTGTCTCCAGAGTAGGATTTATTTGGGGATAACTAATTTAAAGGTATATTTAACTATTACACACAGCCAGCCCAGGAAAAGTGATTCAGACTAAACGACCTAGGAACACTATTATTATTTATTGGTATTTCCCCTACTAAGGAAAAAAGCACAACAAGAAGGAACATTTACTTATCAAAGCACATTCCCTTTCAGATGCATTACAGATGCCAGCACACTGTAAGAAGCTAAGTCTGGCATCTGCCTGCTAAAATTTAGGTTGCAAACACAAACACAAAAGCAAGTTAGACAACTTGAGGTTTGGTGCAACACTAACATGACTGGAAGAGATAAGGGTCCGAAAGCTCCTGGTGCTCTCTTTGGTATTTCCATATCCTCTGTGCTTACAAGTGTAACAAGCTTTTTGGCTCTGCTCACAGTGATTTATTTTCTTGTCTCTGGCGATATGAAAATGACAACACATATAGCTGTAGGAGATGTTTTGTTGGGAAGATTAATACCAACCCCAGCTTTGTTTCAGGTCTTCAGAAATAGGGCAGTAGTAGGTACCACCATTATGTAATTCAGTGGGTTTTGTGCTCACATGTGAAAGAGCTTGGTGCTGGTGTCCCCACACCTTCCTCTCCTTCTCCTGCTGGATTTTATTCTCCAGCAACAGTTATCAGTGGGTTGATACTGATAAGACCTGATATGACTGAGTCACACTGCTGGTCACAGCGCTGGATATGTCTACTCTGGGCCAGAGTAGACAACAGCCATTGAATGACCACCTGGCCACATAAGAACCGGTGGGAGTCACAGGAAGAGCAGCAAAAAGCTCTGTACTTATATATATACAGAATGTAAGAAAAACCTCAACAATTTACCATAAGTCCTTTAGTGAATGACAGAAGAGGTTGGGGTGGAAGGCAGCACCCTTACTGACCCATAGGGTGCAGCCCTGGCATGATATTTTCCCCCACAAACTGTTGCTACCCCCACCAACAGGGAGAGCTTTCAGTGGAGGGGCTGCTGCAGGGCTCTGACTGATACTGATACTTCTCCATGAGGGATTCCCCTTATCCCTGTACCTATCAAGTCAGGCTTTCCCAGCTCCTTCTCCTTCCAGATGCTCCCGAAAGCTGCCTGACCCCCGCAGGCACTCAGCTCTGTCTCGTCTGCAAGATACTGCACCTCTGGCTCCTGGGTGCCAGGAGGGGAGAGGTGCAGATTTCCACCCCTGCTGCTGCCTTAAGAGCTGGGGATCCCTACTCATGCTCAGAGACAGACAGATCAGTCCAAGTTTCTAGCTGGCTTGTGCTCGGAAGTACCTTGTAATCATGAGACATTTAGCCAGAATATAAATTTTCTATAAAAATAGAAAATTCTCAGGTCCCTTCATTTGGCAGGGTATTTCTTGCTCAAAATAAGCAAAATTGGATGTTTGTTTATGAAATCAAACAATACCTCAGTAATTTGGGGCTGCATAAACAGGAGAGCAGAAGAACAGGAGAGCAGAACATTTGGAGGTAGTGGCATTCCCCAGGTCAGCTTCGCCTCAAAGCAGAGTCAAGTTCTTTGCATATAATCAGAGAAGTAGGTGTTGAAAGAACATTAAACTCCAACTGTTTGGGGGCTGAAGGTCTATATTATTAGAAAGGATTAAGGGCTTTATAATATAGCTTGATTAATGATTACTATGGAAAGGAAGTAAGCTACAAATATTATCACGCAAATAACTAGGAGAGGTCAGGATTATTTAATGATGAGCATGAATACTATGATGATTTATTTTTTTAAAAAAGCAGCTGAGCCTTAGCTTTAGGTGTATTTCCTGATTGTGTTTGGCCATGCCTCAGCCTCAGCTGGGAGAAGATGGGAGCTCTACGGGGTAGAATATTTAAATCTAGATTTCTCTTTAGAAATTAATAAAAGGCCTGGGAAAATAGTCTGTCAGGAAGATGAAATGCTACAGGATTTGAAGTAACAAGCCTTTCTCATCTTTGTTCACTTATTTACAAAACCAGAAGCTAGTTTATTAGCTTGTGAATAACTTGAATCTTATGGAAGAAGTTTTTACCATAACATGTGTAGATGAGGCACCTTTTTACACATTATACACAGTTATAATGTTTTTCTGTATATAAATGGCAGTAGCAATTATTGTTTGACCGTGAAACCCCACTACATAGAATGCCCCAAAATATCTGCCTTTGTTGATGAAATGATGAAGTAGTGGACTGCAAGCAAGACAGCACTGACAGTATTTTCTTGCTCACATAATGTGCCAATTTCCATGGTAGCACAGCTGGTAAAGGGCAGGTATGTGCATACCCACCATGAGCACAGGACAGCCCAGAATCAAAGGTTTGCTGGGAGGGCTGGTTAGGAACTAATATTGGGACTCACAGTTCTGTTCTGGTTTTTGGAGTGCAGACAAAAGCAATTGCTATACTATCAAACTATTAAATAAAAGTCCACTAATACAAACTGGGCTTCAGCCCCTTTGCTCTGCTGTGAGCTCAGGAGAGGCACAATCTTATAAACTTCCAACTTTTCATGCCTCTGGGTTGCTAGCAGTGGAAGTGTGCCTGCCCAGGGGCCAGCAAAGCCCACTGGCAGGGATACCAGCCTTGCCTGCTCGGTGGGATCTTTTACTGAGGACTTTAAGTAGATCTTCTCTGGGTATAGACTGGGACACCAACTGCTGCACCTCTTCTGTTAGCATTTTCTGAGTGCCTGCTCTCAGGTTGACACTATAAACTAATTTAGTTTGTCTCTAAAACATCCTGGCATCATAAAGCAGACAGAAGCATGCCTGAAAAGAGGCAGACTGAAAAGATAAGTGTACCTGTAACATTACTCCTTTATTTACCTGGCCCCTCAGTGAAGCTGACACATACATTCAGCTTCACCAGTAATCTGTGGTATCAAAGTCCATGCCTCTAGGGACATAGGTACAGTGGCACAGCCGCGGTGAAACATGATTCACAAAGGTTGCACTCCTACTTCTAGGTTCCACCTTCTTTTTTTTTTTTTTTTCCCCTTTTTTTTTCCTTTTTTTTTTTTTTATTTTGGCACTCACTAAGGATCCAGATGAATGCTTCCCTTTTTCTAGGTCGGCTGCTAGTTGTACTTAATGAATACCAACTGGCTGTTAGGAATATAAGAAAGGGTTAACCTCCATGGGATCACCTTTACTGCACACATACACGCCTACATTTTAAAGTGACAATTCAAAGCAAGGTCGCTGGGAACAGCCGTTCAGAGCCAGGAGAACACAGCCACCCACAAACACTGCTCCTAAACTCACAGCCTCATCACTATAAAGCCAACCACCCTCTCCCAAATAACCACATTGCAAACAATCTTTGTCATATCTGATGGCTTCCTGATAAGTTTTAAACACACAATCAACAGTTTAATCTTGCAATGGTCCAGCCTAAAGTCATCTTGAGTCATATTGCAGTGCAGTGCCGCAGCCCTGCGTTGCAACATTTTGGTAACACAGACGCTGCCAGCCAGGTACTCCACAGACGCAAACCAGTACAAAGCTCTAAACAAAATCCTTCCTCTCCTTTTTACCAAAAGACATCCCACTCCTTTTCCCTTTCTGCTTGCTCCCCTCTCATGTGGCATTTGCAAATGTGCAGTAAGAAGCAATGCAGTTTAGGAGGCATTCCTATTTGCAAATCTTTGTCTGTATCTGCCTCCTTTCCCCCCACTTAACATAAGTGATTCGCCTGCTTTTTCTCTTCCTATTCTCGGTACACATGCCATGGCTCAGTCAAGAAACTGTCTAATGGAGCTTTCTGTTAATGGGGATCCACTCTGAAGTTTTCATTTCATCAGGAGAGGCACAGTATGTTAAGTGCACAGTAGTTATTGTATGCAAAACACAAGTTATGCATCTCAATTAATTAACTTTTCCTGCAGCAGTGCTGTAAATGCCTGCTAGACATTTTTCCCTTTTAAATGCCCTCACCTATTTTGAACCTAATTGCATTAGCATAGAAAAAAGGAAACAAAATAAATCAAACCTGAACTCCTATGTTATGTCCTGTCTCTAGATGTAAATCTAGAGTAGAAATATTTGAGTAGACAGTGGTATTGATGTAATGAAAATCAGAGAAGAGGCAAAGTAAAGTTTGTCTGAATAAGCCAAGGATTTAAATAAATTTTGGTTTAAATAAGCCGAGGCGTAAATAAGCAAAGTCAAGCTGCTCTTGGGCACCTTGTTAACTAGAAGAAAACTGCAGAAAGTTGCTTTTGCCCCACAGATCTCAGAACTGACACAAAACACACACCCATCAGTCCTGAGGGTTTTGAGAAGCAGTGTCACTACAGGAAAAAGTACATTCACCAGCTCTACTGTACTAGCACTTCATCCCTGTGCAGTGCAAATTTCAGCAACTCCATGGCACTGGCTTTTTCTTCTCTGTCTAATGGGTGAGATGGATATTTTTGTCACGCTAGGCAGATTTCTTCCACCTACAGTAAGACCTGCAGTTGTCACCTGGTTGAGAAATGAAGCCACCACTCCTGCAGTATATTCAGGATGTCATTTGTGCAGGAGTGTTGCAATGGAAAACTTCTGGAAATCAGTTTACCATGCTCGTGAGGCAAGAGACAGGGGCACAGTACGGGGCACCAGTCCCCGCTCTCCCAGCTGAAACACACACCCTTCCAGCTTCCCAGTCCCTGAAGTACCCTCGTCCAGGATCTTAAGGTGGGTCTGCTTATTTGTCCATAAATATTTTGAGGGAAAAGCAGATGTCATCAGGCCCACATGTTCTAGCAAAAAAATCCCCAGACATTTCCCCAAAACCCCAGAAACTGGGAGTGTGTGGTAAGACTATTAAGCTCACAAATCCCAGATACAAAAGCACCTCAGCAAGTTAAAAGAGAGGTGATTTAGCCACCAGTGCAATAGAGAGGTATATTCAGGAAACAGCATTTCTTCCATCTGCAAACCCACATCAAGTAATTTTAAGCTGTAGGTCGGGAAGCACCTGAATATCCAAGTTCCCTTGAGCAGGCAGGGTTAAAATAAGGTTCTCTGTCCCTCCAGATGGCTGGTGGAAGGCAGCTTTGCTGTCACTCAGGTGTGGCTCTGCATAGGACACCAGTGAGACTGCTGGAGTGGAGAGGGAGAACTGGCCAGTGGGGGGCCAGGCTGCCAGGACATCATAGCCTGCGGATCACTGAAAGCAAACTTTTAAAAACCCAACACAAACTACCCTGGCATCTCAGTGTCGTTCTGATAGAAAAAACTCACTCTGAAGCAGCCTGGACCTGTGTTTCTTTGCCAGCTGAAGCCCCAAAACAGCACCTGTACTGGTTCTTCCCGGGAAAACCCATCCCAGACGGCAGCAGCTCCACCACAGCGCTGGGGTGACCATTCCCCAAGCCTCACCCGCTGCTTGCCAGCCACCGCCACTTGGTGCAACCGGTGGCAGAGCGGGGGTCCTCGGGAGAGCAGGGGGCTCCCCGCTTACCGTAGTCCATGAGGGACTCGCAGCTCCAGTTGAGGTCCCCGTCGCCCCGCGTGCAGCTCTCCCATAACGACGCCTGTTGGACGTAGGGCTCGGACTCGGACTCCAGCCAGCCCCTGCCCGCCAGGGCGATGATGCCCATGATGATGGCCAGCCCCAGCAGCAGGGGCAGGAGCCACCGGCAGCGCCAGCAAGCGAGGCCGCACACCACCATCCTGCCCGCTCGGCGGGGCACCCAGCGAGCCCGGGCGTCGCGGAGGTGGGAGTGGAAGGGGCGCGGCGGGGACACTCCGCCGGGACTGGAGACTGCGTGCGTGTCGGTCCGAGCGGGTTTTTAAGGCGCCGGGGGAGGAGGGAGTCCCACCCACATTCCTCTGACTAAGCCTGGCGAAGAGAGGAGAGGAGGGAGCGCGGGGCCGGGCCCGCTCCTCGCTCTGCCCCGGTCCCTGCCTGCCCCAAACCAAGCCCCGTCTCTTCACTTGTCCTACCCGGGCTCAGCCTTGCGCTTAACCCCTTGCTGGTGACACCGTCCCGCCTCCGGACCCGTCGTGGCCCCGTCGCCGCTGAATGTAACCACAGCAAAAACTGGAGGTTCCGGCTGGGTTTCACAAGCTCTGCCCTCCTCCCGCCTGGTGAAGCTCATCTTCTTCCTCTCTGCTCACTCAGATCAGCGTTACCCAACAAGTGTAATGCTAACGATGTTAGCCACTTCAGGTAGCAAAAGCTTGTAATGAGTTGCTTTGCAGTAGAAATGGTCAAATACTTGCCCAGTTTTTGGACAATTTTAATGCAAATGAGAAGAAGAAAGAAAGGTATTATTTGAGGATGGGAAAGTAACATTATTAACCAGGAAGGCATCACTTGTCTGGCATAAAGCTCAGCATTAAACAAATGCATGTTTCCTAATGACCATGTCATGTAGTGCTTGATTGCCACTGTGCTCTGGCTTCCAAGCAGGCTGTCCCTGACACAGTCCAGGAGTGGTACTCAGGACCCACATGCCCTGATCTTTCCTCATTCCATATCTGGAAGTGCACCCCTGAGAAGGCTTCCCCCCTCACATGGCACGAACGAACATCCACACTTTTTATCATGGGTGAAGCACTTCTCCACAAGATCTACACATATCCCATTGTGTCATCCCATTGCCCAGCAACAGTGCAAATCATATGAGCAGATACATCCCCATCATGGGACTAGGGGTGCATGTGTTCTGGGCACATAACTCACATGCGTTTGGTCAAGTTTTTGAGCAGCTTCAAGGCCTCAGCAAAGAGGTCAGTAGGAGAAAACATACTTGACTTCTGAAGGGCCGAAAAAGAATAGTGGGTAGGGAGGATTACCTGAGTTTCATGGAGGATGGAGACATATGAGTCCTTATTGGACTGTATTAGATGGGGTTTTGTCACAGACATGTCAAATGTGCTCAGACTGCACGCAGTCTCAATTCCACAAAAGACACAGTGTCCTGTGAGGAGGAATAGGGAACCTCGTTTGAGTACCAATTGCTGGAAAATGCCAGGGAATGGATTGTGATGCTAAAACTAGAACAGTAAGATTTTATCACCATTGGCAAGTTGCAAATATCTCAGACAGGTTACCTCAAAGCACATCATTTCACCTGCCCTCTGTCAACATTGTCCTCAAAGTTCCCAGCAGGAAAACACAGAAAAATGCTATATGTATCTAGAAAGTAGGTATCTGTATGTACTTCTTAACACAATGTAATTGAAAAATAGAGTTGTAAGAAGTACTAAGTATGTCAATAATCATTTAAATATACAATTGCTGCTTTGAAGTAGCTTTAAAATATTATTTGCATATTTGCTGAACAGTATGTGGCTTTTCAAAGGGTACAAATGAAAAGCTGCATCTATGAATTATTGTAACATTTCCTAAGAATGGAAAAAATGTTGTTTTAAGTTGAAAATTTTATGAATTTCCATTTTCTAATACTGTTGAGGGACTACTTGCCATGTAACTGTCTCAAGAGATTTTACTGGGAAGTGCATATTACTGGCAAAATAATGAAGGGCTGGTTTTAAGATCTAATCTAGCTTTAAACCAACTATTTTGAAAAATTAATGGCCTGCATATTCCTGCACAGTAATTTGTATTGTGACAAGGCATCAATTTACTGTTTAATAATATATATACATACACGTATACTTTTACACAGAAATGCTTTTTTTTCATAACCCCTCTTCCACTCTTCAGTTCTTGCCAGTATTTCTTTGCAATATCAATTCAAATTATATCTACCTTTGTATTATTCTTGAAGCCTTGATTACCATAACTTTGGTTTTTTTCAAATCCAACTAAATCTTCAGTACCACACTGCAACCAAAATAATCCTCCATTCCTGATGGTCATGCCCACTGTTCAGGTGTCATTCCAAATTGATTATAAAATAGAGTTGTAAATAAATTTTTTCTGAGCTACTTGCAAACATAATTCTTCAGCACACAGTGTTTACATAAAGAAGTAAGGGCAGAATTGGGCACCTTGATAATACCTTTTTGTCACTATAGCAGAACTATAGTCACTATAGCATTTGGGCTGTGCCAAGAGGTGTTTTCCAGCAGTCTCACCATCAGCATTCAAGTCACCTCAAAAAGAGAGATGGAAGGTATTTTCTTCAGGAAAAAAAGTGAAAGTCATTGGAAGAGGAGGGAACTTACATTTCATCCACTCTGTGAGAAACAGAGCAGCACCACCCAGGAAAGTGCTCACTTCATCATGAGGTCAAAAGTTAGAGTTCCCCCAGTTCAGATGAGAGCATTGCTGAGTTGGCTGCCATTTTCATCAGTTTAATTTATTGGTTTCCCAAGGCTGTGCCTGCATCTGGGGTGCCTCAGCACCTGGACACAGTGGTGCCTGGGGTGGCACAACGAGAAGCACCAAGGGCAGCCTGGCCACACCACACCAAACCCTTCCAAGCCCACCTCCAGCATAAGGAATGCTTGTTGCCTACCCTGCTGCTCTCAGTGACCCCATGAAGAGAGAAATGCCATCTTCTCCTTTGTTTTTAAACATCTGGCTTTTAAACAACTGGGAAATCTAGCTGAAGTTAATATAGCAAAGATTTCAGCCAGACTGAGGACTTACTACACAGTCAATGAAGTTTTCTGCCTTCAGTCCTGATGTTGCTCAGATTTAGTAGTGAGGAAATCTAGCAAACTAATAAACCAGTGCCTCCTGCAGCAAAACAGGCAGCTCGAGCAGCATATGTAGCTTTTCTCACCTCCAGGCAGTGTAGCCTGCATCTTTGTAGAGACCAGATGGTAGGAGTCAGCTCTGTGGGGCTGCAACGATACACATATGAAAAGCATGTGGTGCAGTGATCATGAGGAAAAGATGCCCTAATACATAACAAAATAAACTGGAGTGTTGCTGTGCTAAACAACCAAAACCACCTGAATCTATCTGGGCATTCTGGACCAAACTGCCCAGTCAAAAATACATTATCTTCAGCTACAAACACAGCTATGTGTTCTGTATTTATGATGAAAATCAAGACACTTTTCCTAATTATTTTTTTTTACCATGAAATAAAGGAATCATAAGGTTCTTTAACTACCAGAATCCTTACCTTGAATTATTTATTACATAAATAATTAGATAATTTCATAATATTTTGTGCTCTATAGTGATGTTTTTTTCTCTGCCTTTCTAGGATATGCCCCTCTAATAGATGGTGATTTATGTGGAGTAAATAATTTACCACTGCTGGCAATCATTCACCCAGCTATCAGAGAAAACCAAATGGCACTGAGAGAAGGTCACCAACCCAGACAGGCTCAGCTTTGAAATGGGCCAGTGGGAATCTGCAGGCTGGTTCCCAAGAGTGCATGTTGAAGGGGGATGGACATGATGGGCAGTATGGTGCCCAGGGCAGCCCTCCATCCTCTAACAAGCAGCCATGGGCAGGACAGGGGGGTTCCTTTCCTCTTTCCTTTTAATCTAAATATATTTGTTCTAGCCTGTTTACCTCTCAGCTAAAACCATAGGAAAAAATGCAATATCCACAGACTGAATACCTCTTTAAATCCAATTATTTTATAATTCATGGGTGTTGTCCTTCATCCGCGTCTTATGCTCACTTTCCTCCACGTCCAAGTGCTCTAATTCTACTTAATCTCTCTTCAGGCATCACAGCCATAATACTTAATTAGCATCACCAAAATAAGGTAATCAGTCAACCCATTAAACAGGACAGGGACAGGAGGTACTTGGTATAACCTGCAACAACTGCTCTGTAGGATTTCCAGACCAAACTTCAGCTGCCATTGTCTGAATTTAAAATAAAGCCATTTTTCTGACCAGCTCTTGGCAGTAGCCCTTGGCTGAACTCAGCTTCTATTAGTGCCTCACCTCGGGCTGGCACAGCTGAAACAAGCTGGCTCTGTGTTGTTGATGTACTGTTGAGCCAGCTTCAAAAACCTTGTGAAAATACTAGGACACCAGTGTGGCTCGCAGAGGTGTGACTAACCCTTTGTCATCCCAGTGAGAAATGCCTTCTGTGACTCCATTGGCCTAAGATCACCCAAAATCTTAGCAATGAAAGGATGGTAAAGAGCACTTCTTTTGTGCACGCTGTGCCTATGATTGCCATATGGATAGTCATAAAGGTGCAGGTAAGCTCACTAACTCAGCAACTCCAGTTTTCTACACTTGGGTTGTGCAGAGGTCTCTATATTGTCCTAGGGTTGCACTGGATGAAATCCCACCTCTATTAAAGAAAATGTCAGAATCCCTGGTGTCTGGGATTATACCCAAAAGTCCTCTAGAGCCCTCAGGCTCACTTAGATTCAGGGCCTTTGGATAATTAAGGCGTATGGGCTTGCTGCAACTTTTCCTCCCTTACCTCATCCTCTCATTTGCATTTTCAAAATTTAAAAAAGGAAAACCTCAAATAAAGAATTGTGTCATCCTTGACCTCCATATTGATTTTAGTTTTGTCTGTAAGTCCTCTTCCAAGGCTGCACACTGACCACCTTCGTACAAGATGTTAAAGACAAAGTGCTAGTAACTGCCTTGCTAACACTGACACTATTCCCGCAGGAATGGGAGATCTGTGCAGCATGTTAACATTATTTCCTAGAGCTGCCAATACTACTTTTTGAACCACAGCTCCAAGAAAAACCATGGAAAAGTGTGTACTTATGCATGAGGGTTTGGGGGTTTCCACTGTTTTTTAACATTACTTCTATTTACTCTGGAGGTACAGGCTAAGTCTTGCAGAGCAGCATACTCGTATTTATCCGGAATTGGGTGTTCACATCAAATACACTGAGAGAAGGTGGAAGAAATTCTTTGCTGTGAGGGTGGTGAGACACTGTCAAAAGTTTCCCTGCGAAGTCATGGATGCCCCATCCCTGGCAGTGTTGAGGGGCAGGTTGGACGGGGCTTGGAGCAACCTGGTCTAGTGGGAGGTGTCCCTGCCCATGCCGGGGGGGTTGGAGCTAGATGATCTTTAAGATCCCTTCCAACCCAAACCATTCCCTGATTCTATGATGTGTTTTGGCAAATATCATGCAATATCATGCAATATCACCTATAAAGCTGGAGATGCAATTACTGTAACTCTGATCTGCAGGGACGCCGTCAGTTTTTCACGCCATGCCGAGCACGGGCGTCAGATTCGAAACTCTGCTTGAGCCCCGAGATTTCCGCTACGAATTCACACGTCTTACAAGAGCACACGATGCACATATACCCACCTCCGTGTCTGCCGCTCGCACGACGGGCAGCCCGGGGAGCGGGGCTCCGCGCCCGCAGGTGTGCGGCGGCGGCGGGGCCCGGCCGGCAGGGGGCAGGAAACACCGCCGGAACGGCTGCGGGTGCCGGGGCGCGGGGCCCGCCCGAACCAGCCCCCCTGACGCTGCCCCCCTGACACTGCCCCCCTGACACTGCCCCCCGACACAGCCCCCCCGACACAGCCCCCCTGACACAGCCCTCCTGACATAGCACCCCCTGACACAGCACCCCTGACACAGCCCCCCCGACACAGCCCCCCGAACACAGCACCCCCGACACAGCCCCCCTGACATAGCACCCCCGACACAGCCTCCCCTGACACAGCCCCCCTGACACAGCCCCCCGAACACAGCACCCCGAACATAGCACCCCCGACACAGCCCCCCCGACACAGCCTCCCTGACACAGCCCCCCCTGACACTGCCCCCCCGACACAGCCCCCCGAACACAGCACCCCGAACACAGCACCCCCGACACAGCCCCCCCGACACAGCCCCCCCGACACAGCACCCCTGACACAGCCCCCTGACACAGCACCCCAAACACAACCTTTCCAACACAGAGTACCCCCGACACAGCACCCCCTGGCACAGCCCCCCCGAACACAGCCCCCCGAACACAGCCCCCCGAACACAGCCCCCCTGACACAGCCCTCCTGACATAGCACCCCCTGACACAGCACCCCTGACACAGCCCCCCCGACACAGCCCCCCGAACACAGCCCCCCCGACACAGCCCCCCCGACACAGCACCCCTGACACAGCCCCCCTGACATAGCACCCCCGACACAGCCTCCCCTGACACAGCCCCCCTGACACAGCCCCCCGAACACAGCACCCCGAACACAGCCCCCCTGACACAGCCCCTCCAACACAGCACTCCTGACACAGCCCCTCTGACACAGCCCTCCTGACATAGTACCCCCCGACACAGCCCCCCTCACACAGCCCCCCTCACACAGCCCCTCCGACACAGCACTCCTGACACAGCCCCCCTGACACAGCACCCCCTGACACAGCCCCCTGCAGCCACAGTCCTCTCTCACTATTGCCAACCCCCACCACAGCCCCCTCCTCGTTGAGGGGCTTGCCCGGTCCCGGGACCCTCAGCGTGGCAACGCGGAGCCTCCTGAGCAGCTCAGCCCGGCTCAGTGGGGCCCTGTCATGGGCCCAAAGTCAGCCGTCCTTATTCCTCATCCTGCATCAACGAGGTATTTAGGTGCTTAGCTCCCCTTGAAACTACAGGTCGGGAACTCAAAGCAGAATTCCTCTCGCCCAGCTATGTTAGATTGGGGCTGAAGTAAAGAAAGATGTCTGGCTGTCTCCCCGCTGATGATGGAGTTACCCAGGCTGCGGGGTCAGCCCTGCCCATGCACACACACCAGAGACATGCCTAGTGCCTTTCTGCCTTCCCCTGGGAGCTGGGCACTGCCTTCCATCTGTGGGTACCACTTCGCTTAGGGAGCCAGAAGCTGCTGTCCATTCTTAGCACTGAGATTTTTTTATATATTACTTTTCTTTTTGAGGAAACAGTAAAATCTAGAAAGACTTTTTCATTCTATCTTGAGGGAAAGATATTTGGCGTGATAGATTTACAGCAGCTTTCCTTTCCACCAACATTAGCATTTCCTTGCATTAATCTGTATTTCCTAAGCTGTTCCTCCTCACCCTCTGCAAAGCCATGCACATCTCAAACCTGCCCACGCCACACTGTAGAAGGCTGTCACATTTTCTGTTCATTCCAGCCATAGAACAGGCAGCTCTTGTGAAATGCTGTCTTGGCTCCCCGCAGCAACTGGGATAAATTTAATTTCCATGTGCGCATCCAGAAGCAGGCAGGGTACATTTCATTGCACAGCTCTGCATTAAAGACCCTGTTTAGCTTTTATAAATGACTCAGCCATTAGTTCAGTCCACCAAGGCCTGATTTCTAAGAGATGGTCTGGTCTTTAAGTACATGCTCAAATGAGGGATCACAACACCAAATTAGCAACACATGTGGACGTGACTTTGGGTTAATTCATCAAGTGTGAACGTCAATACTTTGAGTCATTATTTTCAGGGACAAAGCAGGGGTGCTGTTTCTTATGCAATCTCTCCCAGGCCTTATTATAGCAGGACCTGCCTCCATGTTTCTCTCTAGCATTGACCCATTTTTTTCTCTGTTGTTATGAGAAGCAATAGTTATAATTATTTATAGTTATAACACTGAGTCTTCTTTCCGGTAGCACTGAACAAATAGGAGAAATTTCTGTGTATTTGTCTTGCTGCAAAAGACTCATCTTCCTCAAATCTGCTTGGTCACACTTAGTGGGTAGCTTCCCTTTCTGGAAACAGTTCTGTACCTCTGATTTTAAAAGCAGACCTTGAACACCTTGCTGTTATAGACAGAGCTGAGAGCAGGAAGATGAAAGAGGATTTTGCAGAAGATAGTGTATATAAAAGCCTAAAAAATAAGGAGAAAAGGTAATTTTAATAATATACACATGCAGAGTTAACACGGCTGTGCATGACCAAGACTTTGGGAGCAGTAGGAGAGGTCTGGGAGATGGAGAGTGAGAATGAGGAAACACTGTGCTTGGAAGAAGTTTCCAATTTGTTAAGGGTGCTGCAGGGAGGTGCTGCTTCAGCTCATGAAGTGTGACAGTATCTACTCATTTCTCTCGAGCGTTGGTGAGCATGTTCTGTAAACACTTTTGTGCTTTAAAGTAGTAAACACTGAGATGGAAGCATTGGATTCACACAGAAAAGAGTGGAGATGAGGGATTTAGTTTAAACGCTGTCACTGATAACAAGTAAGCACTGAAGATACGTACTTACACAGAAAGAGAGGAATGGGAGGCAGGGGAAAAATGTCCTCATCTTTTCACTCCTCTTTGTAGTTTACACATCATACAGTAGATAACAATTAAATTGAAATATAACCTGTGGTATAGTGTGATCAGTTGGAAAAGTGAGACCACAAGAGACTTCAATTGATCACACAATAACAGATGGGTAATAAAACCTGGGACAATAAGGAATATTTGCGGAACAAATGAAAGCTCAGCTCCCCTTCTGTTGCAGAAGTGGGAAAATAGGCAAATGTTAAAGAAAAATCTAAAAGGCAAATTGATGAGGGAAAGAACATATGGCAAATATGGAAACTGTTAAATACACACAGAGGAAAATGTATGTTTTTAAACAGTCTTTACACCATGCCTCTGCATGCTAGCTGCTTTTTTTTTTTTCCTACCATTTGTGAAGAAACAATTCCTTGGATCTCTTTAGTACAAAACATGAAGGAGCTAGGTCCAAAATACAGTGTCAGCAGAAGTTTAAAGAAAAGCACAACAGGCAGAGGAAAGAGAAATTAAGCCTTATCACAGGTGACCTGAACAAAAATGCTACCAAGTCCAGCTCCTAATGTGGGCAAGAAAGCTGCCTTTAAGCAAATGATTGAACTGGAGATTTCAGTGAGAGCACCAGGCCCTATTGTTCCCTCACTCTGTGCCAAGCTCATAGCTAGGTAAGTCCCACAGAGTTCACTGGGATTGTCCTATGTTTGAAAGAAAGACCTGCCAGCTGAGGTCAAAACCCTGGATTTACAAGTAATACCTTTTTTTCCTATATTTCTACATTCTAAACAAGTAGTTATTTTTCTTTGTGCTGCAATTTTCCTTTTTTATGGTAGTATGAAAAAGACAAATGTAAGAAAATGGAATGGAGAAGTCCCTACCTATCCCCAACTACAGCCCCATTTGAATACATCATAGTGATACATCTTGTCTCTTATAGTAATAGGAACAGACAACATGGAGACAACAGCAACACTGATGCTTATCACCTGAGCTGCTCTGCAGAACAGTGTGAGCCATATTGTCAGCAGAGCTTTTTCTGGGTTATGATTCATGCAGAGTCCTGCTTTTCTGCTCCTTTCCCACCTACTCTGACAAACAAGAGAGTTACCGCTAAATAAAGAAATAAATAACCAGCTATTATTATCAACCAGAATTCAATAAAGAACTGTAATAAAGATACTGTTACATCTCCTGCATGCAGCTACATCTCAGTCCTGAATCCAGCATCACACTTGTGCAATGGCCTGTGCCTTGCCCCCTCTTCCTGCTCTGAAGGCTCAGTGGAAGCTCTCCTGTTTCAGGCTGCCTTCTCATTTACAGTAATTTAGCTGTAGCAGTAGGCCCGTGAGGAAGGGAGGTTTCTGAGGACTCTTCAGCCAGGAATGAGTAGGTGGAGAGGCTGAGAAGGAGAGATTAAAAGGCCAGAGGATGCAAGCGGTAGGGTAATGCAGAAGCAAACCAGAGCAGTGAGTGCGAGCTTGCTGACAGCAGCTCTGTCACCATAAGATTAATGTAAGTAGAGTTTGGGGTTTATTTGTAAGGGTTTCACTTTTCCCTTTTTTTAAGGAGGGCTGGGGGGCATGTCTTTGTGTGTCAGCACAGTTAAAGGTAACCAGATGGAAGTTACAAGAGTGAGCCAGAGTTTATCTGAGGTTTTTGGAGAGTATGCTTCACCCTTCCCACAGGAGCAAAGCTGATTCTGCAGAGATTTCAGAGGCTGAACATTTAGTTGTGGGGCCAGCAGTCACTTTACAAAGTGAATTAACGTAGGAGGCGTCCACACATCCTGGTGGGAGAGGATATCTGCACTACGGGACTGTTCTGTCTATGCTTTTGTGTGTTTTTTGTCTGTTTGTTTGTTTGTTTGTTTGTTTGTTTTTCCTGGCTTAACAAAGGGACAAAGTTTTGACAGAATTGTAAATGCTTGAATGTCTGTAAGTAAGGATGGCCTTTACAAGGCTCACCAAAATAAATTAAAAAAAAAAGGACCTCAAGGATCTCAGTGTCTGTTTCAGATAGCTAGGCACAACCAGAGTGTAAACAGTAGTAATAACACGTGTTCATGTATGACACATGAGAACACAATCAGGATGCACAGCCAAGTGACTCAGTCTTCTATGAAGACACTTTTATTGGAAGTCCATTAAAAAGTTGCTATAAATTCATTCTTTTGGCTGAGCAGGCATAATCACATCAAAATATAACAACAGCTTTCCAGTTTCTTGAATATTAGGGTTTTGGGATCATCTTTCTGAAACACTTAGCAGTTTCTTCTCCAGTAATTTATTTATTTATTTATTTGTGGGTGAGTCAGTATTTTTTGGTGCTAATACTACAACAGTGAAGTTCTTCCCTCAGGCTGGTTTTTATTTTGTGGACATCTGAAACAGTTGGGATCAGACCGCATATTGGCAAGTAGGACAATGGCACTGCCATATTGAGCTGGAGGCTAATTTATAGGTTTTGCAGATGAGAATGCATTAGTGTGCAAATCAGGAGCAGCCCCTGCCTATAAATAAAAGAACCTACCTTGCCAGGAGCTGGCTGTCCCAAAAATATAATTATAAGTATTATAAATTATAGGCAGGTATCAGATTTCAGCTTCCTTTGTATTCTTGTTTGTGCTTCTCTAAGGGAACATTTAATGATAAAGTGTATCACACAGTGTGTGGCACAGGCAGTTACAATCCTTGCTGCCCAGTGCTATTATTACCTTTTGCCAACTGCCACTCCTTCATTTGTTAGAAAAGGAGCTAGTCAGGCTTGTCAGCAACTGAATAATAGGTTACTACATGGTAGTACTCTGAAAAGGAGGATGAACTGGGCTTAATGCACTGAACTCTGTGGCTTAGGAGAAATTTTCTGTTCACAGTTCTGTCTCAGACATAGCTCTTTCTCAGACTTTGCGTGTGGCCTTGGGCAAATCATTTAAGCAGTCCATGCCATCACTTCTTTAGCTAGGAAACCAGCAAAATTAAAGTTTGTTTTAGCTGTGTTTTCTGTTTAGATAGTGTTTTGGGATAAAACCTGCCTTAACTGTATCTGTTAAGGCCTGTATATACGTTGGCACATGCTGGGCACTCCTGGCAGCAGAAATTACAGCACAAATAGCTTCTGAAGTTACAACTTCAGAAGATATTTAGGAATTAGCTCAAATCCTATTGGAGCAAAACTCTAATATTGATCTGTTTGTTGTTTTTTGTTTTTTTTCTCATTTGGGACTTGATGAGAACTTAATGAGACTGCACTTCCTGATATGATTGGCTCTTACCAAGCCATGGACACATGCAGAGCTGATGTCCCTATACTTTGCCAGCTTCCTGCCACTCCCAGCTTCCCCTAAACACCTTTAAATGACAAGAGCAGAAGCAACAAAACTGAGGAATTTGTCAAAACACACACATTGCCTTGTGGAGGAGAGAATCCGAAAGCATTGCCTTCCTTCCCTAAGGGAGAAGTGAGCTCAGAGAGAACTGCAGAGCCGTTAACTTTCACTGCTCATAGAGCTATTAATTTCTCCCATATTTCTTTGAGGTTAATTTCAGTGGAAGAAAAATCCTGCTGAAAGCAAAACAGGCCTGCTGGAGGGAAGGCTCACTGACAGCTTTGCTTATTTTATGGAAACGTTACATCAAGCTAAGCCTTTGCCATCTGCTCTGCCCCCAGTTGTAAATGGAAAAAAACCCAACCAACTAAACAAAAAGAACAAATCACCAGAGCATCAAGGAGATAAAAGTGATTTAACTGCCTGTATATGCTCTGCCAACAATGCAGCTTGCACTGAAGATGTTGTTTCTCATGATTCAGACACAAATCATGAGGAAAACAGTTCACACACGACGCAGTACATTTCCTGCTGAGCTGGAGTTTTCTTGAAGCAAACCCGACTCCACAAGAGGGTTAGACTGTACTTATATGAAACTATATGAGCTTTATGTAAAGACTGTCCTTAAATGTTTCTGTACTGTTCTCAGCTCAGGTAGTAAGACAGAGTGGGACGTGAATTATTTAAGAGATAACGCCCATGGTGGAGGAAACCATGAGGCAATAAATGGCTTTTGTAGGTAACTGAACACCACAGCAAGGCTGTGAGATATCTGAGAAAAACATTCATTGAAAATATGTCCCAGTGCCATGTTTAACAAGAAAGAAGTTAAACAAACACAAACGTGAAGATTGTGTTTTTCCCGCAATGTGACAGTTTGGCAAATCTATGTGGCTGCTTTGCTAGAGAACAAGCATTGAGGTGAACAGATTAACGGTGCAAATAATTAGGAGAGGGGAAAAAAGTGATGAGATTCAGCACACACAAGTGTCAATAAAGATGCATCATCCGTGGGAAGCTTTCATTTTGCACGCAGTGATAAATCCTCATATTGACGTGCAGCTTGCTACATAGTATTCTTGCTGCACTGTTAAGCACAAAGACAAAAGACAAGAACCATCCACAAAACACAAAATAAATCACTGTAATGCCCATTTAAGGGTTTTCCCTTAAGAAATGAAAGTATAATCTAATTCATCTATTGAATGCAAATTCCTGTAGAATGGAATTCACTGTGAGCATAATAGGGAAAGATCATTAATGAAAAGATTAACAAACAGTGTATCTATTCCTTGAATTTCTCTTTAAGTTAATTAAGTGAATAAAATTTAATTAGCATCCAGACGTTTGATTTTCTCTTCAGATTATGAAACTGGGGACTCTAAATTGTGATAGATATAGGTATGGATATAGATATACATATAAATATAAATATAGATACAGATATAGATATATATGCCTCTTCTGCTGGTGTAACTCTACTGGGTCATCTTCTGTTATTTTGAAGGACCTGTGTCAGCTCACAGCCTTCCAAGTACCTACAGTGGTAGATACAGCCTTTGAGACTGAAGGCAGCAAATACAGGAATTGCTGCTGTCCTACTCAGAGGGTAGAGTGTATGCACATACTCTGAAGCATCCAGCAGCTGCAGGATATATGTGAGATAAGTTAACCTGTGTTCTTGGGAAGGATTGTGGCAGCTACAGGTCTTGCTTCCACTTTTGAAAGGAAATGCTGTAACAGTGATTGACCCTTGCTGCAGGAAGGTGTGTCTTTGTTAAGTGGCCAATAAGAGTAAATTAGTTTAAACCACTTTGCACAAGGCTGAACAGAAAGAAATGGAACTTCAGATCTTATTTAAAAAAAAACAAACAAAAAACAAACACAAAACCAAACAACAAAAACAAAGAGACAATGATTTATATTTAATATACTTTGTATTTATATATCCTTAGGCAACATGACTAAATACTCTTGTTCTGATACCTACATTGCTATGCATTAATGAATCAGTGATGCTCTGTTCTTCTGCACCAAATAGATCAGCTTACCCTTGCATGAGCAACTATTGGACTAATTCATTACCTAATGAAGAAATTATTCAAGTTAGACTCCTGGCATTTAAGAAGATAATGTTTTCATGTTCCACACAAATCAGAAAAGGCACAGTAAATTATATGAGCAATATTCTCATTACTAATGGTGTGTGCCTGCATGAAATAAATATTGTATCTGTAATATCTATGTAATTTATAAAGTTGGCTGGCATCATAGGAAGGACTATCTTAAGGTTACCTGGCAACTGCCACAATACAGTAGCTTCCTTTCCTAAACTAACTGGAGCTGAAATCTTCCATCTGGATGGGAGCAGAGGTGATTGCTTTGCATTTTAATCAGATTAGTTTCACTGTTTCTAGAGAAAAGAGAGTAGATAACGTGTTGCCAACATTATATACAATCTGATAACCTTTCTTTGAGAAGATGTACTGTCCCTGTTTGTTGTCATGAATGAAGAATTGAAACAAAATGTATAAGTGGCTTATGTATTAGGGTTATGGGTTTTTTCCTGCATTGTTGAAAACTTGTTCAAATCTCACCAAATCAGTCTAGACATGTTCAGTAAGGTCTCCAGTTTTTATCAGCTAAGATCTCTGAAGACTGTTTTTTATAGTTATATGCTAATACTCTGAATATTTATGGACTAAACACAAGCTTTCCTGCATTTGTAAACCTGCACACCTGTAGGCAGTCATTAGCACGTGATGCAGGAGCTGAGAGCAAGCAGACTTTTTTATCTTTTACTGGAATGGGGTCTGTGTAACTTAGCAGTGCCCAACCTACACATAAACTGGTTACTCACGTCTGAAATGGAGAGTACAGCACTAACACAGCTCAAACTGAGTTGCTCTATCTTAATTTAGACTAGAACTGTCCCACAACACAGGAATATGTAACCTAACCTTAAGACCTACAAAGGGATAGATTTATTTTCTTTTATTTTATTTTAAGAAAAAAGCTATAGACAGAAGGGCTGACTAAGGTTAGACATCGGCAAGGGGCAAGGCAGGCTGATGCTTGTAAAAGGCAAACTGGCCTGGCAAGAAGTATGGGACAGGAAGGCACTGAGAGTAGCTGAAGGTGTCTGCAGAAGGAGATGTCATGAAGCACAGAGAAGCTAGGGCAGAACTGAGAAGAGCGAACAAGGAGGCTGGGACTGTGAGGAGGCATGAAGCTGGATAAGCATCTAGAATTTATCACATAGCACAGACTGCACCTCCGTGTTCTTTTACTAGCTGTGTTTTTGTGTGTACATCCTAACTAAATAGAAGAACATATGAGGCAGCACAGCAAGGGCAGATGCAAAAGAAAAGAGGGCAGAGTTGTCACCTCTGGCACACTAGCTGTCAGGAAATCATAGCAACATTGATTCAGAGCATGTTTAATTCAAGCTAAATGTCAAATATCATTGTACACATCTGAATATTCACTGGTGTTTAAATTTTACTCTGTGTTAATATCCAATGTATTTTTGTAAAATATGCCATAAAATTATTCTGAGAAATGAAGGACCTGAAAAGGCAGAAATACACCCTATAGCCAATGAAAGAGCAATCTTCTTTAGTCTAGTGGTCTGGCTTCTTATTATTCCTATCTCCTTATTACTTACAGTCCCAGGGGGAAAAAAAAAAAAAAAAAAAAAAAGGCAAACCAGTGCAGCTACTGTTCAGCAACCAAAGCTCTTTGAGCTAAAAGGAAAGAGAACACATCGCAAAACTAAAGGGCTATGGTAGAAAAGCCCCGTTCTTTTAATATCAGTGGGACCTGAAATCAGACACTTCAGCTGGTTGCGATTATGGCAACAACACAAGAGGAGAGGAGTGCTGCTGGATCTTCTACTCACCAACAAGGAGGGTCTGGTTGAAGTGGTCAATGGAAGCTTGGCTGCAGTGATCACAAGACGGTGGAGTGCAGGATCCTCTGTGGGAGGAACAGAATACCTAGCAGGACCAGAACCCTGGACTCCTGCAGGGCCAACTTTGGCCTTTTCAATCAATTATTAAAAGAAGTCCCATGGGACAGGGTTCTAGATGGTAAAGGGGCTCAAGATAGTTGGTCAACATTCAAGGACCACTTCTTGCAGCATGGTTTTACCAAGGGGAAGTCATGTTTGACCAACCTTATAGCCTTCTATGAGGAAGTAACTAGGTGGATAGATGGTGGTAGGGCAGTAGATGTGGTTTATCTTGATTTCACTAAAGGACCAGTACTGTTCAGTATTTTCAACAATGCCCTGGATGAGGGAACAGAGTGTGCCCTCAGCAAGTTTGCTGATGACACTAAACTGTGAGGCGTGGCTGACACACCAGAAGGCTGTGCTGCCATTCAGCCATTCAGCGAGACCTGGTCAGGCTGGAGAGTTGGGCGAGGAGAAACTTGATGAAATTCAACAAGGGCAAGTGTAGAGTCTTGCATCTGGGGAAGAACAACCCCCTGTACCAGTACAGGTTGGGGGCTGACCTGCTGGAGAGCAGTATAGGAGAAAGGGACCTGGGAGTCCTGGTGGACAGGAGGATGACCATGAGCCAGCAATGTGCCCTTGTGGCCAAGAAGGCCAATGGCATCCTGGGGTGTATTAGAAAGGGTGTGGTTAGTAGGTCAAGAGAGGTTCTCCTCCCTCTCTATTCTGCCTTGATGAGGCCGCATCTGGAATATTGTGTCCAGTTCTGGGCCCCTCAGTTCAAGAGGGACAGGGAACTGCTTGAGAGAGTCCAGCACAGAGCCACAAAGATGATGAAGGGAGAGGAACATCTCCCTTATGAGGAAAGGCTGAGGAAGCTGGGTCTCTTTAGCTTGGAAGAGACTGAGGGGCGACCTCATCAATGTTTACAAATATGTTAAGGGTGAGTGTCAGGAGGATGGAGCCAGGCTTTTTTCAGTGATGTCCAGTGATAGGACAAGGGACAATGGATGAAAACTGGAACATAGGAGGTTCCACATAAACATCAGAAAAAACTTCTTTTCTGTGAGAGTGACAGAGCACTGGGACAGGCTACCCAGAGAAGCTGTGGAGTCTCCTTCACTGGAGACCTTCAAAACCCACCTGGACACGTTCCTGTATGATGTGCTCTGGGTGATCCTGCTCTGGCAGGGGGGTTGGACTAGATGATCTTTTGAAGTCCCTTCCGACCCCTAAGATTCTGTGATTCTGTGGTTCTGTGAAAAGAGTTGCTCAGGTCCTGTCATGCTGCTGAAATCAGTGAGGCCTGCAGAAGTACAGAAAGCAAGGCTGCTGCCAGGTATGTTTAAGATCAAACCAACAAAATACATTCACACTCTACCCCTATAAATAGTCATGGTTCTTCAAAGGACCATAATTCTAATAATCTCCCAAACATTTTTTTTACTCTTTTTTTTTTTCCTTTCTTTTATTTCTGCTTACAGTGTACGGTAGATAACAGGGAATCCAGTTTTAATACTAGAAGCCAGATTAATCTGTAGCCTTGGTTATTAGGTCCCTTTTTCCCCAAGGTTTTTCATTTGTAGACAGTGTACTTGATCTGGAAGCTGCTAAAATCCAAACGCAGAACTCTATACTGACATTCGTTGATATCCCTTTTCAAAGTACATTCTGGGAAACACTGTGTCTTTCTGCTAGATTTTCCACTTAATGTAAAAGCAATTTCCAAAAGCCTTAAAAAAGATACATTTGGATAACAGTGCTGTCCTCAAGCCCACAAGATTGTGTGCTCGTGTGGCTATGGCTGTAATATGAGCTTTTGTGTTCTTCAATATCCACTTAGCATTGGATTTTCACATCATGACTTAGAGGCAATTACTGTCTACTCTTAGGAAGTTGGAAGCTAAATGCTATATTCCTTCAGATTGTATCTCCAGAAAGTGTATGCCAATAACAAGCTGAGCATTTATTTCACATTGATTAATACTAGTAGTGAAATATAAAACGGCATCACTCAATGTGCAAGTTCGTTGGTCAGTTTATAACAAACTGCTGTCTTGGAGAAGATTCCAAGACAAACACATTTAGTGACTGACTTCAGCAGGACATGGTTACTGTGTGTTTATGTGCATATGATAGACAACAGAGACAAGGATTGATGGACTCCTTTCATTTGGTGATGTTCGGCCTTACATGCAAAATGTCAGCAAGGTGACTCATGGTAGTCTGACATACATTTGCTTGTTTCTCCATCTATATAATCTTACAGGCAGACCTTAAGATGCTCTAGAGAGCCTGAACATGACCTTTGTTTCTCTCACTCTGCTGACACAACAACTGGCAAAAAGTGTTTAGCAGCACAGAATCCATTTTACTTGAAAATATTGGACAGTAAACAAAAGAAAAATAAATAAATTCTTGATTCAGTGACATCAGCATTTATGAAAACACTGTAGCTCTGGTGAGGATTTCAGCTGCAAAGGGCTTCCTGTAGACACCACAGAAAAAATAACTAGTGAGGTGACACATATAGGTAAAAAAAATAATCTAAAATTCAAAGTTAATTCAGTTTCACCAGAGGCTTCCTGAAATAAAGCAATTCTTTACTATGAATAGATACATACGTATCTTTTTAGGCCACTAGTTATTACCAGTTTATAATTCCAAGGGAAGTGACAGTGTGGCCAGAGATAAGAAACTTAGGGAAACTACTTTCAGTTTCTTAGAGGATGGTTTATGCCCTGGAATCTGAAGCTTAATGGTCTTTCTGTTAGAGAGTATTGTAGTATTGTATTTGAATATTGGAGCGCTAGGCATTCCTTATCCATCTCCAGACCTTTCTGGCATCATTGTAAATCCTTTTCTTCAGACACGAGTTTTACACTCTGGCCTTAGAATGCAACTATGGATTATTAATTTATTATACTTTCAAACACAAGCAGGATCTGCCCTTGTATTTGGATAAGGGACAGCCTTTGAAAGCCCAATATCCTATGGGAAGTACTATGGCTGATTCAGCAGGTGCCAGTATTGTCTGGTAATTCACAATTCACAACTCTTCCAATTAGCAGGAGGAGACATAACCACTAATACTGCCAGCTGCTACCTGGACTGCCTTTCTTATTTGTCATCTTTTTCTCTTTCTAGCCCGGTTGTCCTTTTGTCTCTTCTGAGAGAGGTTCTGCAACAAGACAACTGCCTTAAAACACTCAATTAAAATTAACTGATGCAGTTGCAAGAAGGGCGAGTAGCACATCCTGGAGATAAGGCAGGGGAATAACAAACTGAAGAAGGCTGGGCAGAAGCACTGGGGGCATGAGAAGGTCTCAGCAGGCAGAGTGGCTGTTCTCTCTCCCCGAGGGGCAGGGGGAGGAGGTCCTGTCTTGCTGGGCGGACACAGGGGTGCGTTCTTCTCGAGGTACAGGAAAGTAGGTTGAGTCGTGACCTTCTGCACCTGCTAGCGGTGGAGAAAGGAGCAGAGCCTGCAGGGCTGTTTATTTGGTACCACTGAATTCAGAGACTGACCAGCGCCTGCACCCACCTTTGGATGGCGGCCGCACTCCCTGTGTCCCTCCCCGTGTTGGCAGCGCCTGTGGCTCCGCCGGAGGCTGCGGGAGAGAGGGGCTGCCCTGCGGCAGGGCTGACAGGCCCGGGGAGCAGGAACCCAGCCCTGCGCGGCCAGGCCGCTCTCAGCAGCCGGGCGCTGGGGCGGCCCAGGCGCAGCCCCCGCCTCAGCCCTGCAAAGCCCAGGAAGCGTCTCCCAACGCCGGAGACGCGTCCGAGTCTCTCGGCAGGAACGGCTGAGCCTAAACCGCAGGCAGAGACACCGAGGCCACCCTCCCGCTTTCTGGGGGCAGGCAGGGGCTGCCGGCGCTCCCCGCCAGGCCGCCGGTCGCTATGGCGACCAGCCAGGCCTCAGCTCGCCCGCCCCGCGTTCCTCCCGCGGGGCCGAGCCCGGCGGCGCCGGCACCCGCTCCGCTTCCCAGGCTCGCCACGGCCGGCGGCACCCTCCGCCGCCGCCTCTCCCCCCGACGCCGGGAAGGGACTCCCCGCATTCCCGGGGCGGGGTGAGGCCGCAGCCACCTGGCTGTGCCCGCGGCAGGCGGGGCCAGGGCCGGCCCCATCCCGGCTGCGCCACCGGGGCCTGCCCGGGGTGGGAGAGGAGGAGGAGGAGGAGGAGGAGGAGGAGGAGGAGGAGGGACTCCGCAGCGGCAACAATTGACGTGTCCCCGCCATGGAGCTCGGCGTGATTCATCGGCGGCAGCAGCGGGGCAGCAGCGGGGCGCCGCGCATCGTCCCCGCGTAGGCAGGGCTGCGGCGGGGGCAGCCCCGGCACCGCTCTGCCTCCCGCACCGCCCTCCTCCTCCTCCTCCTCTTCCTCGCCGCCTGCTCCTCTGCCCCCGCGGCTACGCGAGGATCCCGGAGGAGGCAAGATGGAAGAAATCCTCCGAAAGCTGCAGAAGGAGGCGTCGGGGAGCAAGCACAGGGCCATCAAGGAGAGCTGCACCTGTGCCATCGGTAGGGGCGCGGGCGGCGGCACCGGGCTGGCCCCGCCGCGGCTGGGCAGGACCCTCTGACGGGGAGGTCTGGGAACGGCGGGGGCAGGGAGACCTCAGCAAACTTGTGCTGCCTTGGCCGCTGAGCCCCCCAGTGGGTGCGGAGGGAGCGGAGCGCCTCGGGCGGTTCAGAACGCCCGGGAGCTCGGCGCTGCGGGGGGGACTGGCGGTCCCGCACAGCACCCGCGTTCTCCGCCACCGCCGCCTGCGGGGGCTGCTTCGTGGGTCCTGCGGGGCACGTATGGGCGCCGGTAGTTGTCAGTTTCTGCGTGTGTTGGGGAGGGGGGGGGTCTTTTCTCTAAATGCCCGCGCCCCCAAAGCATCGTAAAAAACCCCTCCAGTACAGTTTTCAGTGCTGACTTATGTTCGGGTATCTATTTTAAAACCTGAAATTGAAAAAAATTGATTCAACGAGCGCTTTTATCCTTGCTGTAGAGTGGAAATAATGATCAGCTGTATGAGTTATTTCTTTAAGGGAGTATGAGCCTGGGTGCATTTCAGCATTCACCCATTTCCAGAGATTGGCTGTGACTTGAAATGCTTCTGATGCTAATTACCTAGAGCACTAGTCAGCAAGACCCATAACTAGCATCAGTATAACTGTGATACGTAAAATTGCTTTAAATGTTTATTTTTCATCCATACATAGTTACAGCACTCTGTGGTAGTTCATACCTGTTGCTGTCTTATTTACTGGCCTTTCAGCTTGATATTCTATGGCTTGCTTCGTTACTTGTCTGTTATCCTGGAACAGCAGCCATGCTAATATCCCCTACACTGTTCCAGTTTTGGTGTATGTGCTGCCTAAGTGCTGATGTGTGAAAGGGAGTTCAATGAGGAAGAGGTGGTACTTGGTGCCTTCTCATTGGGCATCCACTGTCCTGAAAGGTTTATGCAAATTGTTGGAGACTTGGAGCAGCAGTGATTGTTGTTCTGCCAGCTGGAGTACGTATAAACTTCAGGATCATTGATTCAGAGATTGTGGCCAGGTGCATAACTATGGTTGAACGCAGAAGCTTCTTTTAAGAGCTGTGTTATTTTCCTTGGTTATACAGAAATCTTGAATTCTCCTGATGCTGCTGTCAAGATACCTCCGTATCAGCTAAGGTAAGAACATTTGATGTTGAATCCTGTGGAGCTGTTGAGTATTTGTAAAATTGAAGTAAAAATTTGAATTAGAAGTGAGGTAGACAGGGGAGAGGGCTGAATCTATGTGGTTTCTTTAGATTGTAGATATACATATCTAGGATAGTAGTAGTGGATAATTTGCTGATGAGCCCTTGGCCATGAATGAAATGGGCATTAGTTTGTGTAATGGTAACACACTGTTAGAAAGGAGGGCTGTCTTCTACTCTAAATACTTTTCCTTCTAAATTACAGCCTTTAGTGTAAGTGATGATGGTTCTCAGTATTTTCAATGTGTTTCTTTTGTTTTAAATCTAGGTCAGTTTTTGTTTACTGTAAATAAATATTCTAGAAAAGGAAGGACTATATCATCATATAGCTAGGACACTGGGCAGGAACTAAAATAATACAGTTTCTATGCCTACTTCTTCCTTTAGACTGCTAGATTATCTTGAGTAAGTCTTCTCCCTTCTCCCTGCCTCCATTTGTACACCTATAAATTGAGGGAGGTGGCACTGCCCTAAGTTATAGAGCTGTTCAATTGATATCTCTGATTGCAAGAAATTCTGGTTGGAGAAAGTAAACAGGCAGAATTGTTCCCTGCCCCTTCTGGCAGAAACATAAGGAGGTGTCAAAAGAAAGTAGCAAGTGCTTTTCTCAAAACAGGAGGATGTTATTTCATGCAACATAGAGTTAAGATGCTTCCGTTATTAGAGAGTGTAATGGATACTAAAAGTTTGCATGGGTTCAAAAAGCACCTCAGCAAATCCAGGGAAGAAACTGATTGAAGTCTCCCAGATGCAAAGGTACCCCTTCTTATTCAGAAGTACTTCAGTCAGAGATGAATGAGTTTATAAGACAGTATGTAGGAGTATTGCTATAAAATTAGCCTGTCCTGTAGTCCTTCTAGGTATCCACTATTAGCTGCTGAAAGAGGTAACACTTTTTTACCACAATATTACTTTTATTGGAGTATTTTTATTACTTCCTTACTCCCTGCTGCTCCTTACAGATATGCTTGGTGAAGCTCTGAGCAAGGAAAATTAGGGATTGAAGAGCTAGTTATTCCAGAACAGTCACCATATAGGGAAGGGATAAGAGTAGTTCTTTTGCTGCTCTAAAGTAGTGTCAGCTGCAGTCCACAAGGAGCCTCCAGTCAGTGTGAGATGGATGTAGAACAGGTCTGACATGACCAGTCCCAGACATGTGCATTTCCAACACAAACTGGGCAGTTGAGAAAAACTGGGTGAGTGACTCCCAGTAGCTGCTTTAGAATTAGATTATGTTTGCTTGGCATTGTGGTTGGAGAAAACTTGGCTGTTTATCTTCCCATTTATCTTCCCATTTATCATTCTTCATCTTTACTAGCATATATAGTCTCTCTGGTTTTAAGTACTATTCTCATTCCCTATGAATTAGTCAGCTGTTACCATATTTCTTCCTTTTTCACTTGCCTACTGCCTCTTTACAGACATGCCTACCTCTTCTTCCTCCAGTGTTCTTAATGTTGTAGTTGTTTTGTTTGTTTGGGGTTTTTTTCCCCCGCCGTAAATCCTAATCTTTTTAACTAAAGCAAATACTTTCACTGGTGTAGCTATGATGAAGTAAGCTCTTAACACTAGGCTTGTCAGTAACAGTGCACTCAGTATTGCTCAGGGTTTCACAGCATGAAGGCTGCACTACAGAATTTTAATAAAAACTTTGGTTGTGGGGTCCTTGGTGTGGTTCTGCCACACATCCTCAGACAGTAAGCTCAGTAATCTTGAGTTGACTCTTCATTCTCTGCTAACAAGATACTGCCAGACTTCAGATCAGCACACTGGGCCATATCTTTGGCTGGAGTCCGTCTGCATGATGTGCAAATTAGATAGAAGTTTATCTGTGCTTGGTATTTTTAAAGACCAGCACTGTGACAGCTTGGTTCTTAACACTGTACAATAGTAGCCTTGAAAACTGAGCAATGGCAATGACCAGAAATACAGCCAAGATGGGTGCAGGGTGGAGAATCCTGACTATGTCCCTTACTTGCTCTCATTGTGATCCGGTGCTGATTGCATCATCTGCTGTAACACAGATCAGCCCCTGGCTGCTCATCCACTTTCAATCTGCCATTCACCCTTTTTCTTGTAATATTTTTGGGTGTAGTAGCATAGCTTGGGAATATGGTCTGGAATATGCTGTGATACTAGAGTTAAAGGTATGCATATAATCTTCCTACTGGGTGACCCTAATCTGCTCCTCGAATCTGAGATCCACAGTGTTAACTTACTGAAGCATTAAAGGCAAAGTGCCAAATAGCTCCGGAGAAAAAAGTGTATATTTGTAAGGTCTCTTCCAAAAACCAGCAGCTGAATGAGTATTTAGAGTACTGCATGGCAGGGAAAATGTTTCAGCTTGTTTAGTAGTAAAGTTTGGTGTCTCTTGAGAACATGCTGAATACAAGGAAAATTTATCGGCCCTTCTCTACAGCATATTTGGGGAAGTTAATGATCTAAGGCACATCTATAATGAATAAGAATGGAGGACAGAGATTGATCATCTGCCATGTCTGATTGAGATCAATGCTGGCGTAGTTTCAGAAATGGTGAATCTAGTAAGTACCCTAATCAGTTTTATTTCTGTTTCTCCATAAAGCAGCATCTGGCTTCCACTGGCAAGTTGTGCTAATGTTCCTGCTGTTTAAAAAGGTGGCCATGCCCTTACTTACGTTCTTCTTTTCCTTCTGGAGCTGAAGAATGAAGTCTGCTCACAAGAAGGTGTAAACTGCATACTGCCATTATTTCCCCTTAAAAAGTAAAAGGCCACTTACTGGTTTTGAAACCACAGTTCTAGATGAGTAGAAGTTCTTAATGTTTTCTTTGAAGACAGTGATCCTAGCTTGAGAATTGGGAGGACAAGTTTATCTTTGCATTTCCTCTATGACCAGTTTTGTTCAGGGGTTTTTACATGTGTTGTATCACCTACATATGTACCTTCACCATACTGTTGGGGTAGATTACTTCTATTTCTGGCTTGCTTCTGACCTATCCATAGCTTTCACTCTTGTGTTTGGCTTTTGTTATTGAACACTGGGCAGGCAGCATGATAGTTTCCTGAAGTCTGTTCAATTTAGTTAGGGGGTTCAGCTGTAGCATTTGTATGGGAGCTTTTTCTAGCAGTTGTCAGGGAACCACTTAATGCGTGTCTGCTGTGTTTGCGAGCACCTGGGGTACTTTTGCCCCAAGGGAGTACAGTGGCTGGACATTCAGTCTGGAATGTCATACTTAAATTAGTTTGACAGAATTCTGTTGGGTATATCTTCAGGAAGCTAAACGAGACTGTTTTGCTATTCAGCTGCCTTTGATGTTAATTTGACTTAGGAATCCAAATCCCATTTTGACCTTGAATAATAATTTTGGTGAGGGGCATTATTTAAATGTCTCACTTCCTAAAGAAATACAAATCACCAACAAATACAAACTTCTCCACAGAGTTCTGTCAGCTCTGCCTTAAGATAGGAATATGCATGTGCGTTTTCAGTACTGTAACTTCTGATCAGACTGTTGAGCAAGGGCATGAAATAGTAGAGAAGATTAAAGTGGACCACATCCTGTGGATTTTTGAGAAGGGAGAGAGTCATGTAACCCATTGGAACCGGTCCATTGTTGCCTGCCTAGTACACATTTGTCTCTGATGAACAGGTATTGTGAAGATTAGATATATACTAAGTGCTTGAGGAGGCTGGGTGGATGACTTATAAATAATGAATTAGATAAAAGGAATTGATGTTTTGGTGTTTTAGTAGAAAACAGCTTAAGAGAGCTTAATGTCGTCTGCCAGCAAGCAGTTCTTTGCTACTAATATGAGCTGTGTTCACATCAGTATTTTCAAGATGACAAATTCTGCCCTAAGGCCAAGCACCTGCACTGAGCAAGTCTCTTCTTGGCTGATTCCTGGTCAGTTTCTCCTTTGTGTTTTTAGAGGCTGAAATATGATCCATAAAAGATAACTGAACAGCCACAAAAAAATAAGCCCTGAAAGAAGATGTTAGATAAGAGCAGTTTAACACTTGTGAGGATTATATACATAACAGACAATAAAGTAAGAGGCTCGACAGTGCTTGCCAGTCACAGAGCGCTCTGAAAAACGTGTATGTAGCAGAGTTTCTTAGAATGCATTAATGCAATTAACTCATGCCCTGTAGGCTGTGTGAAACATAGTGTCTTTGTATCAGCAAGAACTTGGTGCTGTAAAGAGGAGCCTGGTTGACACTTTTGAGGGAGGTTGTGGCTTGGTGGGTAGTTTACCTGTTGTGTTTTTGTGTTTTCTGTTCTTACTGGAACCTAGAATGTTATGTACAGAATTTTTTACTATGTTGCTGCCATTCTTCATTAGGATTTTTTTTATTATCCTAAAGAGACTTTCTCATAGTTCTAAGATATTTCCTGTAATTTTCAGGTCTTTCTACTTTCCTGTCACTACTTTTCTATTCCTCTGATGAGAACAGTGACAAAATACATTTTTTGCCCTTTTGTCAGTGTAGCAGAAGCATCACTGCAGGCTTCAGTTTGAGCTGTTCTGTGGAGCTTATGTGGCTGTTGTCTCTTTACTCTGAGAAATGTGGCTGAGTGCAGAGGACACATTGTCAAGACTCTCGATAGTTTGAATTGTTGGTCATGCTGGCTTTAAGTTTCCCCTGTGGACTTTAAGTAATAGCCGTGAGACTTGTTGATGAGTGTTTTGGCATAGTAACTGGTGTAATTTACATTCCTTCTTCATAGAAGAAACAGAAAGGCTTTCCAAATGCCTACTTACGTCTTCAGCATATTTGTATATTCCACATCTTTGTACCTAGAAGTTGCAGAAAGTACTTGAAAACAAATGGAGGTGAAGGCTCAAGCCTTCAAGGCATAAATTTTGGGTGCCTAATCAGAGAGAGATGTGTCTTGGCTTTCGGAAGTACTAAGCTTTTCTAAGCCCTGTCTGTGTTGGTAGCAGTTCTTTATTTGTTACTGCAAAAGCTTGCAGCCCTCTGGTATTTCACACTGACCTTTCAAAAATAGCCAGTATTTCTGGGGGTAAAGCTGGCAAGTCAGAAGTCAGTGGTGAGCAGGGTCCTGTGTAATAACCAGCTTATGTCCAGTTCTCTCTCCTGTTTGTGTCCCAGTGCTATTTGTCTTGATGCTCATTTTTGAAGGCATTTTGTGAACTTTGGGAACTCAGTGCAATAAAGATCACTTGGAAATAGCAGAAGTAAGCCTTAAACATAGCTGAACTCTGAAATATGTCCTTCATGCTTTCCCCTCCCCCCTTTATAATTATGGGAATTTGAGGGTGAAATAGATCTACTGTGCCATGTAGTTTTGTATCTCTAGCTTTTGATCTGAGAGAGTTTTTGAGAAGCAGATGCAGCTTACAAACTCTTAAACAAGAAAACCCATGTTCGCACATTGAAGTTTGCATGTGTTCAAATAATAAAAGCAAGTGTGGTGTGACCATCACCAAACATCCAATGCCATGGAGACTTCCAGTTAACTTAGCTTTGCAGATAATTCTTCCATTTATATAATCTTGACGCTTGGGATGCATTTTGGGTTCTCCATAGTGCAGAAATATCTGTGATTTCATAGTTTCATTATTTTATTCTTCTTCTATTTACTTGATTTTGTTCATAATTTCTGTTAATTTCTTTTTACTGGAAGAGAGTGGATAAGGAAGCAGATATGTATACATATGTAGATTATCTATGTTTATGTATATGTATGTGTGTATGTGTGTGTGTATATATATATATAAAAAATCAGATTCCCTGACCAAAAGAAAGGAGTAAGGAGGGAGGAATGGCTGTTTCTGGGTGGTTTTTTTTTGAGGTTGTTTTTAGCATACCTCATTCTACTGAACTCTTTCTTATTTTTGAAACACTTTGCTTCCTGCTTTTGCTGCCATAGCTGCCTGGCATCAAGTGCTTCTGTGCTTTCCTCCTGAACCTGACTGCTGGGTATGTGACTCATGCTGCTCAACCATTACACGGTTGCTATCTGCCATTCAGCAAGTGGATGATGAGTTCCCCAGCAGGCATCTGGCCAAGAAGAGATACTAGCAGCAGTGTGGGCTGCTGAGCTGCATCTCCTGGCGGTTTAGAGGCTGAAGCCAGACTTTTGGGGTCATTCATGTAACCCATTTGGTGTTTTGAATGGTGTATATGGTCAGGTCTTGATTGAAAATGTTGCACTTCTAGTTCTGATGTTGTGGGATGAGTGAGGGGAGGAGATACCAGTGTTTAGAAGGACAGTGTGGCACTGTGATGTGGTTGGATCAATGCATGTTTAATCTGGGGTATTTGACTGGCCTTATTTCTTGTCTGATGGGCAGATATTTTTATCTCAGCAGAACTTAGCATCTGTTCTGGGTTTGTTTTGTTTTGTTTTTTTTTTAAGGGCCATGCTTGCTATTTTTGAAACTAATTTTCTGCCTTTCTGACATGCTCTGTAGTAGTGAACTTCAATATTCACCACTGCTTTGGGCTGTTGTTCCTTTTATGCAATCTTCTGAAATTCCTTTCTAGACTTGTGACAAAAGCCCCAGTGTACTGGTTTTGGCTGTTGGAGAGTTGATTTTCTTCTTAGGAGCTGGTAGCACAGGAGTGGGGCTAGGTGGGGCTGTTAACACCCCACATACAGTTACTGTGGGATGTAGATAATTAATTCATTAGTGGAATAGCACAAATAAAAGGTGAGAGCAGCCATAGTTTTGAGTGTTAGTCTAGTATCTCACAGCATTTGCAACTGAAATACTGCCCTAAGGGTCCGAGGATCATAATGGGATAGCAGTGTGTGTGTTTGTTTTAAACACGTGATTACTTTCAGTGCTTGCAAAAGAGAAGAAAGGGAGAACATCAGGAGGCTGTTGATAATTGCCTTAGAGAATGAAATATGTTTGGGTGGGGAAACCTGGAAATGGAAGAAGAGAAGTGGCACTGAAACTGAGAGGACTGTTTTTCTACTAAATGAGGCTTGACTCTGCTGTGGTCATTGTGTGAGGCAGTGCAAGTCATCACTTTATTTTGAAAATGAAAGGGTGAGTAGGAGTAAGACAAGTCTTTTCTCACAGTTATTTTATTTACATTCCATGAAAGGTAACAAAGCTGCAGAAAATATACTACCTCTGGTTTCTTTGAGTGTTTGTTTGCTTAAGAAATTGAATATGCTAAGGTGCAATGAGTATGAAATTACATAATGCGTTGCAAATGTGGGGTTATTTTTAACAACCATCTCTTATGTCTGTCAAGATTTAGTATTGCACTGCTGTGAAAGCTGAATGGTTTTGCAGATTGCAGGATTAACCTTCAAAATGTAACTAGTAATGATAAAAAATATACCTCATCCTCCCATTTCTTCGTCAAACTTCTGTAACTAACTGTAGGCCATCCAGCTGTGATGGAGAAAATGTCATTTGCAAGATGTCTGTGCTATAATACCTCTGTATCTCTCTTTCTGTCCCCTCAATCCTGTGCCATCCCAGCATCATAAAACTACTTCTGATCGAAGTTTAATTCTCATAAGATATTGTTTTCATTGTACTGAAATTTTGAAACAAAAAGTTTTTCACTGGAAAAAAATTGTCAGCTTCTCTTCCATGCTTACCAACTATAGGGAAGAGAGGTTTCATGTAATAGCTTGATAAGCTTTCAGAATGGTACGCTGAGCAAGTCCAGTGTGTGCTCTAAGGCCAGGAGGCATATGCTAATGATGGATACTCTGCTCCTCATCTCATCTTCATGCTGTGCTTCAAATGATAATCAATAAAATAACCTAAAATATACAGATTGCTTTATAATGAAGTCCTTGTGAAGTTTGCATGTGTCATCAAATTCCTTAAGAGCAGATTTAGTGACTGTATACTTAGTGCACAAAGGGCAAAAATGTACTGGGGTGGATATTTGAGGGAGAGTGGTGATAGCATATGACAGAGATTACACTACAGCTTTGGAGACTGGAAGCATCCTGATTATTGTTTTGGCATTGTCCACTTCAATACTGTGTGGAATCTTTTGTCATCTCTCTTCCTCTTCTCTAAAGCAAAGTTACATCGTGTGCTTATGGTTTTTGTTTTGTTCTGTTTCATCTTGACAACAGTATCAGACTCTTATCTAGGAACTTCATGTTTGTGTTGATATCAAGATGTTATTAGTGAGTGTAGCAAGGAAGCAAATGACCTTAGAAGAGCTCTCCAGCTGAGTGACTGTGTTGAGCTATTTAATTATTATTGTATGAATTCTGTGATCTTGGCTGCATTAGACTGGATGGAAGATCAAAATGTTCACATTTGCCTTTCCCATGAGTAGAGCTATACTTCTGCTGTTTATGGCAAATCCATGTCTCTTGGAAAGTATGTAAATAAAAAAACCTAGAAATGCCACTGTGTCGCTTTTTTAATGCCAAGCAGTATTAAATTGCAATCTCATTCAACATTCCAAGTTGAAAAGTTGTTGAGTTCTGGCTAACAAACTCTATGAAGTTACACGTAGGCATTATTCCTCACTTCCTTTTCCCTGTGTGGTTAAGTGTTCTCTGATAAGCAACTCTTATGCTTCCCTCTAGGGGCAGGTTCAATTAATTGTTGGGTGAAGTGATTCCTTTGTGTCTTTATTTGAAAAGCAAAGGGATTGAAGGGAAGAGGGAATACATGAAGGAAAAATGAAATACTGAGCTGGAGGGAAGACCCAGAGGGAACTCAAAGGGAGACCTGGTGTCAGCAGCTGAGGGGAGAGAATTGGATACAGGAAGAAAAGGAGAATTAAACCCTAAGTGAGATGTAACTGGATAAAAGTGAAGAGTTTTGTACTGTGTCGGCAGAAAAAGAATGAAATTTCTTTTAAAAAAGAAGCTGCCAGTGGTGAGGAAGAAAAGGGAAAATGGTTCCAGCCAGAAGTTACAAAATTATTAGTAAGGATGGAACCTCACCTGGTTATGTGAGAGGCAAATCTGTGGACATGGGAAATGTGCACACAAGTGTCTATATGCTTGTGAGTAACCGGAATAAAATCCTAGCCCTGCTGAAGCAAGTCAGAATTTATATCAGCATAGTACAGCAGTCCCTCAATTATTTTTTTTTCTTTTTCAGGACCTGTAAACTGCAACACTGACTGCTTGTTTGTTCTAACAGTGTTGTCTAGAAGTACGGGATCATCTGATAGTGGTACACCATCATACATGTTTTTATTTTTTAATTTTTTCTAGAAAAGGAGGGTTCTAGGTGGAAGGCTTCAGATTAGTCTTTTATTCTATTGCTCTATGGGATCTGCAAGTACTAGCAACAAACTTATATTTGCACAGAAGTACAGATTTTAATGCTGGCATTGTCTGTTGTAGTAATCTAGTCTGACTTCCTACATTGTTGAGGCACAAGAATTTGGCCTGTATTTATACACTGCAAGCTCCAAACTTCTGCCTGAGCTTGACTGTAATACGCTTTGTAAACTGGATGGTCATATTTCTGCTGTAGATAAAATGAATCATTTCTCTAGAATGTGGGCAAGGACTTAAAATCTCCTTTCTTCTTGAGGAGCTGTTGCTTGAAAAAGGTTATATTTATTTCCTCTTCCTCCTCTAGGTTTTAGGTATTTCCATTATGAGCCATAAAGTTACTGGTGAAGTCTTTTATCAATGTTCTCTAAGCTACCACAGGAAAAGAAGGGTTATGGGTAGTTCTGCCTTTATGTGCAGGAGTGTTCCTATATCCACTGCTGAAATTTGTTTTCTACTAATTAATCTCCTTTTATGTAGGGACAGTATTTGCTTCTGTTTGGTTTATTTAAGGGTAACAGCTGGGAGTACCTCCAAAATTTTGAAAATTCACCTTTACTATTTATTTTCTCCTGGTGGGCCAACTTTTCTGCTTGAGTAAGTGGGTCTAATGGAGTTACATGCTATGATGCTTTGTTCATGTTAAGCAGCCGGGACAGAGGAACTCTTCTCAGCTGTCAGTGTTACTCTGCCTGAAATATGTCAGGCTCTGGCTATGACAAGCAGCGTATGGGAAAATGGCAGCAGCTGTGAATCAAATTCTTATTTGTTCTTTGACTGAGCCATGAGTTGTGCTGTGGAATGCAAATAACATGCCGGTAAAACCCTGAGGTTCCCATTTGCTTCTTCTGTAGTTTTGTAGTTTTCGAGGGGAAGATAATACTGAGATGTCTTATTTTTAATATCTCTTAATTTTTAATCCATTTCTGAAAATCAATATGGTTGTCACCATTTGCATGAAGGGCAGTAACTCTTACAGTGGTGACAAATAGTGCCCGCTTCCCTAAGTCAGCATGGTAGAGGGGAAGGTGGCCCTTGAGACTCTGTTCCGGACACTAGCAAGAAAGAATGAAGACTGAGCCATTTCCTATCTTGCTTACAATTTTCATAATGAGAGTGAAAATAATGAGTCATTATTCTCTTCTCACTAAAGGCTTTTTCCACGACAATGAGGGTAGAAAGATTTTTATGGTCTCTTACTTAGAATCGTAATTTGTCTTACTCTGACCATTTTGGCAGTCTGTTTTGACTGGCTTGTCATAGCATCCCTTGTGACAGACCTGCAGAGAAAGAGGTAGGTTGATGATCCATGGCAAACTCAGAGAGCTAGAAAGGTCATTGTAACCCAGTGTGCTGAATATAAAGGCTATTTACATTCTCATGACTCATTCTGCAGTTTGGAAAACTGACTGTCATGGAGTGTAGTAGCTCAGGAAGGACAACCTGTGCTCCTGGAGATACTAGTCCTGGATTACGCACTTGGTTCTATCTCTGACCTTTCTGCTTAAGCCTGGGCAGGTCGCTTGGGATTCAGTCCAGATACCATCGAGGTCTAGTGGCAAAAATCCAGATAGCCTCAGTAGGAACTGGACTGAGCTTTTGTCCTTGGTGCTCTTTACGTACTCTGTGTTGCACGTAACAAGGTCTCCACTTACCAAATGCTGTTTTCTCTAATGGAGTGCCTGCCAGTGCAAATGGCTACTGGTTTCTAGTAACCTTAGAATATATATTTTTATATTTATTTTGTTGTTGTAATTGGCCTTCTGGGTCAGGACAAGAGGATGGTTGGCACTCTTTGTTTTGAAGGAGGGGGCTGTCATCATATAGTAGTCATTTGTTCAATGTTTGTGTGTAGTACCAGATTTGAATATAAACAGCATAATTAGGAAAGCTTTTTCATGTCTCCAAAATCACCTGCGGTGGTGTAAAATCATCCTTCCAGGCCCTTGTTCTGCTGTGGCTCTCACCATATCTTTTGCACAGGTGAACTTAGATGACAACAGCAGCTAAAGCATGATCCCTGTCATCTCTTCCACTGTCAGGGAAAGAACACTACAGCCAGGATCTGTTATTGATGCCTCCTTTTTTCTTTCTTCACCCCTTCTTTTTGCGGAGTGGGAAGGTTGTTCTGTTTATTACGCTGAGCTGTCTTTTGAGAGGGCTCCAGTGTGGATTTATGAAAGAATGCAAGTTGATTGGATTTCAGCATGGTAGACCACTCATATCTGAGTACAATCTTTTTCTTCCCTATCATTCCTTCTTTACACCATCTCAACATTTTTGTTCTCTGTAGCTTCTGTTTTCATTGTTTTGTTTCATCTGTGAATGTCCAAGATACCTTATCCTGATGCTTTTGGTAGCTTCCCCTCCTCCAAGTCAAAGGTCCTCACTTCCTTTCATGCCCCCTCTGTGTTATACTTGGCTCTTCTCATGCAGGGTTAAGTTGGTATTCGAGCCTAAAACTGTATGTGTATATATGCCCACACCGGCATGTATCAGTATGGAAACTTTAGAGTTCTGGTATGAAAGTAGTTTCTGTACAATAACTTAGTAGAAAGCATCCTTAGGTGTTTTGAAGTATATTGATGTGTACCAGCTTATTCTGAGAACTTAACTCATGTAAAGTGTCTTACGTGTGTAGCACTGCAAAACCTGAATGAATTGTCTCTTGCCAGTGTAGAACTGCAGGCAGTGGAGTAAGCAATGAGATTCTGCGGTGTGGGACAGCTCAAAAGAAGGGTGAAATTATAGAAGAGCTGTAAGGTGTATGAAAAAATTCAGTCCCTTTCTTCATCACACTCCGAGACCAAACTCTGCACTGCATCATCTGTTGTGCAGACTTATTGAACCCAGTTCTTAAGTGGTAGACCTTAGGAGGGACAGACTGTGTTAATCTAAATCATCCTTTCCCCTTCTGCCTGAGGATTATCTGCCATGTCCTTCTGTGTTCTCGTAATAGCAGATGATGCATTTAAATGGCAGGTCAAACTGAAGTGCGGAAAATGCTCGAGATAATAAAACATTGTGAGGTACCTCTGCAGGTGTTTTATAGCTGTAGCGTGGAAATGCTAAAGATTTAATTGACTGAGTGTGTAACAAGAACAGGAAATGACATGATGGCAATTCATTTTCTCTGAGAATATAGTGGGAACACAGGCTATGGCAACCTTAATTAGATTTTGAGTTAAACATTTTTAGCAAGGCTGGGAGGTTCAGCTAATTGAATCTGTTCTAATTTCCATCCTCCTGTTTGTCAATTTTTGTTCTTCATTTTGGGAGATATCTCAAGAAACAGCTCTCATTGTTCTCTGCTGATTGCAGTATGTGATGACAGATGGAAGGCAACATGCTGATGTGCCGGGTAGCTACACAGAAGCCATAGGAGTTCCCACCTGTCTTCATTACAATGAAACTGGGCTGGATCCACTCCAGTGACTTGGACTGCCTTCCCTTTCCTTTCTCCTCCCAGCCTCCATCCATTTTAATAAGATAATAAATTTGTTGTGTATTAATAATGCCAATGTTTATATGGTGTTGCAGTGAACTGTAGAAAGTCTCGAAGAAAAGTGGTGTTCTGTCCTGAAGAGGTGTAGCATGTAGTGTGCTACTTAAGTTCCCAGGTCCAGGCAATGCTGTCATTAGATACATATGCAGTATCCAGTTCTGTACTGGCTGGATGACTGCTGTCCAAACCCAGGAGTAGATGTTTTGGCAGTTTCTGTAGATTGGGATGATATGATGCTCTGAGGAAATATTTCCTAAATGTTCAGTAGTTGAAGCTGGTTTGAATGCTAAACTCACAGATTTTAAGGAGTCCTGCTAGTTAAATTGATTTGAGAAACATTCAAGAAAGGAGCTTTTGAGAAAATTGGGCTTTGTGCCTGCGTGTTTCTCAGAATATCCTAAGTGAAGAAAATGGTTAGCTTTTAGTTAGAAACCTTTTTTAAGATAAACATGTAGTCTGCTTCAAGTTCCTTAGAAATCGGTGTAATTCATGTTTCTTTTGAAAAGCTTCTTCTGGTGTTGTGCCAGATGACCTTTTAAAAATTCTCATAATCTGGGAAGAAGGTACAAATATGAAAGGACCTGCATATTCTCAAGAGGTCTTTGCCAAGTACAGAAACTTGCTAGACTGCTCAAGTGATCCATGCTTGAGACGCTGAAGTCTTTAATTTATCGCTAAAAGACAGGATTGCATTTGAGCAAATAGCAGTTTTGTGCCCTTTGGGGGTATCTTGTGATTTGTGCTTTTTTGGGAAATGTGGAGAGAAAAGAATATTGATTGAATACACTCCAAACAGAGTTGACTTTCGCAGACTCTGCTCTGCAAGCAGAATCTGCTAAAGGAGTTACAAGCTAACTTCCCCAAAGCCGAGATGCCCAGTGTTTGATAATCTCCAATTTGTTTTTTAAAAGAGCAAGTTCAGGTTTGGACTTCCTCAGGGTAGGTTTGGAGGGTGGTTGGTAGGTTATGGGCAGACAGTGGCAAAGCATGACTTTAGGAACATTTGACAATAACTCTGAACTACAGCTTCTCCTTAGCCAGTTATGAAGGGAGAATTTTTGAGAGGAGCTATGCATGCTAGCCTACTGCCTGTGTTTCATTTGTATCAGAACTTGAACCTTGGAGTTGTAGGAGAGTTACTCCATACTTTTATATTCTTTTGGGCAAATAAACTATTTATCATTGAGTCAACTGAAACTAAGTGAATTCAGTTCTAAGTCAGCACACAGAAGCAAAAGAGGAAAATCTTTCTTTTAGTATTTTATAAATTAGACATCTTTGACTCTGCTTAGAAAGAACCAGGGTTTTGGGTGTGTTTGAATGCATTGAGACTTGACAGAGAAGCATACTTCAAATGGAACAAGTCAGGGCTTTTTGGTTTACAATTGGGTGAGAAAAGACATGAGAAATTATTCCCTGTTTCTTCTTGCACACACTTGTCTCCATGGGGACAAAATGAATGTAGGGGGTTCTTGGGGTGCAATGCAGATACTTGGAGAGCTAAGGCTCTTAAGGGCTGGCACAGAATGGTTTACCATAAGCAAGTACGTCTACACAAATACAAAAGTAGACTTTATGTACAGGTAAGTGCCTCCTATGTTATGTCACCTTATGAAGTGTTGCAAACCTTCAGGGAGAGCTGGACATGGGCTGAGTCACAGCTCCAGGCACTATTTGCCTTGCTCACCAAATTAAAAAAAAAAAACAGTATCTGAACACTGGGTCCAAAGCATCTAAAATACTGTCCTAATTACTGATTTATTTTAGTATTTAAAAATGGTGTTACTCCGTAATCAAAGTACAGCTTAGCCATGGTTCTAGCACATGCTAATTCAGGTGTAAAACAAACTCATTAGTATACATTTGCTTTTGTCCACACCTTTTATGGTTGGAAAGAGCTAACATGACAGGGCACACTGCCCTGTGGAGGAGGCCATAGACCCAAACTTGCCTAATAGGAAGTAGATTATGAAACCACTTTTCTGGCAATCTGAATATTAAACAGAAGGGAAGTGACTGCAGTGTAGTGTTTATCACACTGAGTTGAAGGACTTGTAGTGATCTGTGAATCCCTGTTCTATGCTATGCACATTTGTGTGTGCACACAGAGGAGTAACAGTTGGGAAGTATTTTGTGAAATTCCAATTAAAAGGCCATTCTTAACAGTATGCAAAGAAATATGCCAGCTTTCTTCAGAGGGTAAAAGTGCTTTGCAGAGTTGTGAAATTCTCCTTGAAGTACTATCTTATTGAAAGTGATACAGCCTTTCTGGAACGTTACTCCTTGGAATACCAATTTCAGTTGCATTGTTCCTCCTCACTTTTATTTTTTTCTTTTTATTTTCCTCAGGGAGAAATGTCTCCTTCCTCTCCAACTGGCTCTGGAATCAAAGAGCATGAAGCTGGCCCAACAGGCTCTAGCAGGGATGCAGGTAAGGCTTTAGAGTGGGGGTGTGTTACAAGGCAGTGGGAATAAAGGAAATCTAGGCTTTTATTTTAAAAAATACCGTGGGAAAAGTGTCTGTCCTTTGGTGGACCTAACAACGCTTGTGTTTCTGTAACAGTGTTCAGAAGTCAGGGTGCAAGTAAAGGCTGGTGATCTCGTAGAAGCTTAAAGTGTTCAGAATATAGGTGAGAGTTCCTGTCTTTCACTGTTCAGTTGGAGATCTGCTCTTCCTTGTGTGACCCTGTACTACTCTCAGTAAACCTTGCCACTGCTAAATGTCTTAGAGACCAAACTGAGTTGTCTTTCTGTTTTCTTTGATTAGAAGAGAGGACTGCAGTGCTTGAATAATGGAGAGGCTAATAAAGGATCTGGGAGCTGCATTTGTTACATGTAGGCACTTTACAGCTTTTTTTGTATGCTGAAAGTAGTAGGAGTAGCATCTGATTCGGAAGTTTATGAAATTGCAGAAGAAAACAGCAGTGCAGCACAAGCAACAAAAAGACTCTCTCAGGTTTGACAATATAAAAACTGAAGTAGTTTACCTTTTACTGCCAGTTCCTGGGGGTCCTCTTCCCTATGGGATGCTGCTTTTGGAAAAGGCTGGTACACTGCTGGGATGTGAAATGCAAGCCACCATTTTCCAAGAAGAAATTTCTTCCTCGGAGGGCTAATGTGAAGTTGTTTTGAGAGTATAAGGATGTGAATGGATCATTCAAATTCACTCAGTTCAGCATATGAAATGTCAGGCATTTGGTTAGAGTGCTCTCCATGTCTGGGCACAACATGGCTGTAGGAGGCTCTAGCTAAGGGATAAAGGTACTTTCTTGCGGGTTTTCCTGTAATTACTGGACTCTGCCAGAAGACACCACGTGCTTGCAGAGTAGTACTCTGGTCGCTCTCTGAGATCTTGTGCCCTGTGTTGCAGATATATTGGAGTGGGGGGCTACATTTGAAGTGAAAGCAACACGAGACTAGTGGGACTTGAACATATGCCTGCCCTTGTACTGGTGCAAGTTTGCCTGTTAGAAGAACATTGTGGAGACGATCAATCAAGAATAGTGGAGTGATTATGAATGAGAAAATTTATTTTTACTCTTCTAACTTGCTGTACATACACTTGAGCTCTGTAAGAACTGGAGTCACAAAGTTGTGGATTTGCAGTATGGTACTTTAAATAAGAGTAGCATTAATCACTAATAGGTTTAGGTGCAGTAGTTTACAAGAGAATTGGGCAGAGGCAGTTTTGTCTCAACCTGCACATTGCCATTTTCTCTTTGCAGAAGCTGCTGTCTGATGAGAGGTTTGTATCCATGGAAACAGACTCAGATGAAAAACAGTTGCTTAATCAGATGCTGAATGCCGTCAAAGTGACTCCTTCGCTCAACGAAGACCTACAGGTTGAAGTGATGAAGGTTAGTGTTTCGCACACGTCAGTGCTTACAGCGGAGGCTGCCTGACTGAATGCTGGGGTTAGCAAACAGATTAGCTGTTGCCTTGGAAATCTTCGCCTCCGGACAGTATTTGATTCCCTCCTTCCTGTTGGCAGATGTCAGTTGTTTCCATTTCTACTTGGTTTGTGTTTCCCTGGGTTAAATAGGGGGATAGTCTATATTAAGAGCCACTGCACTGGTGATGCCAGTTTTAGCAAACAGAAACAGGACCATCAGTTCACTCAGAAATTAATTGTGGATTTGAAACTTCAATAACTTTGTTATTGACCTTTAGTGCTTCTGGAGTGGGCTGTATAGGTTTGTAATTTTAAATTGTGTGTGTAGGTGCTTTCTAGTTTATGATTTATTTAGGCACGAAAATGTCCCTCAACTAGTGCAATGAGTGAAATTATTGTTTGGTATACTCAATGTAAGCTTCCACTTCCAGAAATGCTTTAGCATTTTCCTGTGTGTGTTTGGAAGCTCAGCTGCTAGGAGGTACTGTTTTGAGGGGGAGGTGCTATCAGTATTCCTTGGCCTGTCATTGGGTTGGTTGTCTGACTTGCCAAAACTGCTATGTGACATCCTTGTTCTAATGAATCTCTGTTACCCCTTCTGAAACGGCTCTGTTCTAGCTGTATTCTTTTCCACTGAGGATGACTGCCTGGGTGCAACATGCGCTCACTGTCAGGACATGCAGAAGGGTGAACTTAGCAGCAGATAAAAGGGAGGAGTGTTTGTGTGGCCTGTTACCCATTTTATGGGAGCAGGCTTCTGTCCACGTACAGCCTTAACTGATGACACCCAAATCTGCATCCCTAACCCAGCATACCTGTTCCTGCCTCTTTTGTCTCTGTAGTGGGAAAGGGGAAGAGTTAAGAGGTAGCACTACTGAACCAGCAGTTCTATCTTGGTATGCAGTAATTTTTTGCAAGTCACTATTTTACCTTCTTGAGTGCTGCAGATTCAGAATCTGCATGTGCATGGTTTCTTTGAAAACCATGACATGAATCTGTGGCACATTGCATCTGCACTGAGAAGAATATAAGCACTGTATTTTACTGCAGTTATGAGAGCATATCTTCTCAAGTTGTCTTGATATGTGAGAAGAAAAAAAAAAAACAAACCCCAAAACACCAAACCACATAAAACCAAAAACAAAGCAAAACTTGTGTTTTGATGATGTCTATTTTAAATATTTCAAGAGACCAGAGGGCCAAAATTTGCTGTAATCAGGGCAGTTAAAACTCAGAGCCACTAAAACTGAAGCTTACCTCAAAGTCACATCAAGTAGAGATGTTTTTACATTTTAACATGAAGGTTACAGATACCATTGCAACACTCAAAAATGTTGTCACTAACCCAGGTCAGATTGGATATTAGACATGCCTGAGTGTGAGCAGGTTTGTGTGAAACTGGGTCAGCAGTGATACTGGCCTGGTTGTGACTTGCTGCACAATGGCACCAATCTTGCAGCTAGTAAGAGTGCAAACATCAATTATTCCACAAAAGCTTTCAGTCATGCAAAATAGATGTGAAAATAGAGGTACAGGAGTACAGACTTCACTTTTAAGTTGCTGGCCTGTAAGCTCCTAAGTCAGATAGTTTGAGGTTGTTTTTTGTTTTGTTTTGTTTTTTCCTACCTATCATCTACCTATCAAAATATCTCCTGTTGTTCCCCATAAGTGTACACAGAGAGTCACTCTTTGAATATTATCCAAGCAGATGTTTTGAATGTTTTATTTTAATGGTTTGTTGTCTTCCCACTGGCATTGCAGATGCGAGCGTGAAGGGATTTGATTAGCAAGGAGAGCATTTTATAAATCTTTTTACGGTCGTGTGTCTGTGAGTTGGAATTCACAGCAAAAGGAAGAGCACAGGAGAGAGGCACAAGTGCAGTTAGTTGCCTTACCTCATACACTTTTGCAGCCTGTCCAATATTATTGTAAAGGGGCAGTATTAGACAGGAGTGTAATAGAGTAACTGTAATGGTTACTGTGATGGAGAGGAGTGCTAGCTGGACCTCTTCTGGCACTAAAGAAGCAAGCAGTTGAGGCCACTGTTGTAGAAGTGGAATGGCACTCACTAATTTATGGATAAGTACCAAAACCTCCCCTTTGTTTTTTAAGCGTAAGGGTCATGGCATGCTCTACAGATTCCCAGATTGGAGGATCACAAAACCAGCATGCTGACAGTGCTGAGGCTTAAGGGCCAGGGCTGGGGACTGTGCTGGAGTGCATACTGAGCAGCCAGGGAAGAGTCACGCTGCCCAAATGCAGCTGTAAAGGTGAGCTCAAAGTCTTCATCTCTCACAATACCTCTCTCCTCTGTGCTAGGTGCAGTCCTCTTACCATTTTTATAAACTTTGATTAAAAGTAGAATTTTACTTTTTGTAATAAGTCAATAATGAGTTAAACTCCAGGTTAGGCATTGCTGCCAGTATCTCTAGGTCTTCTGACCTAGTTGTGGGTTGCACTTTTCTCTTAGATGCTTCATGCAGAGTGAATATGTGGGGAAATTCCAGAGTACAAATTATAATCTGAAGCCCTTCCTTTCTTTTTGCAAGACACTTACTATTACTAGGCACTGGGTAATTCTTATGTCAACAGCAGTTTTGTTGTCAAAAGAAGACAGTGGTCTTCTCAGTGAGGAAAGGGAAAAGACTGATTTATCTGTTACATGAATGGACACCTATAGCAAACACTGGTGTACTAACTGCATTTGATTTCCTACATCTTAAAGCGAGCTTTGGGATGTATAAATTTTACACTCAGACTTTTATGTTATTTAACTGCTGAGCCTAGTATCTCTTTAGAAATTCTCAATACTGTGCTGTCTACGTATCTCTGTATCTCTGATATGTTTTATGAGAGAGATTTATTAGTATTTTCACACTGGAGACTAAATTGAAGTTATTCAGGTGCTTTAAATTGTACTAAAATACATTGAGAAACCGGGTAATCCAGAAAGCATGTCCAGAGGGAGCAGTGTATCTGACACAAGACAACTTTAGCATTTACCTTTGCTGTTGCCATGATATTTGCTATCACACTGAAAAGATGTAATATTGATTTGTGTTTTTACTGTGCTCAGCTGACTGCAACAAGGGAATGGAAAAGCACACAATCATTCAGTGCCTTGTTGTTGTGCTTATTGTAACACATCAATAGCTTAATTGCAGTTTCAAATGGAATAATTTAAACATTTTTACCTATATATTTTCTTTATAATATTCATGTGATTTGGGAAGGAAAAGATATATTGATCACTAATCAAATTCTGTGTTCTATCAGTGAGAAGTCAGAGTGACTCACTTCTCTACTGATACAATTGCAGATGTGTACAAAAAAAATAGGGAGAGGGCAGTAATTCAACACTTAACCTAAGATGAACATGGTCATGCAGTATGGCTGCCCCAGAAGTGGGAAGAATTTCGTTGTGTGGTGTCGGTTCACTCTGTTCCCAGATTTCCAAAGGAATTTGCAGCTAGCAAGTCAGAAGTTTTCAAGCAAGAATGAGAATAATTATGAGAATAATTACCTTTTATGAAGGAAACTCAGTTTTCTGAGTCTTGATTTATTTCAAAATAGTTGGTCTTTAGTTCACTATTCTAATAATTATGTATTTAAAAAGTATGTTTAAACTTTTAGATCCAAAATGACAACAGAACACAACTGTAAAATCCCAGCCTCCATGGATTATTATATTCTGCACCTTTTTCTCACTCACTAGTGAATGAGCTGATCACTGTAATAACTGCCACAAATATATAATTATACACACTCATTTTTTTTAAGTTTAAAATTTATGAAATGTCTTTCCACATGCAGCTTGGTTATGCTTAGTATGATATCATTTGCAACTGTTCAGCTTTGTCTTGAACTGTATAATTATATGGAAGAGGAAGCTGGACTGAAACAACTTTGATTTAAATATACATGTAAGCTATGTTGTTCCCTGTGCTGCATCTTCAAGGCAAGGCATGTATAACAGTTTTATATAGGAGTAAAATGAGTGATTTCACTGCCCGTTAAAAATAAGAATTCATTGCTACTGCAGTGCAAGTGTAACTGGTAAACAGAAATGGAGAAGAGAGACATTATCAGGATGGGAATCAGCAACCCAATTACTGCTATTTGCTGTTCATCTACATATTTTAATTGATATATAAACTAGGACACTTTAGAATAATAGAACACTTTTTCTCCTTCAGTATATTTTATGCACTGCATTATTGCAAAGAGTTTTCAACACCACTTTCAATATAAATTGCAATCCAGTCTCTTTCTGAGCAGAGAAGGACTGTATTTCAAATAAAGTAAAAAATAAAAACTATTACTCAAATTTAATTGTATGGTTTAATCCTGAACTGGTTTAATATTTGTTTTAAATTTAAAAAAATTAAATGCTGAAAATGTGTAGAAGAAGGTTTAACCTTAGTTCTTGTAATGGTGGTGTCTGATATGAGCTGCTCAGGCAATAACTGATTTTTGTCCAGTCTATAATTCAGAGCTGTGTTAGCAGTCTGTACTGTCAAAGAGGGGAGTCTGTAAAGACTTGCACAGTGTCATACAAATAAGACTCTTCTCGAAGATCTGTCCTGCTCAGGAATGCTAGCTGAAGTTCTTAGTGTTTCCTCTGCTTAGTCTTTTCAGAAGTTAAATTCTTATAATGTAGGCCAACTACAAATCCATACTCTCTTGGGTTTACTTTTCTCATTTTTCTTTTGTTGTTTAGTTTTTAAAGTAATTTTATTTGTGTGCTTAGTCATAAGTAACTAGGTTAACACAAGTGGATTGAGTGACCTACCTTGCATGTGTCAAGATAAGCTCATCCTTTCCCAAAGTAATTAGAACTATTGTAAATGCCTAGTACTCATAATTAAGATTGTGATTAAAGAAGTCCCCTGGTTCTTAGGTGCCTGGCTGTTGCAGCAGAATTCACAGTCTTGAATTAAATACCTCAGCTTTCTCCTTAAATGGGTACAAAAGAAGGAGAATGGTAACTGCCTGGATACTGGAGGGGAGTCAGTAGTCAATGCAGTCTCTCAGAAATACTCTTCTTCCAGGATCTGTGGCTCTTCCTCAGTACCTTTTGGTGCTTGGATCTATAGCCGTAGACAACCTCTGGGTACCAGGGTAGCCGTGAGGCATTAAAAATCTAAGCAAAGTGTTGGTTCTGTCTCTTAAAAGTTGTGCAGGAGTAGAAAAGTAAGGTTAGTTTCTTGCCTAAATAAATTTTAACACACTGCCAGCCAGTTCCTGAGGCTTCTCTTCCCTAGAGCTCCTTACCTGGATCTCTTGTGAGAGAGGAAGAGTATTACAGAAGCTTCATGGGGCACAATAGTTGATATTGTAACGACAAAACCAGCTTCTGTGAGTTTTTAGTATCTCTTCCCTGGATGCAGGTTAGGTGGTGACCTGGTAGAGGGTGAAAGCCTCTGGCAGACCAGACAGCCTTTGGGATGCTATCAAATCTACCTTCTTGCCAATTATTTCAGTGACTTGAACAGTAATTTAAAATTAGCTCTTGTGAAGTACATTGCTACACAGAAAGTTCCCCTGATGTAGTTTTGGTGGAACCTTGCATGTATCTGAGGATAAGGTAGTTTTTTCCTCTCCCTTGTCCAAAAAATTTCCTCCTCACAAATAAATGTCTGAATTTTCCATCTAGGGGATGTATTGGTTCTTTTTTCCTGGACAGCTCTGGGTTTGCTTACACCTATGTGTTGACATCCTTTATGATCATTCTGGTAGTGGGTGCATGTAATTGCATTTTTATTTGAGAACTCTTTTTAAATTTTTTGTGGTATTTTTCAGTTTGGTGTTTGTCCTTTTTCAGTTCTGTTTTATTCAGATACATAATCTAATTAATGAAATAATGCAGTAAATAGGCTTTAACCTGTGAAAGGAGAAATGCCTTCCTTAGCAGTGCTAGTCAGCCTTTATTTTAATCTTCCCTGCTTTTAAGTGTTACAATTCTGAAGATAAAAGCCCTTGTCAGAGCTGTTGAGAAAGCCTGTTAAATATCCATTAAGCAATTGTTTTAAATAGTCATTGCCTAAGAAAACCTGTCTTTCTTTACTTTTTTAAAATACAGAATGCTTGAGTTAATGTCACGAGTAGTTAAGCAGCCTGTGGGATTCACTGCCTGGAGATTCAGTGTTTAGTGGATCTGAATGATTAATTTTGTGTGTTTCTTTTTAATCCCATTTTTCATGTAGTAATCTATAAGAGAAGCCTGATGTCTTCCTATTTGTTCCACATAAATGGGAAGACATGCAAGTTGAATGTCTGGAGTGTTGCCAAGACTGTAAATGAGCCCTGCAGTGGCAGTGATGGAAATCATAGCTGAGAGCAGTCTCGTGCATTGGTCAGAGACCATCTTTCAGATCTCACAAATGATTTGTGAGGTAATATGGTAGCAAGTGGAGTAAGAAAAGATTATGCTGACTGATACATTGTTATGCTTCTGTCATTTGATCACATCAGATCATATGCCCTTTCTCTAGCTAGTAGGTTCCCAGATCTCATTTTATAGAAAGAGTAGCAGACTTGTTGCTGAAATTGCTTATTGCTTCATAGCAAGGTTTTGTTCATTTTTTCTTTACTGCACTTGATATTTAACTTCTATGTCATTAATGGGTTACTAACAGGTTATTCGCACTTGTGAGAGAAAGGATTAGGCATATATGTGCTAACTTTTCACAGTTCAGCTCTATAAATGTAGGAAATTAAAAAAAAAAAAAAGTGAGAGGGGGAGAAGAGATTTTGAAGAGCAAGGGTTTATAAGAATGTCTAAATTGGTGAGTACTTCCATGTAATGTGTTATATGGCTTCCACGTTTTGATCTACGGAAAGTATTAGGTATTAACAAACTGTACAAGCCAAGATGCTACAAGAGAGCAGAAAATCACATTAAGTAAACAAGGCTTTACAAGTAGGGAAAATTGGGACACGCAAACCGCTGAAATAAGATTAGTCATGGGCCTGACTGTCCATTTTGGCTCTTAGCATGACAGGAAGAGATTTGCCAGTGGAAGGTGACAGTGGTCTGTCTCTGGATTTATGGAGTGTGTGTTTTACACAGCAGTGTATGAAGAATGTAAATCACAGTTTTTCCTTAAATAATGAATACTTTTTTTTAGCTAGCTGCTGATCTCTCACAATTATTAGAAGTGTCAATAAAATTTCAGGGTAGTTGGTAGCTGACAAGGTGGGGCTCAACAGCTTGATGCAAGGCTGATCAGTAGTTTAGAAATCACTTAGTACCAAACAAAATTTTTCTGTTTTGAAATTATAAATTCTGCCAGTGTACAGTGAACAGTAGATGGAACTAATAATCCTTATATCTTACCTACTTATTAAGGAAATGAGATTATTGAGGGGTTTTATAAGTAATTGTTTACTTCTCAACTGTTCTGTAGGATTTCTTCTGTGGACGGGAAAAAGATATCACTGTTCCTCCTCGCTGGCACTTGTCCATGTGCCAGCAAATGCAGCGATTGCAGACAAATTTGCGGAGCTCATATCAAGACATACTAAGTGCAGCATTCATAATATTTGTAATTAGAAGCAAATTTCCTCTCTGTCAGGCTCAGGTGTTGGTGCTCTATAGTTTGTATTTCTCCATATGATACCGAGGTGGGCTGTGTAAAACTTTTGTGATGATGATGATACCTTTTTTGTCCATTTCACAAAAAAGGGTAGCTGTGGAGAAGAAAATTCATTCAGAAACTTTGCTTTGCTTTAAAGCTTCAGTACTAAATATCTGAAAAAGATATTATAGTCCAGGACTATTGTACATCAGAAGACTAGAATGCCCTTATCTATTCTCTCTAGTATTTATCCAAGCTACTCAGCTTCCATTTATGAAGGACTGAGTGAGAGTTAAGGCAAAATAAAGACAAATGTAAATTGCCATTATATAATGGTTTTCTTGGGATACTTTTTATACTAGAAACATTTTTTGTAATTAAGATCAAGCTGCCAACTGGCATTTAATTTACAAAACAAAGAAGCAAACAGAAAAATCTTGGAGTAAACCTGTAGTGGAATACAGCTTTTCTGCTGAGAAAAATGTTTGTAAAGGTGCAGTACATTTCAGTGTATAGAAACTTTTCAGTCTGGCTATCAAAATGAGAAGGTGGTTATTTATGTCCTTCTTCATAAACATGGCACACTGATTCATGGACAAGCTCTTCTGTCTGTACCTGTAAGAGCAAATAACTAATGCTCAAAGCTTCTCTTGTGTGGAGAGTTCAAATCCCCCTACAGTTATTAAATGCCTGATTTCTAGTAATAGTTTTTTTCCCCACCCTGGTGCAGAATAACTGCAGAGGGAAGTGTTCTCCCAAGCAGAGATTCAATAGTAATGAAAGGTGTTCAGTGGCTGCAGTGTATTAAGTGGTGCTATATTAGAGTTGTCTGCTTCTCTCAACCTGCCAATCAGCATCTTTTATTTTATTCTTTATGAAGGCTTTGGGATGGTTCTAGAGATCATCAGTACCTAGAGAGATGATACGGCTTACACCTGAGAGGTGATCTAGTTTGCTGCTTCAAGTTTATATAAAGTTTTCCTCTGTTCCACTGTAATGTGGAAACTGCACAACACAAGAAAAGAAAAATTATGCTTTTACAGGGACCTAAGGGTAATAATATGCACAACTTTGCCTCTTCTGATTGTTTATTTGCAAGTGCTGACAAGACACATTGTGGCAAAGTTGTTTGTTTGTTTTGCTTTCTAGGCTAAGGAGATTACTGCAGGATGTTGTGCTGTTACACAACCTACCTGTAAAACAAAAACCTAGTACCACTGAGGAACACGTAATACCTAAAATTAATTGTTAACAGTCAGTAATGCTAATTTTACCTGATGCCCTGAATTTCCTTGCGAAGCAGAGAACAGTTGTTCTTAGGTGCTGAAAAAGTTGTAGGGACCAATACATTAGTGTTAGCGTGATTGATATTTTCCTGGTATGCTTATCCAAAAAAACTCAGGCTTATTTCAGACCAAACAAAACAAATTCCAACACAGGAGGGATTTGATGCTTTGAAGGAGAGAGGAGAGTAAGTAGCTCTGACTCCCTTAGCCTTCCCTGGATCTGGAAGGACTGGAAAGGGAGAAGGGGAGGGAGGGAGGGAGCATGTCTCCAAACACGAAAGACTTTACACCACAGCACCTCTCACTATGTTTCCCCACTCACCCACCATGCTACCCCCTGGCACAACACGTTACATTCCCACTTACAAAGTAAGATGTTGGAAGAGGCTTTTGGTTCTTATTTTTCCTGCTGAGTTCAAGACAGGACAAGCCTTCTCTCATGAATTGGGGCTTATAAATTTTTTTTTTAGCAGCTCGTTGCCAAGTGACTATAATACACTTACTAGAAATATTCTAGGCAGGGAAGTCCTTGTGTCAAATCGTAATTAATGGCTTGTTTCACATGATACACATGTAACTCTGACACCTAAGTAATAATGTGTATTGTGTGTTTTTTTTTCTTCTTCCTTTGTTGTACTGATAGAAGTGAATGGAGGGAATAAGTATAAATCATGAAAAGCTCGTTGGATAAAGTATGAATGGATATTCGCTATCGAGTCTAAGGCCGGAGTTGATCACTGGGTTGTCTTTCCTTCCATGGCCAGATGTAGAAGACAGTGATAAGTAATCCATTGAGCTGTACCTCTGGGCCCAACAGTTTCAACTTCTCTGGAGGAGGCAACTTAGTTGTGTCCTTTATCCCAGTAACGTGGTGTTAAGCTCCTGATGTCAGTGCTGCAAATGGAAGGAGCAGTGGCTAAAAGCACATGCTTGGGAAAGGGAGGCAAAACCAGATTAATCTAAATCTTTTCCTTTCTTCCTCTGTTTTGATTCAAGGTCTTGCTCTGTATAACATATACCTCCACATTTGAGCTGAATGGGAGTTCAGTGCTGAAGATTGCTGAGGTAAGTGCCTCTGTTGTACCATTGCTTGTGTCATGTAATGTTCCCCTGCTACCTAGAATATCCGCTACCTAGAATGTGTCTTCCATACATACCCTGAAACTGAACTAGTTCAAATTGCAATTACCATCTTAAGGACTAGTATTACCTTAAGCCTCGTGTGAAGAAATACCTGCAAGTTGGGCAGGGCTGATAGACTTGCATGGGAAGGCACTTTTGGACACTGACTGACAATTGTATACTACAGCTTTGAATATTTACTGCTCCTTATAGTTACTTTGCTTTGCATTTTCCATAAAAGAAATTCCCTAAGTTCTTTATAACACAGCATTGTGCTGATTTCTTACCTGGTGCAAGTCTAGAAGTATTGAAGCTTCCTCAGGAGAGGTATGTAGGCCATGATGTGCCATGTTAGCCTTGTGTGTATCTTTTTCCAAATACATACAAGTGAAAGATATATTACACCTCTAGATATTAGTGGGATGATATTTTTGGTACAGCATGTAGCAAGACATGAGGCTGTTTGTTCAGGTTAGAGAAGATGCACAGGAACAGTTAATCCTCCCGTACTGCACATTGTGCCATTGGAAGCTAAGAATGGGATTTTAGGGATTACAGGGAACTAAAGAAAATAGCTGCCAATTTGTAATAAATTTGATGTAAAAGGCAGGGATACAACACAAATAGTTCATGTATATAACATATATAGGATTAAAAAAAGTAGTATTCATTCCAGATATCCTGCGCAGCTTAGACTTTGGTTTCTCTTATGTTGTGTGAGATTTCCAAATCTATAAGGTATGGCTGTTTTTGGAGGTCTTTGTAAGTCCCACCTGTAGATGCTGCAGCAAGGATGAACTGAGCTGATGTTTAGAGCAAGCTACAGCTTTTTCAGTTTTACTAAACGTGTTTTAGTCAGTATCCCAAACTGAAGAAAACAGATAATTTCCCCTGCTGCAGCTTTTCTCAGCTGACTTTTAACATGCAAGGCAAAAACTGATTAATTCAGTCTAGTACGTCTCATTTCTGTACTTAAAGAGCTCCAGCTTAAGCAGAATACTTGCTGGGAAAAGTATTAATGGCTTGAAACATTTCAGATTTCAGTCTTTCAGAGCACTGCCTAAGACAGGAGAAAATGGTTCTTCAGTCACGGTCTGTGTGCTATAAGCTGTATCAAAAATAATATTTTCTGTTCTTTCTGTAAATTTGGATAATAATAGCCCTGTTATTAATTTAAAGCATCCTGGAAAATGGCAGGTTTCTTTCATAATTTGGAATTACATCCTGCTGGCTTTGGTAGCTGCACTTCACTTTCATTCCCAGCTGTCTAGCCTGGCTCTTAAAGACCTGTGCTAGTGTAGTGGTACAAGGGAGCACAAGATGGTTTATCTTTTTTTCTTTTAAAATGAACGGGAGCCTTGATGCAGGTTAATGAGATGTGCTAAAAAGCACACAAAACTTTCATTTTCTTCAGGGAATTGGAACAAGCTGTAATACAGAGCATGTATGTTTCTAGTGGAGTGTTTGAAGGTACAACTAGTTTCTCCATTCACCTCGAGAAAATGCTGCCTTAGTGAATGCCTAGGCCTTCCTAATTAGCAAATCCTGCCAGGCACAGACACGCTTCCTCAGGTTCTTCCTGGCCAAATTTTAGGTAAGGCAAAGGCTCTAGCAGCTGGACTCAAGATGCCTTTTAATCTAAATTCTGTCATGTGTAAGCAGTAGGAAACTGAAAATTATTTCTGAGTTCAGCATTTGCTTAGCCTCAGCATTTAGTGTTCTGACTTGCTCTAAGGAAAAGGTGGCAGAAAGGAGCTTTCTGCTCCAGTGCCTCTGCTATTTGGCATTTCTTTCCAAGTCAGTCCCTTAGTTTTCCTAGCTTGCCCTCTAGCAAAGTGAAGCCGCTGCAGAATTTGAAAGGTGCTGCCTACGTTACTGGTAGAAAACTCTGAGGATTCTGAAAAACAAGGTTACAGACTGGCCCTTTTGCACTGCCTGATTGTTCTCAATCCATGTGTACAAAATAACAGCACCCAGATCCTTCAAATTATGGAAGCATCCAACATGGAGTACTGTGTTTTGTGGCTTACATATTGAAAACAAACTAAATCTTGCTGTGTGCACCTTCCCATGCTTCTCTAGACCCCTGCAAGCAAGTTTAGTTCATGCTCTGACTGTTGCTTGGTTTCATGTGTGTATTTGTTCCTCCCATCTACCTTTTGGAGGTTTGTTTTGTTTGACTCTGTTGTGTTTCACTGGCTAACCCTTCTGTGTTTTGCTCTTAGTTGTGTTTTGCATGCCATAGAGCTGGAAGTCCCCGAGTGCATGAAATGATCAAAATGTCCATTGCACGCCTCCTTGGGGCCCTGAGTTCTCACATTTTTATTGGTGCTTCTTCGTCAATGGCTTTTCAAAAGGTACCTTGCCCAGCCATCTTAGAACACAGCCCTTCAGTAAGATAGGAGCTCGAGTGGGTAGTACTGTTGCTTATTAGCCAGCAGGGGGAGGGGAGAGAAAAAGGAGAGATCAACCATGCTCTTTCCAGAAAGTCAGCCTGCCTCTAAGAATGGTATTTCATCAATTAATTCGAGTACTCTGGAAGAAGTCTTACAGCTCAAGTGAATTTTCTCAGCAGCACTGGAATGGTTTGGCCTCTGTACATGGTTAACAAGCCTTAGGGTTTTTGGTCCACTGGAGGTCAGGTGATAGCTGAATGATGGGCAGAGTTGGTACAGGCCTTCTTTTAACTTACAACACCATTTAATCACTGACTGATAGATTTCAAGCTAAATAAAATCCCATATTTGGGTTGGGGTGTTATCTGAAGGGATCTTGGAATCTTGAAAAAAGGCAACAAGAATGAGATATGCTTTTGATTCAGTCCCTTGTGTCCTGCAAATGTGTTCAACTGTAACCTGTTCTTTTGTCTCATTAAAGGAGATAACTGGTCTCAGTTTAAGTTGTTTGCATAGTGTTTTTAGCATGAGATAATGAGAGATATACATACAGTTGAAAAGGCCTGGAATGCTATCTTTCAGTACTTGGGAAATAAGAGAAAATAAGGCAAGAGGCATAATTAAGTAGCTTCCATGTGCCATGCCTTAGCTCACTTACTTAAGATATAGTTTGTATCCAAGAAACTCAGTCATGCTTTCTTGTGCTTTATTGAAATGCTGAGATGTGAGGTTACCCAAAATGAGGAGGTCAGAAGGGTCTTAGGAACACACCTGTGTTGTTTTTCAACAGAAGCAGAAATGTGCCAACAGTGTGTTAATCTTAAACTTTATAGCCTCGAGCCCACAGCCTTTAGTTCTTAGTCAATGGAATAGCTTGTTTTCATTTCAGCAGGAGTTAAAACAACCGTGAGTCCTGTCTTGTGTGCCTATGTCAATGCTAATTAGCCTTTATAATCAGATCACTTCTATTTTTCCTTTTTAAAAAGTTATCTGTAGGGAGCTATAAAAATGGCTTTCCATTATGTAATATCCTTCTCATTCAAAAACATGCAACAGACTTATGTATACTCTTCATGCATATATTTTATATATTTTTAAAATTACTACTTTTTCCCACATCTAGTTTAATCTGTATTCATGGTTCTTCTCACTAGCTCTATATCTGAATGATGGTACAATAAAACCACAAAGACTGAAAAGTATGTGAACAGTCATTTATATGGTTTTTTTTACAGTCATAGTTAATGATAAAAGTCAGTGTAGGCCAAAGGACCAAAACTGCTTCTTTGGGTCACATTCTGAGAAGATGGTATTGCACAAATTTCTGTCAAAAACACACTCAGATGCAGCAAGGCCATTAGCTGCTTAGTGCTGCTTACTGATGTAAAAGTCTGATCAAGTACAGAAGCTGCATTTTGCAGGGTGCTATCCCCAAGATCCTAGCTGCATTATGCTTTGGTAGCTATTTGTATAACATCACCTGGAGGCAAAAGTCAAGCAAGACTCTGGTCACAGCACCGAGTCTGTGAGCAGCTGGGCAAGGTGCTGGTAACCGGATGATCCATTGGTTCTTTCATTGCTGCTTTGGCTCCCTTGGGATCTCTGGGCTGAGGAGCCCTCGGGCAGATTGCCAGTTGTTATTGACAGCAATCGTTTCTGTTATTTACAGTAACACATGATTGTGTTTCTGCGTTAGGCTTTCAGATGTGCTGCTGTATGTAAGAATGAATTATAGAAACACTGGCAAATACCTATACAACAGAAGCAACAGCTGTGAAGAATTGGGAGGCATTTACATCGCAGATACAGACTTGTAGGGTGATAGTATGAAAAATCAAAAGAGCATTCAGGGAATTATCTACAGAGCAAGGCAAGTGCCAAGAGCACTTGGGTTTGACAGAAGGGAAAGACTTTGCCAATTTTGCTCTACCATTCCTGCAGCTTTGACACTAATGAATTGCATGCTGCTTCTAGATGCTACTTACTCAGTTTTCCATGTTGCTGAAAGCTTCTTATGTGCTAATAAAGCAATATGAAATAGTAAGGAGGGCTGACTATCTGCATCGAGAGAGCTTGGTATCCTCCTAAAATGTGTTACTGGTAAGTTACAGTTCATATCTCTGTACTGCTATCTTGTTTCCTCATCAGGTTTGCATTGAGACATATGTATCTAGCTGTCACCAGCGGAGCATTAACACCGCTGTGCGGGCAACCCTCAGCCAAATGTTGAGTGACTTGACTTTACAGTTACGACAAAAGCAGGAAAATATGGTGAGCCTTCTGGCATCAACAAATGGTTCCATGTCCATGGCTGTGGTGTATTGTACTGGCTTTGTTGTGCCTTATGGCTTTTATTTGACCCTTCCACACTTAATCCTGTTTAAAAGCTTTTTTGACTCTGTGCCTGCCTCAGAGCAGTCTATCGGAAACACAGCTCTCACACTGTCACCTCTGCTTGGTTGATTATTTTTTTTTTTATCCTTCCATTAAAGAAAAGAGGCTTTGTTCTGATATCAGACTGCCTTGGCCTTTTCCTTTATTTTGTTCGGTTGCTTTACTAAGGTTCGTTGAAATCTTTTTGCAAAAAGTTTTTGCATTACAAATATTTGCACAAACAAAACAAATTCTCAACTAAGAAAAATGTAATTGAAGCTTTTCTTCTACTTTTTTTTGTAGAAGATAATTTAAGCTTGTAATATTCCTTCCTTGGTGTTAGCAAAAAAAAAAAAAAAATTTATTCCATTATTAAAATTCATGAGAGCTGTTTTGATGGAATCCCAGCACAACAGTAAATGTTCTGGGTACACATGATATTACATTGGCTTCTTAAATTTGTTCGTGCTGCTTTGTATATTACCATATTATTAAAAAAAGGACTATTTGTAAAAGTCAGTTTCTATTTACTGGGCAATTTTAAGGACTGTAGTTGTACATAATATTTTCCTTACATCTGTTTTGGGTTAAGGTGATCAATTCTATTTTGGATTATTAGGCTATGTTACTTTTATCCTAATGAACAAACAGAATTAATCTGTTTACGGAAACAGCTTCTGTCTGTGCTAAGTAGGTTCATTTTACCAGTCAAAACATTTACAATAAAACAAACAAAACTAAAAAAAACCCCAAACAACAACCAATTAAAGAACCCAAAGAAACAAACCAAAAACAAACAAAAATTATTAGTTTTGGCAATTCAGTTTGGGTCTGGAAGTTGAATTTTGTTAGTTCTTGTTCTTAGCTGAGGAGTAGGTTAAAGTGTATGAGAGTTGCATTTAGTTCCTGGCAGTTTATTGTTGGTGCTTGAGAGGAGAATTAGGCTTGACCCCTTTGTGTGCACTTATAGGAAGAGTCCTAGACCACAGCTGAACCACATGATATAAGAGGTCATTTCCATTTCCTGGCTGCCATTAATTGTGTTGGCACTGTGACATTAGCAGTGACAATGTGATAAGTGCTCTAATACTCAATTGATTTTGGTTCCTAAGTATTTTGGGAATCTAGACTATGCTTTCCTCTCAGTTATTTTTTAATGCTAATTACATGCCTAAGTTACTGAGTTTTTTTAGGCATAGGAGGTTCCTTAAGGCCTTACAAATCCTAGTTCAGCTGAATGAGATGCGAGTTTAAATCTAAATGACTGTTAAAACAGATCTTAAGGAATTTTTGATACAAAAGCTTCACTTTCAAAAACCTAACAAAGAACCCAAAACAGATAGAGGACATGGATTTGTTAAGAATGCTCTGTTGTTGAAGTATTGCCTTTACAGTGTTTTTCTACCACTTCCACTGATTTCACCACCTTTGTCTTTCTTCAACAGACAATTGAAAACCATGATGCCTCACAGAAATTCAAGACTCAAGGTATTTGTACCACTTTTAAAAATGACTTCTTTCAATCTAGCTCTTTTTGTTCTTCACTTTCCTTTCATCAGCACAGCACCGTTTGGTGTCACAGGAGTTGCATCTTCAGGATTTCTTACTTTCTCCATCCACCATCTTCCCTGATAGCTAAAAATAACCCCTGCTTTTAATCTTCTCATTGGATTTCTGCAGGAGAACTTGTGTGGATGGAGGCTAAGATCTTTGAAGTGCCCAAGCATCCCCTTTTAAGTATCAGGACATGACCAGGCATCAGAACCTGTGTAGCAAAGACAAACTACAGAGATACAGAAATGTTAACTGCCATGTAAAAGTACTGGAGCCAGTACTTTTTAAATTATATACATATATATATACACACACACACTTCTTTTATGATCTGAATTGGATTTCAGCTAATCATCTGTAGCTGTGTGTAAGCAATCAGTGCTCTCTCTGGAATTAATATTGCTGCTTTTTTATCCTTTGGAGATCACCTTCCAGTGTAGGATTTTTCCTACTGCATCTTCTCTATGAATTTTGTCCACCCTACTCATTGTTTAGAAGCGCCAACCAACTCTGAAAGTCTATGCAGTGATTTCAAGTTGCAATGCAGCTGCACATATGTAATGCCTCTGATTTTTGTCCTTTTTGGAGGTACTTCAACTGAATCTCTTTGTGATGATGTTGTATCTGTCCTCACTGTGCTCTGTGAGAAGCTCCAGGCTGTCATAAAGTGAGTTATTTCAGTTTATAATTTGAATGTATTACCTGGAGATTGAGAGTGTCACTGATACATGTGATTGTACTGTTGTAGTTCTAGGACTATAGGGCAAAACTGTGCTTAAATGAAGTGCTTAATAGAGGAAGTATTGTTCATGATGCATTAATTTAATCATCATTTGAGATGAGAAGCTAATTTGCCTTCTTCGTGACTCTTCAAGCTTTAAAGAGCTTCTAGTAAATCTAATCTATAAGTAACTCTCATACAGCAGCGGAGAAGTATTCTGTCTTGAAAGCAACTGTTGTGGAAGAACAATTACAAGAGACATGGAATAACCTAACAGAAACGTTTAATATGCAGAATGAAGTATGATGTCCTTCTTAGAAAGGCAGCATTTATCCAATTGAAATAATTGGCTTTGCCAGTGTTTTCCTTAACTTTAGAAATATCATACGCTCTACCTGGAAATGCATGAGCCTGACTTTTAAAATCCAGTTATTATGGGCAGTAGTAGGATGTTACACTGCATTAAAGTACTAGAGTCTCCTGTTAGCCAGTTAAAAATTACTTCCTGTGGCATTCTAGTATGGCTTGATTAATGATCTATTAAGAGATGAGCCAAAAAAAGCCTTAAGTGTTAGAGAGGTGACAAACCAGCCAAAAGCAATGAAAACATTATACAGCAATTATTTAAAAACGAGAAATATATCAAACTGGAAATACTTAGAAAGTTTTAAGGAAAAAACAAGTTATTGCTTAATTACAGTTTTTCTGTATCAGTAAAATAAGATTTAACTTGCTGCTGGTGCCAGTTGCAAATCACTTGAGTGGTAGCAGAAAAGCCAGCCTGAAGCTATTTTAAATGTAGCGTGATGTTGTCTCTTTGGTTGGACGGTATGTCTCTGAAAGTAGCCTGTGATGAGCTCAGGGGAAAAGGGAGAAATACAAAAGCATGCATGGCTATTTCCTTTCACATGCTCTACCATTTTCAGGAAGTCTGTGGCTTAGGAACTGCCAGAGCCGAAGACACCACAAACATCTTCGTGTGCGGTTCTTCTATAGACTTTCCTCCCATCAGTGTCTCTAGTTACAGCAAAATCTGAACAGGAAGGGTGGTCTACTTGGCATTATTTAATCAGCATCAGCATTTGGGAAAACAAAAGCACGTTTCTGAATCTTCTAAAAGAACTTTTTTTTTTTTTTAATTGTGTGCATATCTGCAGGGCAATTAGAAGAGATCTTCAAAGGTGTGTATCTAACAATAGCAAGTGGCAAAAACAGCTGAAGGATTAATTATTTGTATCAAACTTTGCCCACATGTGCAGCTGTGAACAGCTATCATCTGATAAGTATTGCCCACCAACTGATAATCACTTTGAGTTACTGATTATGAAATATCGAAACTAAACTACCTCATAGGATCTCTCAAAATCACTGGAAGTCCTTTAAAAAAATAACTGCCATCCCAGCTTCCCATAAAACTGCACTGCATTGGAACAGATTAAGGCATGCTGTAAATAAAGCACAATAAGAAATTCAGAGGACTTAAAAATACTCACTGAGCCATGATTTACGTAATGCTTGTGATTATGTACCTATACTGTAAGGATCTCTATGTGCAAAGCATAGTAGAGGATTCTGACTGAATTTGAGGAAAACAAATTTAATTAGGATGGTTTGTTAAAGAACTAACTCCATGAATGAGAAGCCTTTATTTCTTTCATGGTAAATTTTGGTATCTCCTTCTAACCTCCAGGTCAGTGAAGCCAGGTTTTAGGATAATATAACGCCTGTTCTAATTTCTTATTCTAAAGCTGAGTTTATTTCCTCCTTCCAAATTTCAAACTTGTTAGAATGTGTTTGTGAGGGAGGCACAGCTATGAACAATGAGAAGATTTCAGGGAAGTGAATTTTTTTCTTGGGACCACTGGTAATGTTGGTAACTCTGGAACTTGTGGCAGTAGTGATATGAACACAGTAGCTACACTGACATGTGCAGGAGTGCAATTGTCATTTCCTACTTGTAGGAAACCAATTCGGTAGTAAGAGGTGTCAGAGCAATCCTGACTGCTCAGGTGCCCTGTGCATGCCCATGTGTGTCAGCTGCAAGATGATGATGATGATCTACATTAAGACACATTGTAAGAAAAGATGTCAGGGAAAAAAGGCAAATGCATCTGGAACGTGTCTGTCTTTCTAGATAGGTGTGGACGGCTGTGAGAAAAAGGTTATCTCCTCTCAAATATATAACCATCAGTTATATATTTTATATATCAGCAGTTTTAAACACTCTGTAGCACAGATTTAGGAATCTAGCTTCGAGCCTTGTGATTCACCATTTCCTGCATGGCATGCAGGTGCTGTTCTACTTGGATGAATGTTCATCTGTGTGAACAAAAGGAATTCAGGCGGTGGCAAAAGAGCAGACATTTCTCATTCCTTAATTTCAGTTAAGATAAATCTATTCTTCACAGCTTCCTTTACCTACTATCATATGTCTGAATATATATTCCTCCAGCTCTGATCTTGGACCAAAAAAGAATTATTAAATCGTAGTCATCTTACAAATGAAAACTAGAATGTAATTGCAATTGGCATGGGGAGCTCCTTTCATAAGGCAGACCTCAGCTTTGCTTGTCTCTTGAATCCTGCAGCTAATTCTGAGAGTAGGTACAAGCACATTGTGCATTACATCAATTCCAGATGTCCACATGATCTTTTACTTTCTTTCTCATGAGACTGTCTTTGTGTTTCTAGTTTTGATAGAGTAATTGGCAAGGCCCTGAAAGGTAGCCATATCATGTGACTTTTTCTGCCTGTAAACATTTACTTTTGACTCTTGTGGCTCTCACCAAGAAAAAAGAAAAAAAATAACCAGAAGACAGCAGCCTAAATGCCTTTCACATTGCCTGCAGAAACTGTCCAATGGTCTAAAACCTTCTTAAGGGCTCCTTCCTCCTTAAGTTTTTATTTTGAATTTGAATATTTTTTGTTTTCTTCTTCCTCTTTTTTCACATACATTTTTTTTCCATTCCTCACTATAAAATTTGATTAATTAAATCTATTTTCTTGCTGTTACTTACAGAAAATAGTAGATTACTGCATGTGATCATTACCAAATAAACGGGATGATAAAAGTGATTACACCATTGTAAATTCAAAGGCAGAAGCCAAATAAGTCACTGCTGTAAATTGTGGTATAACTTTTAGATGAACTAATATACTTATTTGGAAAATTAATTAGTGTATTTTAGTGTGACATGAATGGCATATTTTCTCTTTGCCAGTGACAATCGGCAACTTCAGCTTCTTTACTTAGAGTGCATCCTCTCCGTGTTGAACAGCTCGTCTCCCAGTATGCACCAGCACAAAGGATTCACTGATCTAATATGGTGAGTACATCTGGAGACTAATCCAAATACTCACTTTCTAAGTATAAAAGGATCTTCTCTGCCCAGCCATGCAGACAAACCTGTAAAAAATCTCCAGATGTGAGCAGAGCTGTTAACCTAGAATCGCTTTGTTCTGTGTCTCATATAACATTGGTTAGGACCTCATGCTCAGGTACTTAAATCCCTGTGGAGAATTATCATTGCAATGAAGTCCAATGTATAGAGCCAGAACAGAAAATCTCTTATGCTTTCTGCAATAGTTTGGATTTGTGTGTGGCATTAAACACACAAGTATTCTCCTTACTGTTGGAGCGTGCTGTAAAGATTCTTCTTGCTCTGATGTAGTAATACAGGAAGATAAACAGAATTAATGTCAGATATTGTGCTGGTGACCAGAAATGCTCATCATTTGCATTGTATAAGGGCTGAGGCTACATGGTCTCTGAGGCATACGGGTGAAAATCAGGTTTGGAGCTGCATTCTCATGTAACTCTTGGCTTTTTAAATTAGGGTCTTGCGAGCTGAAGTAAAATGTCAAGTGCATGAGTGCAGATCTGAAATAGCAGCTAATGGAGCAACGTGCTGAGTTGATTTTGGCTCTGGTTCCACAGAAGAATGATCTGCTGTGTGGAATCACTTAACTTGAGTGTTCATGCGGAAAGACAGTTGAAGGAAGGATGGTGTTTTTAGTGTGTAGTGCCATATGAGGAGTTAAGGTGCACACTTCGAGCTACTGTAGAGGGCTTTGATTATGTTCTCAGAAACCAGCAAAACACAGGCTCACAGCTAAAGGTGCTTACTAAAATATGTGCATATGCAGTTCAGTGATGGAACATCAGGCATTCTAGTTAACATGGATTGGGTTTTGTTTGGTCAGGATAATTTTAAAGCTCCCAAGTTGGACTGAAGAAGAAGCACTTGGCAGTTGAAACCTAAAATTTCTACCATGCAGTAAGTTGCAGCCAATGAAAGAGGCAGGCATACTATCCTGTAAAGGACAGCACTGTGCAGCAAAATGAATTTATGAAATCAGTACCATGTTTATAAAGCACCCAAAAGTATTTCCATATGTACTAACATGCTGATGCTTAGGAGGTGCAAAAAGCCTGGCATAATTTGTTATTCCATCAAGCCACTGCTGTTGATTGATCATTAAAACAAGAGTGTATATCTCATTTAACTGTAGGCTATTTTCAATCTGTTCCTGTGAGATTTTTTATTTTTTTTTTCAGTTACCATCTGCTGCTTTTCTCTTTTTCTCAGGAAGCAACTGTGTCCAGCCCTCATAGTAATCCTGGGAAATCCAATCCATGACAAAACTATCACTTCTGCCCACAGCAGCATCTGCCTTGAGGCTGATTCACCTTCCTCAGGGATCTCTGATCATGGCCGTGGTTCAGGTTGTTCCTCCACAGCACCTGCCCTTAGTGGGCCAGTTGCACGGACCATATATTATATTGCAG